>NC_086451.1:293329500-293929500 GCF_028390025.1 Pseudophryne corroboree
TTCCCCTCCCTTTCTCCCAGCACTGTCAATTTAAAACCTGCATCTGTGACTCCCACAATGCTAATATTATGGAATCCTGGCAGGCTAGAGTCACTGGTAACAATGCAAGCTATGACTGAATGGTGGATGTGGGAAGGGAAACAGATAAGGTGTGCTTTACCGTTAAGACAAATTGACCGTTGCATTGTGAAAGGTATTACAGTATCTACACTTTGATGGTTAATGGTATTTGAATCACCAGCTTACTGTGTAATCCTTGCTACATGTGCATTCGGGAACACTTTTTATTAGTTCTCCATTCAATCCATTTTGCTGAGATTCCGAGAGCCACAATTTCATTAAACATACAGTATTTCCTCTGAATAGCATGAGTTAGGAATTAAATGACTTCCTGCCTTTGAAAGGCCAAGTTGTCTAATGGTTATACAGGAAACAGTTGAGAGGAGAAATACTATTATGCAGAGATCATGTTTTGTTAAAATAACCCAGTTAAAGATAACAGTTTGTTATGATGTGTATCAGAAATAGTCAGCTGATGCCTATATACTCGGAATGTATTTGAACCTGCATTGCCAAATAAGCAGCAAAACATTTATAGTTGACAGTTTAATTTGGAGACTAAAGGGGGGGGAGACGGGGGGGGACCGAGGGAACCAATCAGAAACCACAATGTACAGATGTGCCCACATTCACTTAGTTTTAATCGTGGCAATTAGTCCCGTTTAGCAAACCACATACTGTACTTTGCGTATTAGCTGCACAAATCGTCTCTTTACTTTACGTACCTGTCTTAGTCACATCAGTAATGCGTCAAAAATATATTGAAAGGGTAGACGTACTCCTCTGTTCCCCTATGTCATAAAGTCAGTTAAAAAAGGAGTTCCGATGTGAGCGGCAGCACCATGGATACTGCCATGTATCAATATGCTTAATCTGCGACTTTATACGCATTTTATACAATTCCTTTATTAACAAAGTACTACTTTAGGGTCCCTACACACTGAGCAACTCTGTATGCGACTATGATGTTACAGATGGCTACCCATGATGGAACGTCTAGATCGCACTAAGCCAAACGTGCAGTATCATGAATGAGGGCACATCTGTTTGTGATTGGTCTTCCTGCTCACACACCCCTCCTGTACTGTGTTGTACAACTCCGGTTTACAGCCAGGGCTCTGAGAAGATCCAGGAAAAATTACTGTCTATAGCAGAATGGATGGGAATGGACAGGTAACTGACATCCAACAATGGGCAAAACGCAATCCAACCGCAAAAATAAAATAAAAAAATGCTGGAGCATGCGCAGCGCCCCTGGCCTGCGCATGCGCTCGCATTTTTGCAGGGGGGGTGGGGCGCGAAAATGCAATTGCCTCTGCCTTTCAATCAGGCAAAGGCAGTCGCGGGGCAGGGGGAGCAGCAACGCTCCATTTCCTAGACTGTTGCGGAGGCTGGCAAATGGGGGCAGCATTTTAGAAGCGGGTGGCGTGATCGCGGCGGCAGCATGATGTCACATGCAGCCGCCACAACGTAACATTGCGTCCGCAGGAGGCAACCTTAATTTCTGCTATCAAAATTGCAATGCGATCGCAATTTCTGCTTGATGAAGGGGGGAGGCGGCGGTCAGCATGCGAACAAAAGGATTGCAAACTCTGCTAATTAGCAGAATTTCCAATCCTTACTGAATCAGCCCCAACAGGTGGTAATGCAGCTTTAAGGAGGATCACGTTCAGCAGATTAAAGCTAGGTCCACACTATACAATTATTAGGCCGATTTGCCAATAATTGGGTTCTCAGCCAAATTTATTGTATAGTGTGTACGAAGTATCCTTTTGGCATTTCGCTGATAATTCTGTAAATTCTTGCCCACACACACGAGCGATCGAGTTTGCAATCTGTTATCACAAACCAAAAATCTCGACCACAATCTCTCTATATCGAGCAGTGTGTGTGCACTCTCAATAATCTGCCATTATTTCCTATGTTTTCCTGTCACTATGTAATCCTTCTTGTGGGCGGACATATGCAAATGCAGTGTGATATGGCAGAAAATCAGTAACTTAGATATTGGTGCCTACAATTTCCAGAAAAATCGTCCGATGGTCGGGCCGATCAAAAAAAAATCTGACAGTGTGTACCTACCTAATCACTTGCTTATTTGATTAGGTGCTACTGTAATTTACCTATGAAGTTTGCTAGGCAATTAATCTGGAATTATTCAAAAATATCTATAGCTGATATAATAAATAATACAAACCCTTATCAGGTATCATAAGGATTAAAGGACAAATATCATTTATATTGTGAAAATACTGTTGAGGGGCCTTAATGACCAGATGGGGCAGCGCTAACAGCAGGAGCACGTTTCCTCTGTTTTTTAAAAAACAACAATTTTCTCTGAATCTTTACCAGGTCAGGGAAATACATATAAATAACAATATCACCGTTATTGGGCCTAATTCAGATCTGATCGTAGCATCAACTTTGTTAGCAGATGAGCAAAATCATGTGCACTGCAGGGGGGGCAGATGTAACATGTGCAGAGAGAGTTAGATTTGGGTGGGTTATATTGTTTCTGTGCAGGGTAAATACTGGCTGCATTATTTTTACACTGCAATTCAGCTTTCAGTTTTAACACACCCCAAATCTAAAGGGGGGTACTCACGGAGCGATCGCTGCTTAAAATCTAAGCAATCTGACTAGATTGCTTAGATTTTAAGCACGATCGCTCTGTGTGTACCCCCTACAGCGATAGCGATGCGCCGCGCATCGCTATCGCTGGTGCTAGATTGGCCTGCCGTGCAGGCCAATCTAGCAGGTCGCTCATTTCACCCGCTGGGTGAAATGAGCGGTCCCCCCGCACGCTCAGCACACATCACGCTGTGCTGAGCGGTGGGAGAGATGTGTGCTGAGCGGTTCACTCAGCACACATCTCTCCCACATTGGCCCGTGAGTACTGGCCTTAACTCTCTCTGCACATGTTATATCTGCCCCACCTGCAGTGCACATGGATTTGCCCAACTGCTAACAAAGTTGCTGCTACGATCAGGTCTGAATTAGGCCCTTTGTGTGAATAAGAGAACAGTTGTATTGGAGTGTTAAACATGATGCTGAGGAGAAAACTAATTGTGATCATTGCAAAACAAGCTACTGTATCTTACGTTGCTCTGTTTCACTGGGTCATGATTGACCCCCACAAATTATACCTGTCAGTCTCTTCCAGCTGATGACGCCATACTATTTATTGATGTTCTATTTTGCACCTAGGCTTAAAATGATGTTACTCTGATTGAAGATAGAAGCTGGATACAAATTGAAAATAGTATTAGAGAATACCGCTGACAGGAATGGTTTAAAAACATTGCATAAAATTTTAATGTTATGCATCATATTATCCACTAAGCCTAAAAATGTTACAGTTCAAAACCATTGCTGCCTCTTCCTTTTCCTGCAGAGGGCTTTGTGTGGCTGTTGTCACTGTCTTTATGAGCAGCATTATCAGCAGTCACAAATCATCTTCACATTCAGACGAGAGATGCGTAAATCAGACACAGTTCCAATCACTGGCTGCTTTTTTTCCAAATTGCAAACTTATTTGAAGTGTTTGTGCCAGCATTTATTTTTTAGTCACATCGGCTACCTGGGTACTATGATGTTTCCAAAGCAGTTGCAATATTATAGAATAATAGTGTACTCTAACGTTGCAGCCATTACTTTAATATCCAAGGATATTACAGATGTGTCTTCATACATCACTGTTGTAGTCGCGCCAAACAATCCCTTTTTGGGCGCACTAGCCCCCGTGAGACTCTGCTAGCACCAGGCGTCTGTTTTTTGCTGAAAATACATGTTAGTCGCAATGCAATTCGACTAGGACTCACAAGGAGACTGTGCTAATTAGTATGATATTCGACACTTGTATACAGTATCTGTTTTAATAGCAAGTAAAGTATGTTTCATGCAGTCGTTTTGCTTAGCCTTCCTAATGAGTCATTATCTTTTTTTCTAAATTGTTCTGAAGGGCAAACAAATATGGCTGCTCACAGAATCTGCATGTCACGTTATTAGTACTAGTAGTCACATGATACTGTGGAAACTGCAGAATTCTAAATAATTGATTTCTGCCTTAAGAAAAAAGATGTTCACTACCAAGTTTTTTTGTTACAGCCTACCACAGTGATGTATGTTTAAAAACACAACTTTTTTCATGGGATTGTTGCTTTTACATTTTGATTGGCTTCACAATAGCCCCTCCCAATTCTTACATGCTTTCATGCGGGCACATAGGAGATCTCTGGTCAAGATGATGTTTCTGCGGATTCGGGGCTGGGCTTATTTTGTCCCATTTCCCATGCCTAAATGTTAGGAGGTATGCACACACATGCCCTCAGTTATGACTCTTGTCATAAGCAGCTAAAAATAAAAAGATCACTTGTGCCTTTATTTGTGCACACATTCATTGTATTTCGTAAATGTGATATATTATTTGTAAGCTCACTCTTAACGGGATGCAGTTAATATACTGACGCCGGAATCCCGACAGCCGGTGAAATGCTGTTGGTCGCAATCACGACCGCAGCCCTGTATTGTCTATCGCGTGGTGGGTCCACGCCGCCATCCGAGTGGGAATATAATCTGTGGCCTCACAGCTGGGATTCTGGCTGACGGGATGCTGCTGTCGGTATATTGACGGTCGGCATCACATCTGCCGTTCCCCTGAATGTATTCGTTCTTATACCCCTTTTTCACCTGATTACCGGGTCCGATCTGGGATGTTTAACCGGGCTACAACCCGTGTCGGCCCCGCCTTTTCCACTGCACTTAGACACAGGTTATTCCCGGGGCGGATCTGTTTCCACTTAACCCGGGTAAGCTCTGTAAAAGCCTATTGATGTCACTCGTTACTCGGTTCTGAAACACGGGTAATGACCGTTTCCACTGCACAATTACCCGGGTCATTACCGTGTTACCATGTTCAACCCGGGTAGCTACCCGGGTAGGATTCCAGGGTCACTCAACCCGTGTTGAGCCATTTCTACTTACTAAAAACCTGTGTTGATGCGCGCCCCCGTGCAAAAACACGGGTAAATTCAGCTAGTGGAAAAGGGGTATTAACCACCTTTACACTGCAATTTCAGAGTATTAAATCACAGCATCTGTAACTTTCATTTCTCTCACAAAAGAAAATCCTAAATCTCACCTGGCAGATTTGGTCATATGAGCAGCAAGGTGTGTTCTAGGTGTCTACACATCCTGCTGATATAAGTTGTAACAGAGGATTTACCATGCAAATGTACATCACATTAGGCATTTGTGAGTATAAATAGACATAGTTTCTAGTTTATTTGGAATCCCGAGTAATGTCTCATTGGACTTTTGGAAAGGTTTTAAACTTGAATCTCGCATGCCTGCCAACTAGAGACGAGTGACATTTTGTGTGAATCTATCTCTGCGGTGGAACAGACCAGTTACAGAAGTTTTGCTGGTATAATATTTGAGTTTAGCTTGTAAATATTTATTTCTCTAACGTCCTAGTGGATGCTGGGGACTCCGTAAGGACCATGGGGAATAGACGGGCTCCGCAGGAGACAGGGCACTTTAAGAAAGAATTTGGATACTGGTGTGCTCTGGCTCCTCCAGACCTCAGTTTGAATCTGTGCCCGGACGAGCTGGGTGCTACTTAGTGAGCTCTCCTGAGCTTGCTAAAAAGAAAGTATTTTGTTAGGTTTTTTTATTTTCAGAGAGATCTGCTGGCAACAGACTCTCTGCTACGTGGGACTGAGGGGAGAGAAGCAGCCCTACTCACTGAAGATAGGTCCTGCTTCTTAGGCTACTGGAAACCATTAGCTCCAGAGGGATCGTACACAGGATTGCACCCTTGGTCGTCCGATCCCGGAGCCGTGCCGCCGTCCCCCTCGCAGAGCCAGAAGACAGAAGCCGGTGACAGAAGCAAGAAGACTTCTAAATCGGCGGCAGAAGACTCCAGTCTTCATATGAGGTAGCGCACAGCACTGCAGCTGTGCGCCATTGCTCCCACACTAAACCGACATACTCCGGTCACTGTAGGGTACAGGGCGCAGGGGGGGGGGGGGGGGGCGCCCTGGGCAGCAATTAGAGACCTCTTGGCAAAAGTGGGCATATGTACAGTTGGGCACTGTATATATGCATGGGCCCCCGCCATATTTTTACACAGAAACGCGGGACAGAAGCCCGCCGCTGAGGGGGCGGGGCTTCCTCCTCAGCACTCACCAGCGCCATTTTCTCTCCACAGCTCCGCTGAGAGGAAGCTCCCCAGGCTCTCCCCTGCAGAATCACGGTAGGAGAGGGTAAAAAGAGAGGGGGGGCACGTAAATTTGGCGCAAAAACAGTATATACAGCAGCTACTGGGTTAACACTAAGTTACTGTGTGATTCCTGGGACATATAGCGCTGGGGTGTGTGCTGGCATACTCTCTCTCTGTCTCTCCAAAAGCCTTGTGGAGGAACTGTCTTCAAATAGAGCATCCCCTGTGTGTGTGGTGTGTGGGTACGCTTGTGTCGGCATGTTTGACGAGGAAGGCTATGTGGAAACAGAGCGGGAACAAATGAATGTGGGGTAGCCACCGACGGCGCCGACACCCGATTGGATGGATATGTGGAAGGTTTTAAATGATAATGTTACTTCCTTGCATAAAAGGTTGGATAAAGCTGAAGCCTTGGGACAGTCAGGGTCTCAACCCATGCCTGATCCTATGTCGCAGGGGCCGTCAGGGTCTCAGAAGCGCCCACTATCCCAAATTGTTGACACAGATATCGACACGGATTCTGACTCCAGTGTCGATGGCGATGATGCAAAGTTACAGCCTAAAATGGCTTAAGCCATCCGTTACATGATTATAGCAATGAAAGATGTGTTGCACATCACAGAGGAAACCCCAGTCCCTGACAAGAGGGTTTATATGTATGGGGAGAAAAGGCAAGAGGTGACCTTTCCCCCTTCACATGAGTTAAATGAGTTATGTGAAAAGGCTTGGGAATCTCCAGATAGAAAACTGCAGATTTCCAAACGGATGCTTATGGCGTATCCTTTCCCGCCAACGGACAGGTTACGCTGGGAATCCTCCCCTAGGGTAGACAAAGCTTTAACACGCTTATCCAAGAGGGTAGCCCTGCCGTCACAGGATACGGCCACCCTAAAAGATGCTGCGGATAGAAAGCAGGAGGGTATCCTGAAGTCCATTTATACACATTCAGGTACCTTACTAAGGCCGGCGATTGCGTCGGCCTGGATGTGTAGCGCTGTAGCAGCATGGACAGATACCTTATCTGAGGAACTTGATACCTTGGACAAGGATACTATATTACTAACCCTGGGGCATATAAACAAAGAGACATTAGCCTACTGGGCTCTAGAATAAATGCAATGTTGATTTCTGCCAGAAGGGTCCTGTGGACTCGGCAATGGACAGGCGATGCCGACTCAAAAAGGCACATGGAGGTTTTACCTTACAAGGGTGAGGAATTGTTTGGGGACGGTCTCTCGGACCTGGTCTCCACAGCTACGGCTGGAAAGTCAAATTTTTTGCCATATGTTCCCTCACAACCTAAGAAAGCACCGTATTACCAAATGCAGTCCTTTCGATCACAAAAAGGCAAGAAAGTCCGAGGTGCGTCCTTTCTTGCCAGAGGCAGGGGAAGAGGAAAGAAGCTGCACAATACAGCTAGTTCCCAGGAACAGAAGTCCTCCCCGGCTTCCACTAAATCCACCGCATGACGCTGGGGCTCCACAGGCGGAGCTAGGCCCGGTGGGGGCGCGTCTCCGAAATTTCAGCCACAAGTGGGTTCACTCCCAGGTGGATCCCTGGGCTATAGAGATTGTGTCTCAGGGATACAAGCTGAAATTCGAAGAGATGCCCCCTCACCGTTACCTCAAATCGGCCCTGCCAGCTTCCCCCTTAGAGACGGAAATAGTGTTAGCTGCAATTCACAAATTGTATCTTCAGCAGGTGGTGGTAAAGGTTCCCCTCCTTCATCAGGGAAGGGGTTACTATTCGACCATGTTTGTGGTACCGAAACCGGACGGTTCGGTCAGACCCATATTGAATTTAAAATCCCTGAACATATACCTGAAAAGGTTCAAGTTCAAGATGGAATCGCTCAGAGCGGTCATCGCAAGCCTGGAGGAGGGGGATTTTATGGTGTCTCTGGACATAAAGGATGCTTACCTTCATGTCCCTATTTATCCACCTCATCAGGAGTACCTCAGATTTGTGGTACAGGATTGTCATTACCAATTCCAGACGTTGCCGTTTGGTCTCTCCACGGCACAAAGAATATTTACCAAGGTAATGGCGGAAATGATGGTGCTCCTGCGACGGCAAGGAGTCACAATTATCCCTTACTTGGACGATCTCCTCATAAAGGCGAGGTCCAGGGAGCAGTTGCTGATCAGCGTGGCACGCTCTCGGGAAGTGTTACAACAGCACGGCTGGATTCTGAATATCCCAAAGTCGTAGTTGGTTCCTACGACTCGTCTGCCCTTCCTGGGCATGATTCTGGACACAGGCCAGAAGAGGGTTTATCTCCCAATGGAGAAGGCTCAGGAGCTCGTGACACTGGTCAGAGACCTATTAAAACCAAAACAGGTGTCGGTGCATCACTGCACACGAGTCCTGGGAAAGATGGTGGCATCATACGAGGCCATTCCCTTCGGCAGGTTCCATGCGAGGACCTTTCAATGAAATCTGTTGGACAAGTGGTCCGGATCGCATCTACGAATGCATCGGCTGATCACCCTATCCCCCAGGGCCAGGGTGTCTTTCCTGTGGTGGCTGCAGAGTGCTCACCTTCTCGAGGGCCGCAGATTCGGCATTCAGGACTGGGTCCTGGTGACCACGGACGCAAGCCTCCGAGGGTGGGGAGCAGTCACTCAGGGAAGAAATTTCCAAGGTCTGTGGTCAAGTCAGGAGACTTGCCTTCACATCAACATCCTGGAACTAAGGGCAATATACAACTCCCTACGTCAAGCGGAGACCCTGCTTCGCGAGCGACCGGTGCTAATTCAGTCAGACAACATCACCGCAGTGGCTCATGTAAACCGCCAAGGCTGCACAAGGAGCAGGGTGGCGATGGCGGAAGCCACCAGTATTCTTCGCTGGGCGGAGAAACACGTAAGCGCACTGTCAGCAGTGTTCATTCAGGGAGTGGACAACTGGGAAGCAGACTTCCTCAGCAAGCACGAACTCCACCCGGGAGAGTGGGGACTTCATCAAGAAGTCTTCACGCAGATTGCAAGTCGGTGGGAACTGCCACAAGTAGACATGATGGCATCCCGCCTCAACAAAAAGCTACAGAGGTATTGCGCCAGGTCAAGAGACCCTCAGGCGATAGCTGTAGACGCACTAGTGACACCGTGGGTGTTCCAGTCGGTCTATGTATTTCCTCCTCTTCCTCTCATACCCAAGGTGCTGAGAATCATAAGAAGAAGAGGAGTGAGAACAATACTCATTGTTCCGGATTGGCCAAGAAGGACTTGGTATCCAGAACTGCAAGAAATGCTCACAGAGGACCCATGGCCTCTGCCTCTAAGACAGGACTTGTTGCAACAGGGGCCCTGTCTGTTCCAAGACTTACCGTGGCTGCGTTTGACGGCATGGCGGTTGAACGCCGGATCCTAGCAGAAAAGGCATTCCGGATGAGGTTATTCCTACGCTGATAAAGGCTAGGAAGGACGTGACGGCTAAACATTATCACCGTATATGGCGAAAATATGTTGCTTGGTGTGAGGCCAGGAATGCCTCTACGGAGGAATTCCAGCTGGGCCGTTTTCTTCACTTCCTACAGTCGGGAGTGACTTTGGGCCTAAAATTGGGTTCCATTAAGGTCCAGATTTCGGCCCTATCCATTTTCTTTCAAAAAGAACTGGCTTCTCTTCCTGAAGTACAGACGTTTGTAAAGGGAGTGCTGCATATTCAGCCCCCTTTTGTGCCTCCAGTGGCACCTTGGGATCTTAACGTGGTGTTGAGTTTCCTGAAGTCTCACTGGTTTGAGCCACTTAAAACCGTGGAGTTAAAATTTCTCACTTGGAAGTTGGTCATGCTATTAGCCTTGGCTTCAGCTAGGCGTGTGTCGGAATTAGCGGCTTTGTCACATAAAAGCCCCTATCTGGTCTTCCATATGGACAGGGCGGAATTGCGGGCCCGTCCGCAATTTCTGCCGAAAGTGGTGTCATCTTTTCATATAACCAACCTATTGTGGTGCCTGTGGCTACTCGTGACTTGGAGGATTCCGAGTTACTAGATGTGGTCAGGGCTTTGAAGGTTTATGTAGCCAGAACGGCTAGAGTCAGGAAAACTGAGTCACTGTTTATCCTGTATGCACCCAACAAGCTGGGTGCTCCTGCTTCAAAGCAAACTATTGCTCGCTGGATCTGTAACACGATTCAGCAGGCTCATTCTGCGGCTGGATTGCCGCTTCCAAAATCAGTAAAAGCCCATTCCACAAGGAAGGTGGGCTCTTCTTGGGCGGCTGCCCGAGGGGTCTCGGCATTACAGCTTTGCCGAGCAGCTACTTGGTCGGGTTCAAACACTTTTGCAAAGTTCTACAAGTTTGATACCCTGGCTGAGGAGGACCTTGTGTTTGCTCATTCGGTGCTGCAGAGTCATCCGCACTCTCCCGCCCGTTTGGGAGCTTTGGTATAATCCCCATGGTCCTTACGGAGTCCCCAGCATCCACTAGGACGTTAGAGAAAATAAGATTTTACTTACCGGTAAATCTATTTCTCGTAGTCCGTAGTGGATGCTGGGCGCCCGTCCCAAGTGCGGACTTTTTCTGCAATGCTTGTATATAGTTATTGCTTACATAAGGGTAATGTTATAGTTGCATCAGGGTTGATCTGATGCTCTATTGTTGTTCATACTGTTAACTGGGTAAGTTTATCACAAGTTATACGGTGTGATTGGTGTGGCTGGTATGAGTCTTGCCCTGGATTCCAAAATCCTTTCCTTGTACTGTCAGCTCCTCCGGGCACAGTTTCTTTAACTGAGGTCTGGAGGAGGGACATAGAGGGAGGAGCCAGAGCACACCAGTATCCAAATTCTTTCTTAAAGTGCCCTGTCTCCTGCGGAGCCCGTCTATTCCCCATGGTCCTTACGGAGTCCCCAGCATCCACTACGGACTACGAGAAATAGATTTACCGGTAAGTAAAATCTTATTTTTATGCCTTATGAAAATTATAGTCTCTTTTTATAGACTTTATACAATTGTGGTGTCAGTTCATTCTGCTTTGTTATTTGGTTTAGTATAGGAAAACCCAAGTGAAATCAAAGTTATTAGGCGATTTCATACAGAACAAAACTAGTGTTTATTTCATGCAGAAATTAAAGGCCAAGTTCAAATGGTAAAAGATGGAACATTTTGCTGAAAAATATGACATTTGGTGAATATTTGGAACGGTTTTTAATAAATGTTCTCTCAAAAGTTCAAGTAGAGAAAGAGAGACATTTCAACAAAGTGTAAACAGAAGTCTTTTTTTTTTATTGCATTCTGAGACACAAATGTACCTAGGAATTTTTGGAGGTTATGGTGGATTATGGGCCAGGGTTTCCTGTGTTAGGAAACATGGCGTAGGGAGGGGTCAACCTCTATTCAATGCAATCACATTGCTGTGCTAGGCGGCTCCCAGCATTTGAGTCGTATGGTCGCAGTTTTTTCTGTGATATCAAAATCTGCAACCATCTCTGCATAACCCCCTACATACAAAGACATACAAAGACATGCAAAAATACAGTAAAGTAGTAAATAATCAGACATCACACTAGATGTCTGAAAACAAATGATAGTTCCAAATCAGAATCAGCATAGCACCAGTATTCTCTAAATAGTAGCACTGCATCCTCATGGCTGTGAATACCAGCTTTTTGTTATAAATTACAGTATTTAGTGCAACCATTTGACAGTGGTCATTTGTTGCTCCTCCAGCACACTACCTACAGGAGACTGGGCTCTGCATTACACTCTAGCTACAGGAGACTGGACTCTGCATTACACTCTAGCTACAGGAGACTGGACTCTGCATTACACTCTAGCTACAGGAGACTGGACTCTGCAATTGCACTCTAGTTACAGGAGACTGGGCTCTGCATTACACTCTAGCTACAGGAGACTGGACTCTGCATTACACTCTAGCTACAGGAGACTGGACTCTGCAATTGCACTCTAGTTACAGGAGACTGGGCTCTGCATTACACTCTAGCTACAGGAGACTGGACTCTGCATTACACTCTAGCTACAGGAGACTGGACTCTGCAATTGCACTCTAGTTACAGGAGACTGGGCTCTGCATTACACTCTAGCTACAGGAGACTGGACTCTGCATTGCACTCTAGCTACAGGAGATTGGACTCTGCATTACACTCTAGCTACAGGAGATTGGACTCTGCATTACACTCTAGCTACAGGAGACTGGACTCTGCATTACACTCTAGCTACAGGAGACTGGACTCTGCAATTGCACTCTAGTTACAGGAGACTGGGCTCTGCATTACACTCTAGCTACTGGAGACTGGACTCTGCATTACACTCTAGCTACAGGAGACTGGACTCTTCATTGCACTCTAGCTACAGGAGACTGGACTCTGCATTACACTCTAGCTACAGGAGATTGGACTCTGCATTACACTCTAGCTACAGGAGACTGGACTCTGCAATTGCACTCTAGTTACAGGAGACTGGGCTCTGCATTACACTCTAGCTACAGGAGACTGGACTCTGCATTACACTCTAGCTACAGGAGACTGGACTCTTCATTGCACTCTAGCTACAGGAGACTGGACTCTGCATTACACTCTAGCTACAGGAGACTGGACTCTTCATTGCACTCTAGCTACAGGAGACTGGACTCTGCATTACACTCTAGCTACAGGAGATTGGACTCTGCATTACACTCTAGCTACAGGAGATTGGACTCTGCATTACACTCTAGCTACAGGAGACTGGACTCTGCATTACACTCTAGCTACAGGAGACTGGACTCTGCAATTGCACTCTAGTTACAGGAGACTGGGCTCTGCATTACACTCTAGCTACTGGAGACTGGACTCTGCATTACACTCTAGCTACAGGAGACTGGACTCTTCATTGCACTCTAGCTACAGGAGACTGGACTCTGCATTACACTCTAGCTACAGGAGATTGGACTCTGCATTACACTCTAGCTACAGGAGACTGGACTCTGCAATTGCACTCTAGTTACAGGAGACTGGGCTCTGCATTACACTCTAGCTACAGGAGACTGGACTCTGCATTACACTCTAGCTACAGGAGACTGGACTCTTCATTGCACTCTAGCTACAGGAGACTGGACTCTGCATTACACTCTAGCTACAGGAGACTGGACTCTTCATTGCACTCTAGCTACAGGAGACTGGACTCTGCATTACACTCTAGCTACAGGAGACTGGACTCTGCATTACACTCTAGTTACAGGAGACTGGGCTCTGCATTACACTCTAGCTACAGGAGACTGGACTCTGCATTACACTCTAGCTACAGGAGACTGGACTCTGCATTGCACTCTAGTTACAGGAGACTGGGCTCTGCATTACAATCTAGCTACAGGAGACTGGTCTCTGCGTTACAATTTAGCTACAGGAGACTGGACTCTTCATTGTACATTAGCTACAGGAGACTGGGCTCTGCATTGCACTCTAGCTACAGGAGACTGGACTCTGCATTGCACTCTTGCTATAATAGTCATTAGAGCAGTGATAGGCAACCTGATAAACTTTGGTTTTGCACTGAGTGGCCCTCTAACGTTCAAGGAGCTGCACATTACTAATCTCAATAGCAAGTTAAATTAAATCATTTAGGGCTCTGTAGACTAAGCCTTGAAGAGAGATAAAGTGGACGTCGATAACGTACAGCTACTAACTGCCATGTCACAGGCTATGTTTAAAAATTACTGGAGCTGGTTGGTTGGTACTTTATCTCTGTCCACTTTATTTCACTCCAAGGCTTAGTATATAGACCCCTTAATCAATAACATATCAGTAGACCTTTTAAACGAGTTGAGTATGAAATGGTGACAGTCATTGACCTTGTCAACGCTCATCATGTAGACAGTGATCAAATGTTAACATGTTAGAATGTCGACATTTCGTCCTGGTGGCCCAGGGATCTTTATCTGGGCCTGGCGACTTCTGAGTGCCAACGGCCATGTGACTGTTACTTCCGGGTCAGACCTTCAATCCTCCGGTGATCTGTATTTCTCAGCTATCCCTAATCCCTACCCCGAATCCTCACTCTGGTGCCCAACCCTAAAGCCACCTCCTAGACAATAATATTGAGAACATTCATAAGTCAAACAGAAATATGCCAATTACAATTCATTAAAAACCATTAATGCTATAATAAAACGTTTATACAAAAAAAAAAAAATAGTAAATAGAATCTTTTTTATGAATCCTTAACCAATAATAAGGAAGGACAACTGACAAACCGGTGACAGGGTCATAGATGCGCGTGGGGAGTAAAAGTTAGCCCATCTGGTCCTATCCCACTGAAGAGCTACTGCAGTACAAATTGTTGAATTAGTTAATGCTGGCTATGATACAAAGGTGTCAGAACAAGAACAGTATGATTTGCTAGCGCACGGGATCCCGGCGGTTGTAATACCAACGCCGGGATTTCCGATGTTTGAGAAGCTGACAGGGGTGAGTAAGGGGGGTTCCCTCCTCTCCCCAACCCCCTAACCCTCCCTACCCGCAGCCTAACCCTAACCTCCCCCTTTGGTGCCTAAACCTAATCCCCTGTCCCTGCTGCCTAAACCTAATCCCACCCCCCCCACGCGCAGCCTAACCCTCTGAGGGAGTGCCTAACCTTAACCCCCCTGGGACACAGCCTAAACCTAACCCCCCCCTTCCTCCACAGCCTACCCGGCGTGATTAAGCCACCATGGTCCCGCGCAACTCTGCTAATGTTGGGCATCTTTTTTTTTTTATTACAGAAAATGCATCTTAGCGGATCGCAGTGCGACTAGCATTGCAACTAGGGCACATCAGGATACTGTGCTGATTAATTTGATATGCAACACTAGTATATCCGTGTACTGTATGACTGACTGTATGTGGAACACAACAGAACTTGTCTTGGAAAAAGCCGCAGGCGCTGCATTGTAGCACTTTGCATACAGATTCTTAGACTCAGAAACACACAATATACAAGTCGAATTGCATTACGACTGACTCTCATTTTCAGCAAAAAAGACGCCGGCCGCTAGCAGAGTCTCAAGGGACCTGATGATGTATAAGGAGTTGCATACATCTGTAGTATATAACTGAATGGATATTCAAAAATAAAGGGCAGTTTCTAGTAAGCAACTTCCAAATGATTTTTTTGTTTTGACTTTTAAGAGAACTGTTGTTCATGTATATAAAAGTTAAATATGTCTACATCTATTGTAATAAAAATTGCATTAATAACTATTAATTAAACTCCAGCTTTAAACTAGAAGTGGTAGTAATGTTTTTTTTTTGTTTTTTTTTATCAGTCTGTTCCTTTTATGTGATTTTCCAAAATTAATAGAAAATGAATGAAGTGTGCAGAGGTGTAAATGAGCCTAAAAGGGAGGAAACATTCTGCGGTTGTTCTGTAATTAATGCAATTTTTTGTGCTACCCACAACACTGTTTAGGCTTTTTGTTGCCAATAGGTTTACCTTGGCTCCTTACCCATTGGTGGCAAAATACAATCATGCTTTATTAGTTTTTTTGACTGTAGCAAAATGATGTAAACAGATATGGAGAATGGCAGCAGTTACTCCAGTGACCCCGTAATGATTAGCATGTCATTTGCATAGTCGTGTTTGACATGCGCTGGCATTTAACACAACGCTAGTGGGTAATTAGCCTTAGGCCACCTTCGTATTCTGTTTCCTCCTTCTCATTATGATAATGCAAGCATTGTAAGGGTATTTGCATACATTTAATGAATCGCAGTTTGGGCCAAGAGTGAAAAGTGCAAAATTCCAAACAATAAACACAATTTAATTTCCCCAGAATTAGATAAAGGTTCTGTTTTATCAGCAGTATCGTGCTGTTTCGATGTGGTTTGCATTTACAATAAAAATGTGACAGCAGCACATATTCTCATGTAGGTAAAGGCTTTTAAGATCGATGAATAAATTGATAAAATAATTTGATAGATTTAAAAAGTGCATATTGAATTTAATATTTTATATAGACAAAAGTAAAAGCAATGTTGAAACAAATGGACAGATACAGCTATTTATGTTTGAATAACCGTACTGCTATGCCAACATTTTAAAATTAATTTAAAACCAAGCTACTCAGCATCTAAACAAATCACATGAGGGTAAACCTTGGTGTACAACAACACTCGTTGGGGGGATTTCAGTTGTTTTTAAAACCGCCGCAATTAATGGGCGCCCATTGTTGCAGTTCAGTAGTTCCGGTTGCCCTTTAATTGTCGTGCTTATCGTGCCCAATTAGACAAGGTTTAGCCGTGCAAAGCTGCAAAACTTGACAAAACTAAAGGGCGCAACAGGAAAAGTGCTGTTTGAGTGCCCAAACTGCCAACTTTTCACACATTTCAGCTCGCCAACCCCGGAAGGGGAGGAGGGGAGTGCAAGCTGAAATGTGTCTGCCATGGCTATTGTTCTTCTGATCAGAGCGACCATTGAATAACTCCCAACAGATGCCCATTAGTTTAGAAGCCCATAAAAGCAATTGAATCCCCCCCATTATGTTTAGCAAGCTAATCCTTGTTACCTGTCTTCATTAAATGTTAATATGTTACACCCAGTGACTATTTTGATTCACAATCATTATACAAAATGTGAGGCAATGTACTATGCACTTCAACCAAATTTTGCTATTTATATTCTCGTATACAGTAGCAATAATTTGTTTACGTCATCAGCCACTTTATTTGCTGATGATGACGTTTGTGTCGCCATTAGGTGCAGCTAGGAAGCTGCTGCAGATCACACCACAAAAAGCTGCTGTGGATCACACCACAGGAAGCTGCAATTCATCCCTATAGAACACAATATCATGATTTGTGCACTATCACTGTAAAGGGGAGATGTATCAAACCTTGGAGAAGTTGTCCATAGCAACCAATCAGCATTAGTTATCATTTATCTAGAACAGTCTGTAAATGACAGAAGGTGATTGGTTGATCTGGCCAACTTCTTTACTTATTTCTCTTGAAGAATTGATGCATCTTCCCTTAAATGCTTCTTGTATGTTACACAAACTAAGCTTGGAAGCAAACATATGTAAACTTGGGGACAATGGTCTTCAGTTGGGTGCGTGCAGTAGTTGTAGCATTTAATTGTGGTGGAAGTGGTGCAATCCTGTGAACATTGTGCATCTTTGTTAGCCTATGATTCTGGCTTGGTCACTTATGATTGGCCCCTATGTGGCCCTACTTCTTTTCATCTGTACCCATTATTCTGCTGGTCCATAATCACCTAGGCCAGTGGTACTTAAACTTTTTCGAATCACAACGCCCTAGATTATCAGAATTGTTTTCACGGCACCCCCTAGGCCAAAAGATTGTTTATTGAGAAATTTAGAACGAAATATTAAATTAAGTATATTGTGTTTAGATGTCATCCTTAGGTTCAGTTGTGTGGTGATGGACAGGATTGTCTTCTGTTTGTCCACATATGTCATGATTGACAGCCACCAGTGCTGGTTTTGCCTATTACATTGACCATAAATATTTTTAATTGTTCCTGGAATACCATCCCAGGGCACCCCTGCAAGTGTCCTAAGGCACCCCAGGGTGACACGGCACTGACTACTGACCTAGGTACTAAACTCAAGTTCCTGTAAGATGCTTGCACGGTTAAACGCTGTGTGATATTGGGCCAGATGCATCATCGCTTGGAGAGTGATAAAATGGAGAAAGAAAAAGTACCAGCCAATCAGCTCCTAACTTTCATTTTTCAAACACACTCTGTGACATGGCAGTTAGGACCTGATTGGCTGGTACTTTTTCTTTCTCCACTTTATCACTCTCCAATCGATGATGCGTCTAGCCTATTACATTGTAAGAAGCATTGCTTATTCATCCTTGTACCCTAAGACTCAGAAATATGCGCAGAAGCATTAGGAAGCATGGACCCTTCCCTGAAGTCCTCTCTATCCTAACTTACAGTTACCGCTTGTTCAGGATTCTCCAGGATCTAGGTCAGTGATTTTCAACCTTTTTTTTACTCGCGGCACACCGAACAATATTTGAAAATTGCCAAGGCACATCATCAATTCCCCACAAAAAAACACAAAAAAAACAAACAAACACACATTGGCCCTCACTGGAAAAAAAAAATCCACATATACATTGGCCTACACAGAAAAAAAACCCAATCACATTGCTCCCCACATAAATCCTATTGCTCCAGACATGAATTATTCACATTGTTCCCCCCATAAATCCATAAATTCTTATTCTCCCCACATAAATCCTATTGTTCCCCACAGGAGAAATAAAAATAACAAATATTATTATTAGCTGTCCTCCTCCCTGTCCCTCAGTGGCGGGGGTTGTTCATAGTGGAGTTCTGTGAATACTGAGCAGTGGGTGGTCGGGCAGGTGTGGATGTGGGTGCGCAAGTAAAGCTGTGTATGCAGGCGGGAACTGGAAGATGTGTATGCAGGCGGGTGGGCTGGCTGGGTGGTGAGACGCGGCGGCCGTGACCTATGATATCACATCATTTCTCTATCGTCCTAGTGGATGCTGGGGTTCCTGAAAGGACCATGGGGAATAGCGGCTCCGCAGGAGACAGGGCACAAAAAGTAAAGCTTTTTCCGATCAGGTGGTGTGCACTGGCTCCTCCCCCCATGACCCTCCTCCAGACTCCAGTTAGATTTTTGTGCCCGGCCGAGAAGGGTGCAATCTAGGTGGCTCTCCTAAAGAGCTGCTTAGAAAAAGTTTAGCTAGGTTTTTTATTTTACAGTGATTCCTGCTGGCAACAGGATCACTGCAGCGAGGGACTGAGGGGAGAAGGAGTCAACTCACCTGCGTGCAGGATGGATTGGCTTCTTGGCTACTGGACATCAAGCTCCAGAGGGACGATCACGGGTACAGCCTGGATGGTCACCGGAGCCACGCCGCCGGCCCCCTTGCAGATGCTGAAGACAGAAGAGGTCCAGAATCGGCGGCTGAAGACTCCTGCAGTCTTCAAAAGGTAGCGCACAGCACTGCAGCTGTGCGCCATTTTCCTCTCAGCACACTTCACACGGCAGTCACTGAGGGTGCAGGGCGCTGGGAGGGGGGCGCCCTGGGAGGCAAAATGATTACCTATAAAGGCTAAAAATACCTCACATATAGCCCTAGAGGCTATATGGAGATATTTAACCCCTGCCTAATTTCTCTAAATAGCGGGAGACGAGCCCGCCAGAAAAGGGGCGGGGCCTATCTCCTCAGCACACGGCGCCATTTCCTCTCACAGTTCCGCTGGTCAGGACGGCTCCCAAGTCTCTCCCCTGCACTGCACTACAGAAACAGGGTAAAACAGAGAGGGGGGGGCACATGTATGGCGATAATTTGATATAACAAAGCAGCTATAAGGGAGCACTTATTATAAGGCTATCCCTGATATATATATAGCGCTTTTGGTGTGTGCTGGCAAACTCTCCCTCTGTCTCCCCAAAGGGCTAGTGGGTCCTGTCTTCGTTAGGAGCATTCCCTGTGTGTCTGCTGTGTGTCGGTACGTGTGTGTCGACATGTATGAGGACGATATTGGTGTGGAGGCGGAGCAATTGCCAAATATGAGGATGTCACCCCCTAGGGAGTCGACACCGGAATGGATGCCTTTATTTATGGAACTACGGGATAGTGTCAACACGCTAAAGCAGTCGTTTGACGACATGAGGCGGCCGGACAATCAATTAGTGCCTGTCCAGGCGACTCAAACACCGTCAGGGGCTGTGAAACGCCCTTTGCCTCAGTCGGTCGACACAGACCCAGACACAGGCGATGACTCCAGTGGTGACGGTGACGAATCAACCGTATTTTCCAGTAGGGCCACACGTTATATGATTTTGGCAATGAAGGAGGCGTTACATTTAGCTGATACTACAGGTACCACTAAACAGGGTATTATGTGGGGTATGAAAAAACTACCTATAGTTTTTCCTGAATCAGAAGAATTAAATGACGTGTGTAATGAAGCGTGGGTTGCCCCTGATAAAAAACTGATAATTTCAAAGAAATTATTGGCATTATACCCTTTCCCGCCAGAGGTTAGGGAGCGCTGGGAAACACCTCCTAGGGTGGACAAGGCGCTAACACGCTTATCTAAACAAGTGGCGTTACCCTCTCCTGAGACGGCCGCACTTAAAGATCCATCAGATAGGAGGATGGAAAATATCCAAAAAAGTATATACACACATGCAGGTGTTATACTACGACCAGCTGTAGCGACTGCCTGGATGGGCAGTGCTGGGGTAGTTTGGTCAGAGTCCCTGATTGAAAATATTGATACCCTGGACAGGGACAATATTTTACTGTCGTTAGAACAAATAAAGGATGCATTTCTTTATATGCGTGATGCACAGAGGGATATCTGCACACTGGCATCACGGGTAAGTGCTATGTCCATTTCGGCCAGAAGAGCTTTATGGACGCGACAGTGGTCAGGTGATGCGGATTCAAAACGGCATATGGAAGTTTTGCCGTATAAAGGGGAGGAGTTATTTGGAGTCGGTCTATCAGATTTGGTGGCCACGGCTACAGCCGGGAAATCCACCTTTCTACCTCAAGTCACTCCCCCACAGAAAAAGGCACCGACTTTTCAACCGCAGCCCTTTCGTTCCTTTAAAAATAAGAGAGCAAAGGGCTATTCATATCTGCCACGAGGCAAAGGTCGAGGGAAGAGACAGCAACATGCAGCTCCTTCCCAGGAACAGAAGCCCTCCCCGGCTTCTACAAAAGCCTCAGCATGACGCTGGGGCTCCTCAAGCGGACTCGGGGATGGTGGGCGGTCGTCTCAAAAATTACAGCGCGCAGTGGGCTCACTCGCAGGTAGATCCCTGGATCCTGCAGATAATATCTCAAGGGTACAGGTTGGAATTAGAGACGGATCCACCTCGCCGTTTCCTGAAGTCTGCTTTACCAACGTCCCCCTCCGAAAGGGAGACGGTTTTGGAAGCCATTCACAAGCTGTACTCTCAGCAGGTGATAGTCAAGGTACCTCTTCTACAACAAGGGAAGGGGTATTATTCCACTCTTTTTGTGGTACCGAAGCCGGATGGCTCGGTAAGGCCTATTCTAAATCTGAAGTCCTTGAACCTGTACATAAAGAAGTTCAAGTTCAAAATGGAGTCACTCAGAGCAGTGATAGCGAACCTGGAAGAGGGGGACTTTATGGTATCCTTGGACATCAAGGATGCGTATCTCCACGTTCCAATTTACCCCTCACACCAGGGGTACCTCAGGTTCGTTGTACAAAACTGTCACTATCAGTTTCAGACGCTGCCGTTCGGATTGTCCACGGCACCTCGGATCTTTACAAAGGTAATGGCCGAGATGATGATTCTTCTTCGAAGAAAAGGCGTATTAATTATCCCATACTTGGACGATCTCCTAATAAGGGCGAGGTCCAGAGAACAGCTAGAGATGGGATTAGCACTGTCTCAAGAAGTGCTAAAACAGCACGGGTGGATTCTGAATATTCCAAAATCCCAGTTAATGCCGACAACTCGTCTGCTGTTCCTAGGGATGATTCTGGACACGGTTCAGAAAAAGGTTTTTCTCCCGGAGGAAAAAGCCAAGGAGTTATCCGAGCTTGTCAGGAACCTCCTAAAACCAGGAAAGGTGTCTGTACATCAATGCACAAGAGTCCTGGGAAAAATGGTAGCTTCTTACGAAGCAATTCCATTCGGCAGATTCCACGCAAGAATTTTCCAAAGGGATCTGTTGGACAAATGGTCAGGGTCGCATCTTCAGATGCACCTACGGATAACCCTGTCTCCAAGGACAAGGGTGTCTCTTCTGTGGTGGTTGCAGAGTCCTCATCTATTGGAGGGCCGCAGATTCGGCATACAGGATTGGATCCTGGTGACCACGGACGCCAGCCTGAGAGGCTGGGGAGCAGTCACACAAGGAAGAAACTTCCAGGGAGTATGGACGAGCCTGGAAACGTCTCTTCACATAAACATTCTGGAACTAAGAGCAATATACAATGCTCTAAGCCAGGCAGAACCTCTGCTTCAGGGAAAACCGGTGTTGATCCAGTCGGACAACATCACGGCAGTCGCCCATGTGAACAGACAGGGCGGCACAAGAAGCAGGAGTGCAATGGCAGAAGCTGCAAGGATTCTTCGCTGGGCAGAGAATCATGTGATAGCGCTATCAGCAGTGTTCATCCCGGGAGTGGACAACTGGGAAGCAGACTTCCTCAGCAGACACGATCTTCACCCGGGAGAGTGGGGACTTCATCCAGAAGTCTTCCACATGCTGGTAACCCGTTGGGAAAGACCAATGGTGGACATGATGGCGTCTCGCCTCAACAAAAAACTGGACAGGTATTGCGCCAGGTCAAGAGATCCGCAGGCAATAGCTGTGGACGCGCTGGTAACGCCTTGGGTGTACCAGTCGGTGTATGTGTTTCCTCCTCTGCCTCTCATACCAAAAGTATTGAGAATTATACGGCAAAGAGGCGTAAGAACGATACTAGTGGTTCCGGATTGGCCAAGAAGGACTTGGTACCCGGAACTTCAAGAGATGATCACGGAAGATCCGTGGCCTCTACCTCTAAGGAGGGACTTGCTTCAGCAGGGTCCCTGTCTGTTTCAAGACTTACCGCGGCTGCGTTTGACGGCATGGCGGTTGAACGCCGGATCCTAATGGAAAAAGGCATGCCGGAAGAAGTCATTCCTACTTTGATTAAAGCAAGGAAAGAAGTAACCGTGCAACATTATCACCGAATTTGGCGAAAATATGTTGCGTGGTGCGAAGATCGGAGTGCTCCGACGGAGGAATTTCAACTGGGTCGATTCCTACATTTCCTGCAATCAGGATTGTCTATGGGTCTCAAATTGGGATCTATTAAGGTTCAAATTTCGGCCCTGTCGATTTTCTTTCAAAAAGAATTGGCTTCAGTCCCTGAAGTCCAGACCTTTGTGAAGGGAGTGCTGCATATACAGCCTCCTGTGGTGCCTCCAGTGGCACCGTGGGATCTCAATGTAGTTTTGGATTTTCTAAAATCTCATTGGTTTGAACCACTAAATAAGGTGGATTTGAAATATCTCACTTGGAAAGTGACCATGCTTCTAGCCCTGGCTTCTGCCAGGAGAGTGTCAGAATTGGCAGCTTTATCTTACAAAAGCCCATATCTGATTTTCCATTCGGACAGGGCAGAACTGCGGACTCGTCCGCATTTTCTCCCTAAGGTGGTGTCAGCATTTCATCTGAACCAGCCTATTGTAGTGCCTGCGGCTACAAGTGACTTGGAGGACTCCAAGTTACTGGACGTTGTCAGAGCATTAAAAATATATATTGCAAGAACAGCTGGAGTCAGAAAATCTGACTCGTTGTTTATATTGTATGCACCCAACAAGATGGGTGCTCCTGCGTCTAAGCAGACGATTGCTCGTTGGATCTGTAGCACAATCCAACTGGCACATTCTGTGGCAGGCCTGCCACAGCCTAAATCTGTAAAGGCCCACTCCACAAGGAAGGTGGGCTCATCTTGGGCGGCTGCCCGAGGGGTCTCGGCATTACAACTTTGCCGAGCAGCTACGTGGTCAGGGGAGAACACGTTTGTAAAATTTTACAAATTTGATACTCTGGCTAAGGAGGACCTGGAGTTCTCTCATTCGGTGCTGCAGAGTCATCCGCACTCTCCCGCCCGTTTGGGAGCTTTGGTATAATCCCCATGGTCCTTTCAGGAACCCCAGCATCCACTAGGACGATAGAGAAAATAAGATTTTACTTACCGATAAATCTATTTCTCGGAGTCCGTAGTGGATGCTGGGCGCCCATCCCAAGTGCGGATTATCTGCATAAATTGTACATAGTTATTGTTAACTTATTCGGGTTATTGTTGTAGGAAGCCATCTTTCAGAGGCTCCGCTGTTATCATACTGTTAACTGGGTTTTAGATCACAAGTTGTACGGTGTGATTGGTGTGGCTGGTATGAGTCTTACCCGGGATTCAAAATCCTCCCTTATTGTGTACGCTCGTCCGGGCACAGTACCTAACTGGAGTCTGGAGGAGGGTCATGGGGGGAGGAGCCAGTGCACACCACCTGATCGGAAAAAGCTTTACTTTTTGTGCCCTGTCTCCTGCGGAGCCGCTATTCCCCATGGTCCTTTCAGGAACCCCAGCATCCACTACGGACTCCGAGAAATAGATTTATCGGTAAGTAAAATCTTATTTTTGAAGGCATAGGTCACGGCCGGAGCACAACTGAGCCTCTAAGAAGAGCCCAGGCCAATAGTTCACTCTGAAGGTGCAGGAAGCTGCTCTGGCTCCGCGGCACATCTTGCAACTAGTCGCGGCACACTGGTTGAAAAACCCTGATCTAGGTAATACTTGGGCTGCTGTTTGGAATCCACTGGGTCAGATTCCATCAGTTCTCAACACATGCTTTTTCCAAAAAGCCAGTTTGGTGAAACATAGGTGCATTGGCTGTGCTGGAGCTACTGTATGAGAGGCTTTACAATGTGACTGCTATACTGTATATTCAAACTCATTTTATGCACTTTAGCTGAAATAATTAGCTTATAAATAGGCTAAAAGAAACCTTATTCAGATCTCTCAACATTGGACATATTTAACGTGCAATGCCGAAAGGGGTGTGGCCCCAACATGTTAGGGGTGTGCCTAGCACTCCAAAGTGCTAGAGCTCCATCAGAACTGAAGGTGTGTGAAATAATTTTGGACAACTTAACTGTGGCCTTATGAACTTCTCTATACTTATGTACATTAATCGGGACTGTCACACCAAAATTGCTATGCTTTTTAAGTACTGTACCTTCCACAAATTCCATTTTCCTTGGGATAATATAGTTCATAACGCCAGAATGTAGCCTTGCGCCACAGAAAAGTGGTGTGGTTTTGCTAAGTGGGTGTGATACAGGTTGAGTATCCCTTATCCAAAATGCTTGGGACCAGAGGTATTTTGGATATCGGATTTTTCCGTATTTTGGAATAATTGCATACCATAATGAGATATCATGGCGATGGGACCTAAGTCTAAGCACAGAATACATTTATGTTTCATATACACCTAATACACACAGCCTGAAGGTCATTTAATATAATATTTTTAATACCTTTGTGTATTAAACAAAGTTTGTGTACATTGAGCCATCAAAAAACAAAGGTTTCACTATCTCAGTCTCACTCAAAAAATCCCGTATTTCGGAATATTCCGTATTTTGGAATATTTGGATATGGGATACTCAACCTGAATATGTATATTGGGGGCATGAGCTGATATGCACAGATTTTCAATTTGGCAATACAGGCTGAGTATCCCATATCCAAATATTCCGAAATACGGAATATTCCGAAATACGGACTTTTTTGAGTGAGAGTGAGATAGTGAAACCTTTGTTTTTTGATGGCTCAATGTACACAAACTTACAAAGTTATTAAAATATTGTATTAAATGACCTTTAGGCTGTGTGTATAAGGTGTATATGAAACATAAATCAATTGTGTGAATGTAGACACACTTTGTTTAATGCACAAAGTTATAAAAAATATTGGCTAAAATTACCTTCAGGCTGTGTGTATAAGGTGTATATAAAACATGAATGCATTCTGTGCTTATATTTAGGTCCCATCACCATTATTTCTCACTATGGTATGCAATTATTCCAAAATACGGAAAAATCCGATATCCAAAATTCCTCTGGTCCCAAGCATTTTGGATAAGGGATACTCAACCTGTATTGTAATACAGGTTGAGTATCCCATATCCAAATATTCCGAAATACGGAATATTCTGAAATACGGACTTTTTTGAGTGAGAGTGAGATAGTGAAACCTTTGTTTTTTGATGGCTCAATGTACACAAACTTTGTTTAATACACAAAGTTATTAAAAATATTGTATTAAATGACCTTCAGGCTGTGTGTATAAGGTGTATATGAAACATAAATGAAATGTGTGAATGTAGACACACTTTGTTTAATGCACAAAGTTATAAAAAATATTGGCTAAAATTACCTTCAGGCTGTGTGTATATGGTGTATATGTAACATAAATGCATTCTGTGCTTAGATTTAGGTCCCATCGCCATGATATCTCATTATGGTATGCAATTATTCCAAAATACGGAAAAATCCCATATCCAAAATACCTCTGGTCCCAAGCATTTTGGATAAGGGAGACTCAACCTGTATGTGAGATACTGTAGCACTTAACCATAGATTTCACTCTTTAGAAATTGGGGAACCCAACCCAACTAAAGAACAAGCTGTACTTAGAAATGGGCACCTTCCAAATCTTGGTTATTTACTTTTACATTAATTCAAATGCTCATAGAACAATGGTGTTTGTATTTTTGGAGACTTATAGTTAAACTATTAATCGCTCAATGGTTTACACTGCAAGATTCCCATAGACAAATAAACTGTGGTTTTAAATGAGTTGCTTGTGGTAGATGATATAACTCATGTGTTCTGTACTTTCTGTCACATGCATCCTATCATGCAATACACAGGGCTGGTTCGAGCCCTTTTTGCGCCCCGGGCAGGACATAGGGGCGTGGCTTCATACAGGGGGCGTGGTCAGTTACGCCCCCTGTACAGTAGTAGCACCGCTGAAATGCTGAGCGGTGCGCGATGACGTCATCGCGCACCGCACAGCAAAGGTTCTCTCCACGAAGGGAAACTAGATGCGTAGGTAGAGTGGGTAGAGTCTGTACAATGTTAACCGGCTGGTCAGGAACCAAGTGGCCCAAAATAATTAAAACTAAACATTTTTGTCCAATTAATAATTGTTTTTGTCTATAGTAACTTCAGGTATGAAGTTCTAACTTGTTCACCTAATTCTCCAATTTTTGTGCTTTCAATAAAAGTCTTTCTGGCAGAAGCAACAGCACTGCTAATGAGTGAAGTGGGACAGTCCGCCAATATCCTGTAATTGCTGGGTGTAGCTGAATGAGACCTACATTGTTCTTATTCTTTAAGTTTACAAAACACACAGTTGACATTCTGCAGCTTGTTGCTAAACGTCACAGTAACATAACTTGAATCTCTTTAGAGAGCTTGTGATGAACTGGAACAACAGCAAATAACCATTTCAGCTAGTGAATGAAAGCATTGAGTGTTACACAATAAATCTTTGTGTCTTTTAAAATGAGTTTTTGTAAATCCTGTGAACTGTTTCTTTTCAAAGGGATATTAAAAGAATGGAAACAAGTGTTTTCTGTAATTTTGTTTTATAGTGTGCTTTAAAGTCAAAGAGATGTGATACACATTATTGTCGTACAAACTCGGTTTCTTCAGTTAAACAGAGTACATAATACTCTTAGAGGGGAATCCAATTAGCCCTGGAGTTTGCTGCATGGGGAATAGTTCCGGGTTTCACTCCTAAAGCTATTCAATAAAACTGTCTTTTCCCTGCACTGTAACCCCTGGGTTAATGCATGCTAACCCATTTATTCCACGTAAAATGCAGAATCAGTGTTCTCAGCATATTGTCTTAGCACTTGTTAAAACCCATAGGGTGCCTTTTATATCCGACGTTTCCTCACTGCTCCTAAAGCTGTGAGAAAGAGTAACCTTTGGGTCTGATTCATGTTTGTAAGTAAAGCAAAACAAGGTCTGAAACAAACCATGTTGCCATACAAGGGGAGCAAATACAGTTCTGTGCAGGGTAAATACTAGCTGCTTTTGCATGTAGCTCACAAATGTTAGACTGCTTTATTTTTACACTGCAATTTAGATTTCAGTTTGAACACACCCCACCCAAATCTAAATCTCTCTGCACAAGTTACATCTGCCCCACCTGCAGTGCACATGGTTGTGCCCATTTTTCTTTTGCTTTACTTACAAACTTGAATCAGTCCCTTAATGCATGGGGTAAACCCCATTAATTGAATTGGCTGGCACGGGAAATTACTCACGGGTTAAACCCTGCAACTAATTGGACCCCACCTTAATCAGTTGCCGCAATAAGAGACAGGTACCCGGGTTGCTTACTGAAGCTTAAGATTGTAATTTTAATTTTTTATATGATAATGAACTTTTTTTAACTAGTTATTTAACCTTAACATACATGTAAAGGTTTTATTATAAAATTGAATATGATCTGTTACTTCAGATATGTATCTCTTTCTCTGATTAATAAATGTATTGTTTTAACTAATTAAATGAACAGTTATAGTTGGCCCCTTTGAAGGTTGGAAGACCGCCTATGTGGCCCTTGAAGTATACTGTATCAGGGTGTCTTACATTGCTATACACATAATGCATACAATCAGGGATGTGAAATAAGTGCGTAGAGGTATTCACGTCCCATGCTTTGTCAATAGGCTGGAAAGATTATATTGTAGGCATCCTCTGACAAGGAGAAGAGCAGGAGAACATTCCCAGAGCGCTATGCAGGCAGAAACCATTAAACAAGTTGATCTGTCCATGCACTGAAAATACTCTTGATTTATTTCACAGGAGTATAACGTGCCCATAGCCAAAAGAATAATATATGTCTGTTTTAACATCTAGCAGGCTGCTGTCAAAATGGATGGAGCGACATATATTGTAATCAGGATTTTTTACAAAATGGGCAGCAAGCAAGAATTGGGTAATAATTGATTGTAAGTGGCTGTTGTGGTACTCTTGTTGCTCAGTCCTCTGTTCCCAAGCTCCTTTGAGCACCGGCCTGCAGGGCATATTTCTAGATATCCTAGAACAGCAACATTTCTGTGAATTTCTCAATCCTGGTGCATACAGGGTAATTCTCCACGATATGCCACAATGTCTATATGAGCTAATAATAGTAAGCAATATTCTCTCATGTCTACGCACCTCTGTGGGGTGTGAGGAAAAATGTGCAAAGTTACATAGCAGCGGAGCGACTTTGCAGCCACTCCGGATACACATTACTGAGAATGAAATTGCTCCTATACAATATTATATAATACAAAATATAATGCCTGATCTAGTGTATTTACTTCTGTATGATACTACCCTGTACTCATCCTTCCTTTCTCTCTCTTTGGCAGGAGGCTGTGAGGGCTGCTGAAGATGTCCGATAGTGTGGATATTGGAGAGAAACCTCCAGCCCCCCCTCTTAGAATGAACAGTAATAACCGTGATTCTTCAGCATTAAATCACTGCTCAAAACCACTCCCCATGGCACCGGAAGAGAAGAACAAGAAAGCCAGGCTACGCTCCATTTTCCCAGGAGGAGGGGATAAAAGTAAAGTATCAGTGTATGACATTAGAAAAGGTGTTCTGTCTGTCATGCCATGTTTTCCCTTTATTGCTCTTTAGATGTTTAGTGGACTAAGTTGTCTTCTGGTACATAACTAGAGGTCCATATGCTTTAAATCAGGAGCTATGCCAGTCAGCTTGTGTTTGGGAATTTCCAGCATTAGTGAGTCACAGATGATCATTGTTGCATATTAACTCTGCATTACTTAAAGGGAAGTGAAACTCTCCCTGGACAGGGATAGTAGGCTGATGGTTTCCAGCCATTGTCAACAATTAAAGGAGAATCTATTTTATTAATGTTTTATGTATATAGCACCACCATTTTACACAGCTTGAACAGAGAATATTCATTCACATCAGTCTCTGCCACAGTGGATCTTACAACCAAATTCCCTAACACACAAGCACATGCATTATGGTTATATTTGTCACAATCCCATTAACCTACCAGTATGAGTGTGGGAGGAAACTGGAGCTTCTGGAGGAAACCCACACAAACACTGGGAGATCATACAAACTCCACACAGATAGGGCCCTAGCTGGGAATTGAAGTAATGACCCCATTGCTGTGAGAAGCAATACTAACCACCATGCCACTATGCCCATTTGCTGTAATCTACTGCTTATTGAATTTTTCTTACTACTGGGTAAGTGGAATACCCCTAATTAGATAGCTGCATAAACATGTCCGCACTTTGCTTTATGCTGCATGCTGGTGTATTACAAACGTGTTGCATAGTTCATGCTTTGAAGGAAGAGAGGCGGGAAACGCAGTTGCTTACAGTTAGGTCCATGGATTGTGTGAAATCAGTGTTAAAGCTGAGCTCTCTATATGCTCAGTAGGACTATATTCTCCTTTGCTGAGCATGCAATGCATTTCTGATATACTGGACATTGTATAGAATTAAATGGAGGCTTCATTGTACCTTTGCATGTGTAGAAACAAATACTGTAGTTACTTGAAAAGGATTATAAAAGTGCTGACAGATCATTTAAAGCGCTTGAGGCGTCTGATTGTGAATAATACACAGTCCCGCATGCAGCTCCATTAGTAAGGAGGATATATTGATAACGGATTGCTAGTGCAACTATAGTCACGTCTTTACACACAGGCACCGCTCCGCCCAATGGTTTCCTCTCACATACCCAGCTGTCATTACTAGAATCTGCACTTACGCCTACCCTTTGTTGTGTGCCAGAGATCCATCTCAAATCGGCATACGTACAGTACGACTCAGAATCGGCTACACACCCACAACAGTCCCATGACACTCCAATGAGATGGTTCTGTTCCGTCACCTGCCTAGTTGATACCCAGAAACACCAAATTCACATATACAGAGAACAGGCCGAGGTCAGTCCAATTTGAGAATCATCTGGAGATATGCAAAGCTGTGTGCGCTATGTTATACTGTGTTTGCAGTTTGCTGAAGCTCACTAGGTGCAGCAGCATACGGCGCTACATGCCACCCAGAGTCAGAGCTGTAGTAAGACACTGACTGATGATGTCACTCGGCACTTTGGTGACACCTTTACCGACTGGACTCACTGAGAAGTAAAATTCTAGCACCTCCAGTACAAAATAATATACAATATGGAGATGCCTAGGCAATGGAGAGAACAATGTGTCTGGTTTCCTGTTCTAGACGTACTGGCTGTCACTGATATCTGGGAGGGTCCGAACATGGCAGCTCCCTCTATCACACTGCCATAGCTATAATCCCTGAAACTGCTATTTTTAATTCTCTGGCTGAAACGTGCATCTCCAGAAGAGGTACTGTATATTGAGAAACAGGTTGGTGTATCTGGTGTTTTCCCTGTTTCCTTCATTGACTATATCAATAATTTTTTTTAACATGTTTTTTTTTATTGAAGCAAATGCATTTAGACAGTTTACATAATCAAAGAGTTATACCCCCTTCACACTGCCAATGCTGGATCCCACCCGGGAACTGGAAGCGGGTCCTTCCCGGATGGGATCCGGCATTGGCAACTGCTGCAGGCTTTCCCGACCCAGGCGGGTTGCCATAGCAGCGGGTGGGGGGGGGCGGAGCTAGCGACGAGAGTGGAGGTGGAGGCAGCGCTGGGAGATGAGCTCATCTCCGCGCCACCTCTCCCTATCTAGTAAACGGGTCCCGGGTCACATCGGCCCGGGAGCCCATTTATGCAGCCGCTGACCCGGTATTCAGCCCGGGTATAACACTGCTTTATACCCGGGTTGAATTGCCGGGTCAGGCGACCTGCGATTCGGTAAGGCCCCTTTCACACCGCATGCCGACCCGTGTCGACCCGGCAATATGCCGGGTCGATACCGGGTTATTTGTGCGATGTGAAAGGGGTATAAGTCTTAAATCATAACAATGTAACATATAGTTCAGGTAAACTAGTAAGATAGTTTTTAACACATCATATAAGACAGAGTGACAGGTTATTATATGAAGAATTAGCATAAGGTATATGTTAATCACAGGCTAAATGAATAGTGCATTGCTCCAAACTCCTCCTTTTCCTCAAAATTTTCCCAACAAAAATGGGGAGAGCATGAGCTACGGCCAAAGCCCATGGTCATAAGGTAAACTGCAAACTGAAATGCAAACTACCTATGCAGTGGAAACTGTATTGCTGCATAGGGTAAAAGGAAGCAGGACTGAAGGTGCTATCAAACACAAAATACCTGTATATCCCATTCGTGGAACAACAGTATTAAGGAAAACCCTAGTTCTAATATGTGTATACATTGAGATATAAGGGCATATGCAATTCAGGGCGAATTGCGGCTTTTTTTTCACCCGTTTTTAAATGCGACACAATTCGACCGTCGAATTCCGGCCGGCGGGTGCCGGAATTCGACATATTCAATAAAAAACGGATTAGACAGTACCGCTGTCGAAAAACGGACCAATTGACGGTAGTGTGCGTCCTGGTTTCGACTTTTTGGACGGCACAAAAATGATTAAAAACCCTGAAAAAATTGCGTGGGGTCCCCCCTCCTAAGCATAACCAGCCTCGGGCTCTTTGAGCCGGTCCTGGTTGTAAAAATACGGGGGGGAAATTGACTGGGGATTCCCCGAATTTTTAGAACCAGCAGCGGGCTCTGTGTCCAGTCCTGGTGCAAAAAATATGGGGGACAAAAAGCGTATGGGTCCCCCGTATTTTCAACACCAGCACCGGGCTCCACTAGCTGGAGAGATAATGCCACAGCCGGGGGACACTTTTATACCGGTCCCTGCGGCCGTGGCATTAAATCCCCAACTAGTCACCCCTGGCCGGGGTACCCTGGAGGAGTGGGGACCCCTTAAATCAAGGGGTCCTCCCCTCCATCCACCCAAGGGCCAGGGGTGAAGCCCGAGGTTGTCCCCCCCATCCAAGGGCTGCGGATCGGGGGCTGATAGCCATGTGTCAAATAAAAGAATATTGGTTTTTGCAGAAGAACTACAAGTCCCAGCAAGCCCCCCCCCCCCCCCCCTGCAAGCTGGTACTTGGAGAGCCACAAGTACCAGCATGCGGGGGTAAAATGGGCCCACTGGTACCTGTAGTTCTGCAAAAAAAATACCCAAATAAAAACAGGACACGCACATCGTGAAAGTACAACTTTATTACATACGCTTTTTGTCCCCCGTATTTTTTGCACCAGGACCGGACGCAGAGCCCGCTGCTGGTTCTAAAAATACGGGGATCCCCAGTCAATTTTTTCCCCGTATTTTTACAACCAGGACCGGCTCAAAGAGCCCGAGGCTGGTTATGCTTAGGAGGGGGGACCCCACGCATTTTTTTTTCAGAATTTTAATCTATTCCCACCCCTTCCCACCGAAAACCATGCTCTCTCAATTTTGGTCAGTTAAAAAAAAATATATTATTTAAAAAAATATATAAATAATAGTTGTAAATCCTAATAGACAAACCAAGTACCTAATCCCTTCTAATATAAATAGATATGCTATTAGCAATAAAAAAAACACAAAAAAACATGTTTTTTAAATTTTTTATTAGATTCCGCCAGCAAAGTGAGGCGGAATGAAATTGACGAATTTACCCAGTAAGAGAAAAGAGAAAAAAAGTTTTTTTTATGCAGATATCAATACACGGATAATAGGCTTCAGAAAATCTAAAATTAAACAAAAGTATCTGTGTGTTCACCAGCAGTAAATAATATGCTAGTTGATAGGGCATAGACCTCTGCAGGGTATAAACCATTTAAAAGAAAATTATTTACCTAAGGTGCAATAAACGAACAGACATCCCATCTGCAGAGTGACTATAGTTAGAGAGGCCTTAAAACACGAACATTAGTGTTAAAACCAAATGATACAAACCTACCTACATACTGTAGGCAGATATCATGATAATTACCTGATACGGCCTAATGGGCCAGAGCATAAGGGTGTGACAGATACTGTATATACAAACTTGAGCATAAGCCACATAATGTACTATAGGAATCAGCTTTAAAAATCTGTTAGGCCATATAACACAGATGGGGTAGATACAACACTAAATACACTTTCTCTAGCATCCATAAGGGATATTGGGGACAGATTTAGTATGATGGGGTATAGACAGGTCCAAAGGAGCCGGTGCACTTTAAATTTCTTCAACTGGGTGTGCTGGCTCCACCCCCCTATGCCCCCTCTCACAGGCAGTTTAGAAAAAAGTGCCCTTGGAGAGGATGCACACTCTGCAAGCTCCAGAGTTTTTCTTCAGTTTCTTTTAAACTTATTTCTTTCTGTATGCTCTTTGGGCAACAGCATACCTGCGCCGTGGAAGTTAGAGGGGAAGGGGGGGGGGGGGGGCGGTCACCGGCCTCTTGAGGTTCAGAGCCGCTTCCCCGCTGCAGGACCACCGTCCTGAGGGGCTGTTTGTTCAGCGGGGCATGGCGCCTTGGCTGTCGCAGCCGCAGCAACAGCATGCCGCACACCCCTTACGCTGCCTGAAGGTGATCATCGGTGGTGAGTACACACCGGGGACCCCGCTAGGTTCACTGTGCGGCAGAAGCGTGGGTGTGGCATACGGGGTCCCTCCTGTGGGGGACACGCTGTATCCCCTGCGTGATACTGGCTAAATATTCTTGTACCAAGCATTTATGTGAGGCTACAAACACATAGGGAGACATGGCCAGTTTAAATATTACACAGTAGCTCCAGCGCCATTGCGGGGGCGGAGCTACATCAGAGCGTGCTCAGTGGCATTTTGGCGCCTTCCTCTGCATAAGCAGCAGCAGCAGCCTCATACAGCTCCTCCATAACGGTCACACGCTGTCCTCTCTCCTGTGTCTCCTTTCACATGCAATAGGGCAGGCTTGTATTGTATTTCAGGCTGTGTTGTATGTGTATTGTACCTGCTTTTCTTCTTCACAATGGTAAAACAGAAGTTATGCAGTCTATGTAATGCTAGATTCTCCCCTATTTCATATGGCTCAATATCATGTGAGCAGTGTAGTCAGTCATCACAAAATGCTGATAACGATATGGGGGAGAGTCAAGAGCCCTCCTGGCTGGGGTCTATCAAAACTATGATGTCTGATATGTAATCTCAACTCACTGCAAATGCCAATAAAACTCAGGAACTGCAACAGGCAGTGGCAGATATAGCTGCTAAACATCCCCCCCTGTCTACTGCAGGTGCACAAAAACCTGCTTTACCTGCACTACTGTCAGATACTGATGATGATGATATACAGGATGATGGGGATGATGTGGATCCCATAAGTGTGGACGCCACACCTACACAGGGTATTGAACCCCTCTTATTGGCTATTCGGGATATGTTAAAGCTCCCCCTGGTGGATGCTAGTAATCAGCAGTTATTTTTCCTCCCGCAAGACAAAATGACAGTCACATTTCCTGACTCCAAGGAATTGGATGATTTATTTAAAATAGCCTGGTAAAATCCAGATAAAAAATATCAGGTGTCCAAGCGGTTTTTGCATACCTTCCCCTTTGCCCCTGAAGGCAGTAAATTCTGTGAAGAATCTCCAGTCGTAGACGTCTCAGTCTCTCGCCTTTCTAAAAAGGCGGTACTTCCTGCTCCGGGCTTCTTTACGGTAAAGGACCCGGCAGATAGGAAAATTGAGACCACTCTGAAATCGATCTACACTGCTGCAGGTGTAGCTCAAAGACTGGTCATTGTCCTGGGCTACTCAAATCCAGGAAGGTCTCTCGGGTGATATGACCTTAGTTACTACTGTAACTTTCCTAAAACACATTCAGGACATGGCAAGAGTCCTCTGTGACTCACTTAAAGAGATTGGCAATATTAATGCTAGGACCACGGCTGTGGCTGTGTCTGCGTCAGTGGATTGCTGATGCTGACTCCAAACGTAATGTGGAATCTCTTCCCTTCACAGGCGAATGGCTTTTTGGAGGTGAATTGGACGCATGGATTTCCAAAGCTAATGCTGGGAAATCCGCGTTTATCCCTTCAGGGGCTCCGCCTGCTAGGCGTTCCTACCCAGGACCGTCTACTCAGTCCTTTCGGTCCTCCAGTTTTCGATCTAGGGCCAGGGGGGCCTCCAGCGCAGCTAGAGGCTCCAGAGGAAAACCTAAGAAACCAACCATTGCAGGATCTCAGGACCAGAGCACCAGTTCTGCTTCCGCAAAGACTTCTGCATGACGGTGCCCACCCACCCCAAGGGAATCTCGAGGTGGGAGCTTGGTTACGTCACTACAGCCACATCTGGCACGGTTCCTGCGAAGATGCTTGAGTAAGGGACCTTATCTCTCAGAGTTACAAGCTGGAGTTCGACGGTGCTCCTCCCCAACTATTTTTCAAATCAGGCTTACCCTCTTCGGAAAATATGTGTGGTACACTACTACTGGCCATAAACAAATTGGTCCAGTCCCAGTTCATTGTTCCAGTACCCCTACAACAACAAGGACAGGGTTACTACTCCAGTCTGTTCGTAGTACCAAAGCCAGACGGGTCTGTGAGACCCATTCTGAATCTGAAGTCCTTGAATCCTTACCTAAAGGTTTTCAAATTCAAGATGGAATCTTTGAGAGCGGTGATCGCAGGCCTGGACCAACAGAAATTCCCGGTGTCCCTGGATATCAAGGGCGCTTGCCTCCATATCCCAATTTGGTCTCCTCATTAGGCCTACTGAACGATCACTACCAGTTTCAGGCTGTACCCTTCGGCCTGTCTACATTCCTGAAGATGTTCATGAGGGTGATGGCGGAAATGATGTTTCAGCTCAGGGTCCATGGGGTCAACGTAATTCCATACCTGGACGAACTCTTGATAAAAGCGAATTCCAGGGAGCTTCTATTGCCCAATATAGATCGCACTATCCAGCTTCTGTCTCGCCACGGGTGGATCCTTAATCTGCAGGAGTCCCAACTGGAACCATCTCAGCGGCTCCTGTTTCTGGGGATGCTCCTGGATAAGGTAGCACAGAAAGTGTTCCTCCCAGATGAAAAAGTGAGAATACTTCTAGAAATGGTTTGCATGGTGCTCTGACCTGCTCGAGTATCCATTCATCTTTGCATAAAATTGTTGGGAAAGATGGTGGCCTCGTACGAGGCAATACAGTTCGGACGGTTCCATGCCAGACCGTACCAATTGGATATCCTAAACAAGTGGTCCGGCTCCCATCTTCAAATGCACCGGATGATTCGGCTGTCACCCCAAGCCAGGATTTCACTCCTGTGGTGGCTACAGTCTTTCAACCTGCAGGAAGCTCGACGCTTCGGGATTCAGGATTGGATCCTCCTCACGACGGATGCGAGTTTGAGAGGATGTGGAGCTGTCACCCAGGGGGTGCAGTTCCAGGGCAGGTGGTCTGCCCGAGAGGCCCTCCTTTCGCTCAACATCCTGGAACTTCGGGCCATCTACAGTGCTCTGATTCAGGCCTCCCCTCTACTCAGGGATCGGGCGATCCAGGTCCAGTCAGACAACGCCATGGCTGTAGATACTCTTCTGGGCAGAAAGACATGCAAGAGCACTGTCCGCAATCTTCATTCCAGGGGTGGACAACTGGGAAGCGGACTTCCTGAGTCGCCACGACCTCCACATCCTCAGGTGTTTCAGCAGATTGTCGACAGGTGGGGATACCCGCAGATCAACATGATGGCGTCTCGCCTTAACAAGAAGCTTCGCTGCTACTGCTCGCGAACCAGAGACCCTCAGGCGAGTGCAGTGGATGTGTTGGCCTTATTGGCTGGTCTACCTATTTCCTCTGATTCCGTTGATCCCAAGGGTGCTCCAGCGGATCAGATATCACAGAGTACAAGCAATCCTGATTGCGCCGGATTGACCCCAAAGGGCGTGGTACGCAACTCTTCTGGACATGTCCATAGAAGACCCTTGGCCTCTGCCGCTAAGAAAGGATCTTCAGAAAGGACCGTTCGTCTACCAGGATTTACGGCGGCTTCGTTTAACGGCATGGAAGTTGAGCGGAACACCCTAGCTCACAAAGGGCTTTCCAAAAAAGTGGACTACGAGAAAAGGATTTACCGGTAGGTATTTAAAATCCTATTTTTCCCTACACTACAAAACAAAAAGTCTAAGAGAAATGTAAGACATGAGGCCAGTAGAACCCCCCAGCTTCTCATAAACTGGTCAGTGTCATAAAATAAGGTTAGTAGGAAAAAAGCAGTAGAGCAAAAGTTATTGACAGCCTCTTCATGTTATTGCCCCTAAAAGGCCTGGAAACAGGGGTAAAATATACATGTAGGGAGGCAAGACAAATCCCCTTGCGGGCAGCAACCATACGGCGGATACCGGGAGAGCCAGCCGGTGACTGTGAGCAGGTACAAAGAGATATGTACCGACTAGCAATTTCCATGGGTAACAGTGCGGGATTTCTGATAACAACGACTCCAAAATGTAGTAGTCATGCCACATAGGGTAGGGGGCTGACATCAGAATGCCCAAGTGTCCGGCAGATAGTCCATAGTCCATCTTAACATTAGAACACAAATCGCCCGGAGAGGGGAGGAGGTTGGATGTAGTGGGTTTAACCCCTTCTGGGTACTGAGAACTTGAAGTAGGAGGATCAGACGTCGCAGCAGTTGAAGAGGCAGCATTTGTAATGGTGTTTGCGGTCCTGGAGGTGAGATCAGTAGATATCATCACAGTGTCCAGGCGAGACAGCAGGCGGGCTACACGATCCTCTAGAAATGGTATCAGTAAAGTGCCCCATACACTTATGCAACCACATGTCGCAGGCGATCGCCCCGGCAGCCTCCCGGAGGGCAGGATCGCCCAAGATGCATCGCATGCTGTCCTTTTGCATACGATGTATCTTGGGCGATCCCAGCCATACCCCCAAGTCGGACCTGATTGAATGTGCAGCACATTCAGTCTGGAGGATCCAATCCGATGCTCACGGGAACACGCATCGGATGGGATCGGAAACACCTCCAAAATCGGATGAAATCGGTCACTATCGCTCTAGTGTATGGGGCCCTTAAGTCACTAAGTTCTTGGACCAAGTGAGTGACAACAGTGGTATACATATCCAATAATGCAGGGGTTGCCATTAGTGACTGTATGTAGGAAAGGTGTATGGCTTACAGTCCTGGCTAGTAGCAGTCTGACACAACGTTCCAGCAGAAAAGTTCAATGCGACGGGCGTAGCGTGTGAAATTTCACAACGGGCAGCTGAGTTGCAGATAGCGAGACAAGCCCTGACAGCGTATTATCGCTAAAGACGAGAGCAGCACAATAAGGGACGCTAGCAAGTACTCCCCCGTGATCGCGCCCAAAGATGGCTGCGGGCGGTCATACATGCCTGAAACCTTGCAGGCTGGACTCCGGCGTGAAGTAAACGGCTCCGGACCCGGGACCTGGACACAAAGCTGCAGCAGGTTATAAAGGTGTCCGCAGATAGCCGTTGGTGCAGAGTCCTGGATTAACTTTACACTTTAAAGAGGATTCTGGAGATCAGGGTCCGGAGCCCATGTAAAAAGCGGCCATGCTTGGTGCACCGCCCACCGGAAGTCATCAGTCATTTTTTTTAAGTATAGGATGTTTAAAAAAGGTAACCGAAACATCTTTCCATCCTCACACATTGGTGGTCATTCCGAGTTGTTCGCTCGTTGCCGATTTTCGCAACGGAGCGATTAAGGCAAAAATGCTCATGCGCATGGTTCGCAGTGCGCATGCGCATGGTTCGCAGTGCGCATGCGGTTAGTATTTTAACACAAAACTTAGTAGATTTACTCATGCCCGAAAGAAGATTTTTCATCGTTGAAGTGATCGTAGTGTGATTGACAGGAAGTGGGTGTTTCTGGGCGGAAACTGGCCGTTTTCTGGAGTGTGCGGAAAAACGCAGGCGTTTCAGGGGAAAACGCGGGAGTGTCTGGAGAAATGGGGGAGTGGCTGGCAGAACGCTGGGCGTGTGTGTGACGTCAAACCAGGAACGAAACTGACTGAACTGATCGCTATTTGTGAGTGAGTCTCGAGCTACTCAGAAACTGCTAAGAAATTTCTATTTGCAATTCTGCTAATCTTTTGTTTGCTATTCTGCTAAGCTAAGATACACTCCCAGAGGGCAGCGGCTTAGCGTGTGCAATGCTGCTAAAAGCAGCTAGCGAGCGAACAGCTCAGAATCACCTCCATTGTTCATGGCGCTGTAGGGTCTGCTGGAACGTCCTTTATTATGAGAAACCTCGGACCGTGTTTTCCGGAACATTTCCACCCAAGACAAGATAGTTGTGTTTTGGTGGTGCAGGTCTCTGGAAATTGTCCTAGAACTCAGTTGTTACAGATACCAGGGAAGGCCCACCATTCCATCCTGTTCCATAACTTCAGAAATAATGTTCCACACACATGTCCGTTCCTGGATGGCGTACTGTGGCATACCAGCTGTCACTCAAACTCTACTGTAACACATAAAATACATAAGTTATGCACTCAAGTTTCAGTTAGTTTTTTTTTTTTTAAACACCCTGTATTAAAAAAAAGGTTTTTAAGTTCATAAAAAGTTTTACAGGTCTGATATATGTATAAACCGGTCTGCAAGATTCACACTCTAAGGAAAATAACATATAGGAGAATTGCATACATGAAGCATGCAAGTGAAAGTCTTAAATCTCTTTTAAATTGAGTTGCTGGGACTGCACCTTTAATTACCATGATGTGGAACAGACTCTCAGAAAGGAAATGCCTTTAACATTGATCGCTCCAGACTAAGCAATGAAACACTGTCTTCTTAGTGTTACTTGTTATCTTGTAAATCATACCCACATGTTTTAGCAATTTGGGGTATCTGCCATTGAGTGTTATGTTACTGGGCTGCTTTTCATTAGAAAAGCTTATATTTCAGTCTGCTTGCACGTGCCAAGGGACTGCGCCGAACCCAGAGGAAATAGACTTGGAATTGTCTTTCCAACGGCACTGGGGGTTATTTACGGATTATTGGGGAGCAGGGTGGTGAAGTTAATGTTTCCGCGGCTTTAATATACTGTCCTTAATGCACAAAAATTCTTACTTTAAAACTAAAGTAAGTGTCATCTAGAACCTAGAGGATTCTATAGTACAATGCGGATTTTCTGCAAAAGTGTGTGACCCTGAAAATTTTAATAAAATGTATAATTTTGTAGCATATTCTTTTAATTGTCTTATGTACAGAAATATTTTTTTCATTCTTTAAAAGTTATTTTTGCCTGTGCTTTCTTAGAACAATAGTTATTTTAATGATTGGGTTTTTTTGTTTGTTTTTTTTCATTATCACATGCCAATGTTTTTTGGGGGGGGGAATGAAAAAAAACCCAGCTAGAATAAGTGTATAATTAGTGGCAGATTCAATTAGTTGCAAATTAGGGGTTATAGAAATCTGTTTCCTTGGTAGAATCCAAAAACCAGGCCTTTTTGCTATTCAGTTAAAAAAGTTAACTTAATGCGCGGGTTTCAAAGGCTTTTAGTTTGTCCCTTCACATTTGGTGAAAACTTTTTGGAATTCCTTATTTTAATGAAATATCTTAGAACATAGGGGGTAATTCAGAGTTGATCGCAGCAGTTGGGCAAAACCATGTGCACTGCAGGTGTGGCAGATATAACATTTGAAGAGAGAGTTAGATTTGGGTGGGTTATTTTGTTTCTGTGCAGGGTAAATACTGTCTGCTTTATTTGTACACTTCAATTTAGATTTCACAAAATCTGAATTTGAATGCACCCCACCCAAATCTAACTCTCTCTGCACGTTATATTTGCCCCCCTCCCTCCCCTGCAGTGCACATGGTTTTGCCCAACTGCTAACAAATTTGCTGCTGCGATCAACTCTGAATTAGGCCCATAGTGTAGGACCTCTGGTACACCCCTATTAATGAATAGTGTATTTAAAGGTGTTCAAATAGTTAAATATTGGCAATAGAACAATTTATTTTTCTGTGAAAAGTAGAGAAATGGCTTAAATGATGCGGGACATGTACAGTATATTGATCTATTGTGTTGATGGAATTTTTTTTTTTTTTACTTGCAAGTGTTTTTCCAATATTTTACTACTGTACATACAAGCTCAAAACTCACAATAGATAATTTTAGGGGCATATTAAATTAAGTGTGAGTCTTACCACATGGGGAAAGCTCCGGGTTTAATGCCTGGAGTTACTCAATTAATTAGCCTTTTCCTTGCACAGTAAAACATCTGGTAATGCATGGCAACCCACTGATTCAACGTAAATACGGAATCTAATGGGTTTCCTCGCGTGTTAAATGCAAAAGAATGCATTTAATGCAGACTTTTCCTTGCAACTCCTGAGCCTTCTAGGTAAAATCCTGCTTCTGGATACAAGAGCGCAAGATTCCTGCAGCTAATAGAATCGGGTAGCGTTGATAAATAGATGCGGTTAATTGGACATGCCCCTTAATCTACCCCAAAATGCTCAAAGCACTTTTATTTGCTGAAATAAAATGTTTTTGTTATTTTTATTGGGAGACATGTACTCCTTGGGACTGTGTATAAACTATGGAGGCAAAAAAATGTTTTCATCATTTTTGGTTGTCTCTCTGTTTGTTTCGGCAACATACAAAAACTACGGGATGACTTTGGATGGCATTTTCACTATTGGTTTGCTTAGTCACCTAGAAAGAAATTGAGGTATGCAGTATCTCGATGTGTCATTAGGGAGAGGAGCAATAAAGGAACAACCAGACGCATGCAGTGTCCAGACCCCTTAAGCCAAAAATTACTATATGTAGATAAATATACTTCTAGTGACTGTTTATGAACTATGGAGACAAAACTTTTTTTATCGGAATTTGCACAGGCTTTTCAAGTCCAAAATTACTATATGTATATATACTGTATATATATATATATATATATATATAACGAGGGAAGATGGATGGCACTCCAGCATGTAAATAAATGATCAAAAAACCAAGTGGGTAGCCAACGTTTCGGAGCGGTGCTCCTTTATCAAGACTATATATATATACATACACATACATAATCTCTCTGGTCCAGCGCTCATCCTGACTTACCAGGTGTACTTGCTGCGGTTTCCTCATAAGGTTTAGATGCTCCACACAGGATAATAGATATCAGCTGGCACTCAGCAGACTCCTAAATATGTAAAGGCGGGCCCTTTATTCCTACTATTTGGGCTTGCGCCCGTCGAAACGTAGGAATAAAGAACCTGCTTTTAAATATTTAGTCTGCTGAGTGGCGCCTGATATCTATCTACCTATACAATATATACATATATATCACACCCTGAAGGCAAACAGTTTTATATATATATATATATATATATATATATATGATGTGTATATATATATATATATATATATATATATATATACAATAGTACCCTTATCTTGCGCCAAACTCAAAGCAGCACAACGGGGGAGATCCGTGTTGGAAGATCTCTGAAGAATACAAAATACAAACAAATTCCCAAGTGCACTATATAGGAACGTCTTTACGGTAATTCTTCCAATGTTGTTTCCATAGGTGTAAGTTGGATATTGGAGAAAGTTTGTGACCGGGAACCTGTAACGGACACCCCTCACCAAATGGTCACCCAAGCAAGAGGCCCAAGGCCAATTAATAAAAGATTTTCTCTGACGTCCTAAGTGGATACTGGGACTCCGTAAGGACCATGGGGAATAGCGGCTCCGCAGGAGACTGGGCACAACTAAAGAAAGCTTTAGGACTACCTGGTGTGCGCTGGCTCCTCCCACTATGACCCTCCTCCAGACCTCAGTTAGATTCTTGTGCCCGGCTGAGCTGGATGCACACTAGGGGCTCTCCTGAGCTCCTAGAAATAAAGTATATTTAGGTTTTTTATTTTACAGTGAGATCTGCTGGCAACAGACTCACTGCAGCGAGGGACTAAGGGGAGAAGAAGCGAACCTACCTAACAGGTGGTAGTTTGGGCTTCTTAGGCTACTGGACACCATTAGCTCCAGAGGGATCAACCGCAGGACCCGACCTTGGTGTTCGTTCCCGGAGCCGCGCCGCCGGCCCCCTTACAGAGCCAGAAGCAAGAAGTGTTCCGGAAAATCGGCGGCAGAAGACTTCTGTCTTCAACAAGGTAGCGCACAGCACTGCAGCTCTGCGCCATTGCTCCTCATGCACACCTCACACTCCGGTCACTGATGGGTGCAGGGCGCTGGGGGGGGGGCGCCCTGAGGGCAATATAAGACACCTTGGCTGGCAAATCATCACAATATATAGTCCCAGGGCTATATATGTGATAAATTACCCCTGCCAGAATCCATAAAAAAGCGGGAGAAAAGTCAGCCGAAAAAGGGGCGGGGCTATCTCCCTCAGCACACTGGCGCCATTTTTTCTTCACAGTGCAGCTGGAAGACAGCTCCCCAGGCTCTCCCCTGTAGTTTTCAGGCTCAAAGGGTTAAAAAGAGAGGGGGGGCACTAAATTTAGGCAGTTAGGCGCAATATATGTATACAAGCAGCTATTGGGGGAAAAATCACTCAGTTATAGTGTTAATCCCTGCATTATATAGCGCTCTGGTGTGTGCTGGCATACTCTCTCTCTGTCTCCCCAAAGGACTTTGTGGGGTCCTGTCCTCAGTCAGAGCATTCCCTGTGTGTGTGCGGTGTGTCGGTACGGCTGTGTCGACATGTTGGATGAGGAAGGTTACGTGGAGGCGGAGCAGAGGCTGATAAATGGGATGTCGCCCCCTGTGGGGCCGACACCAGAGTGGATGGATAGGTGGAAGGTATTAACCGACAATGTCAACTCCTTACATAAAAGGCTGAATGACGTAACAGCTGTGGGACAGCCGGCTTCTCAGCCCGCGCCTGCCCAGGCGTCTCAAAGGCCATCAGGGGCTCAAAAAAAAAAAACCGCCTGTTACCTCAGATGGCAGACACAGATGTCGACACGGAGTCTGACTCCAGTGTCGACGAGGTTGAGATATATACACAATCCACTAGGAACATCCGTTACATGATCTCGGCAATGAAAAATGTGTTACACATTTCTGACATGAACCCAAGTACCACATAAAAGGGGTTTTATTTTTGGGGAGAAAAAGCAGCCAGTGTTTTGTTCCCCCATCAGATGAGTGAATGAAGTGTGTAAAGAAGCGTGGGTTCCCACGATAAGAAACTGGTAATTTCTAAAAAGTTACTGATGGCGTACCCTTTCCCGCCAGAGGATAGGTCACGTTGGGAGATATCCCCTAGGGTGGATAAGGCGCTCACACGTTTGTCAAAAAAGGTGGCACTGCCGTCTTAGGATACGGCCACCTTGAAGGAGCCTGCTGATAAAAAGCAGGAGGCTATCCTGAAGTCTGTATATACACACTCAGGTTCTATACTGAGACCTGCAATTGCCTCAGCATAAATAGTGCTGCTGCAACGTGGTCTGATACCCTGTCAGATAATATTAATACCCTAGACAGGGATAATATTTTGCTAACATAGAGCATATTAAAGACGTCGTCTTATATATGAAGGATGCACAGAGGGATATTTGCCGGCTGGCATCCAGAATTAATGCAATGTCCATTCTGCCAGGAGGGTATTAGAAACCCGGCAGTGGACAGGTGATGCTGCCTGTAAAAGGCACATGGAGATTCTGCCTTATAAGGGTGAGGAATTGTTTGGGGATGGTCTCTGGGACCTCGTATCCACAGCAACAGCTGGGAAGAAACATTTTTTACCTCAGGTTTCCTCACAGCCTAAGAAAGCACCGTATTTTCAGGTACAGTCCTTTCGGCTTCAGAAAAGCAAGCGGGTCAAAGGCGCTTCCTTTCTGCACAGAGACAAGGGAAGAAGGAAAAAGCTGCACCAGCAGCCAGTTCCCAGGATCAAAAATCTTCCCCCGCTTCCTCTAAGTCCACCGCATGACGCTGGGGCTCCACAGGTGGAGACAGGTGCGGTAGGGGCGCGTCTCGGGAACTTCAGGGACCAGTGGGCTTGCCCACAGGTGGATCCCTTGGTTCTACAAATAGTATCACAGGGATACAGGCTGGAGTTCGAGGCGACTCCCCCTCACCGTTACCTCACATCAGCCTTGCCTGCTGCCCTCGGAGAAAGGTAGTACTGGCGGCAATTCACAAGCTGTACTGCCAGCAGGTGAAATCAAGGTACCCCTCCTTCAACAAGGCCGGGGTTACTATTCCAAAATGTTGTGGTACCGAAACCAGACGGTTCGGTGAGACCCATTCTAAAATTGAAAGCCTTGAACACTTATATACGAAGGTTCAAGTTCAAAATGGAATCGCTCAGGGCGATTATTGCAAGCCTGGAGAATTTCATGGTATCACTGGACATCAAGGATGCTTACCTGCATGTCCCTATTTACCCTCTTCACCAGGAGTACCTCAAAATTGTGGTACAGGATTGTCATTACCAATTCCAGACGTTGCTGTTGGTCTCTCCCCGGCACCGAGGTATTTACCAAGGTAATGGCCGAAATAATTATCCCGTACTTGGACGATCTCCTTATAAAGGCGAGGTCCAGGGAGCAGTTGTTCGTTGGAGTAGCACTATCTCGGGAAGTGCTACAACAGCACGGCTGGATTCTGAATATGCCAAAGTCGCAGCTGGTTCCTACGACGCGTCTACTGTTCCTGGGTATGGTTCTGGACACAGAACTGGATAAAAGGGTTTCTCCCTGAGAAGTCCAAGGAGTTGTCGTCTCTAGACAGAGACCTCCTAATACAAATACAGGTGTCGGTGCATCAATGCACGCGAGCCCTGGGAAAGATGGTAGCTTCTTACGAAGAAATTCCATTCGCCAGGTCCCATGCAAGGATTTTCCAGTGGGATCTGTTGGACAAGTGGTCCGGGTCGCATCTTCAGATGCATCGGCGGATAACCCTGTCTCCAAGGGCCAGGGTGTCGCTGTTGTGGTGGCTGCACAGTGCTCATCTTCTAGGGGGCCGCAGATTCGGCATACAGGACTGGGTCCTGGTGACCACGGATGCCAGCCTTCGAGGCTGGGGGGCAGTCACCACAGGGAAGAAACTTCCAAGGCTATGGAAAAGTCAGGAGACTTCCCTACACATAAATATTCTGGAACTAAGGGCCATTTACAATGCCCTAAGTCAGGCTAGTCCCCTGCTTCAACACCGGCCGGTGCTGATCCAGTCAGACAACATCACGGCGGTCGCTCATGTAAACCGACAGGGCGGCACAAGAAGCAGGATGGCGATGGCAGAAGCCACAAGGATTCTCCGATGGGCGGAAAATCATGTGTTAGCACTGTCAGCAGTGTTCATTCCCGGAGTGGACAACTGAGAAGCAGACTTTCTCAGAAGACACGACCTCCACCCGGGAGAGTGGGGACTTCATCCAGAAGTCTTCCAAATGATTGTACACCGTTGGGAAAGGCCACAGGTGGACATGATGGCGTCCCGCCTCAACAAAAAGCTACAAAGATATTGCGCCAGGTCAAGGGACCCTCAGGCGATAGCTGTGGACGCTCTGGTAACACCGTGGGTCTACCAGTCGGTGTATGTGTTCCCTTCTCTGCCTCTCTTACCCAGGGTAATGAGAATAATAAGAAGGAGAGGAGTAAGAACTATACTCATTGTTCCGGGTTGGCCAAGAAGAGCTTGGTAACCAGAACTCCAAGAAATGATCTCAGAGGACCCATGGCCTCTGCCGCTCAGACAGGACCTGCTGCAGCAGGGGGCCTGTCTGTTCCAAGACGTACCGCGGCTGCGTTTGACGGCATGGCGGTTGAACGCCGGATCCTGAAGGAAAAGGGCATTCCGGAGGAAGTTATCCCTACGCTATTTAAAGCTTAGAAAGAAGTGAACGCAAACCATTATCACCGCATATGGCGGAAATATGTTGCGTGCTGTGAGGCCAGGAAGGCCCCAAAGGAGGAATTTCAGCTAGGTCGATTTCTGCACTTCCTACAGTCAGAGGTGACTATGGGCCTAAAATTGGGTTCCATTAAGGTCCAGATTTCGGCTCTATCGATTTTCTTCCAAAATAGAACTGGCTTCACTGCCTTAGGTTCAGACTTTTGTTAAGGGAGTGCTGCATAGTCAGCCCCCCGTTTGTGCCTCCAGTGGCACCGTGGGATCTCAACGTTGTGTTGGATTTCCTGAAGTCGCATTGGGTAGAGCCACTTAAATCCATAGAGCTATAATACCTCACGTGGAAAGTGGTCATGCTGTGGGCCTTGGCGTCGGCCAGGCGTGTATCAGAATTGGCGGCTTTGTCATACAAAAGCCCTTATCTGTATTTTATAGGGATAAGGCGGAATTGAGGACTCGTTCCCAATTCCTTCCTAAGGTGGTATCAGTTTTTCATGTGAACCAACCTATTGTGGTGCCTGCGGCTACTTGGGACTTGGAGGATTCCAAGTTACTGGACGTAGTCAGGGCCCTGAAAAGTATATGTTTCCAGGACAGCTGGAGTCAGGAAAACTGACTCGCTATTTCTCCTGTATGCACCCAACAAGCTGGGTGCTCCTGCTTCTAAGCAGACTATTGCTCGCTGGATCTGTAGCACGATTCAACTTGCACATTCTGCGGCTGGACTGCCGCACCCTAAATCTGTAAAAGCCCATTCCACGAGGAAAGTGGGCTCTTCTTGGGCGGCTGCCCGAGGGGTCTCGGCTTTACAACTTTGCCGAGCTGTTACTTGGTCGGGTTAAAACATTTTTGTAAGAGTCTACAAGTTTGATACCCTGGCTGAGGAGGACCTAGAGTTTGCTCATTCGGTGCTGCAGAGTCATCCGCACTCTCCCGCCCGTTTGGGAGCTTTGGTATAATCCCCATGGTCCTTACGGAGTCCCAGCATCCACTTAGGACGTCAGAGAAAATAAGATTTTACTCACCGGTAAATCTATTTCTCGTAGTCCATAGTGGATGCTGGGCGCCCATCCCAAGTGCGGATTGTCTGCAATACTTGTTTATAGTTATTGCCTAACTAAAGGGTTATTGTTGAGCCATCTGTTGAGAGGCTCAGTTATAGTTCATACTGTTAACTGGGTATAGTATCACGAGTTATACGGTGTGATTGGTGTGGCTGGTATGAGTCTTACCCGGGATTCAAAATCCTTCCTTATTGTGTCAGCTCTTCCGGGCACAGTATCCTAACTGAGGTCTGGAGGAGGGTCATAGTGGGAGGAGCCAGTGCACACAAGGTAGTCCTAAAGCTTTCTTTAGTTGTGCCCAGTCTCCTGCGGAGCCGCTATTCCCCATGGTCCTTACGGAGTCCCAGCATCCACTACGGACTACGAGAAATAGATTTACCGGTGAGTAAAATCTTATTATTTTAATAACATTCATATGAACAAATGCAATTTTTACATAGTTCATCATGTAATAAGTATACAGATAGTAAAAATACAAATAAATGTCAGAAAAAAGACAACCACTGTGTTTGTTGAATAATTTAAACTCTAGATACTCCCTCACCTTTTTTAAGGTGCGAGCTCAGAAAAGGGAGTATCTTCACAAACTAAGTTGGAAACTTCTGACTGACAAATCCAATGCGTTTCGTCTTATCGACTTCATCAGGGGTAACAAAAATAGTTGACAGATTTACTTGTCATTAATGAGTTTAAATGTAGAGAATCACAACCTTAAATATAAGGATAGTAAAATCTCCTATATTTGCTCCTGGTAAGGGCTTATTTTAGATTGAGATTTCTACAGGCTGCCTTAAAAATAATTAAAAGAACTCTATTTAAAGAGTTCCTTATAAAAACTAGTGATTGTAGTATTTTTTAAAGATACTGGCAGTTATACATCCATATTTTGGCGGACTAAGAAGAATATCCAGATCTTACAATCAGAATTATTTCAAATTCGGGTAATTACCCATAAAAATTAAAAGAGTATAAAGCTGATTTGACAATCACAATGCAATGCAACTTCCTCAGTAAAGCTCACAGAACGGATCCTGGAGAGTTTTGGCTGTGCATGTAAGTAGCAGAATATAGAAAAAATATATATAGGAATCAGGGTTGTGCAGTGAGGTAAATTGCTCAGGAGGCACTGTCTAGTACAAGAGCCAGATTTACACACAATGTATGAGCCCAAGGGTGCATGTGGGCATTATACACAGGTGCAGCAGTATAAACCCCTGGAAATGTAGTGAGTTTTGATCAGAGAAGTGCAGAAAAGATAGGTAGGGGAGGCAATGCCTCACCTGCCATATACTTTTTACTTCAGGGTTTTGCCTATAAAAATGATTAGAATAATACAAAGAAGAAATTTCTAACATGTTCTTTGTATTTTTCATATACTTTATACAGTCAAAACTCTGGCGCAGATGTCAGTATGACAGGATAGGCTCTGCCTCACCCCACCGCATGTCACTGATTAATATATATATATATATATATATTATTATTATTATTACATTTTATTTATAAGGCGCCACATGTGTTTCGCAGCGCCGTACAAAGGACAGTACAGGGAGACAAAACATAGCATTACAGTAAATAAATAACAGAAATAGAGTACAGGTAACAGAGCACCACACGTTCTCAAGACATAATACAGCTAAGATGTAAGTATTGATGGAGTGATCATCGTACTACTAGAGGCTGGTGGCCATAGATGGAGATGAGCCTTTACTAGCAGGATAGAGATGGTCGTTGAGTAGGGGAGAGCTGCAAGTGAAATGTGTCGAGACGAGGGCTTAGATAACAAGAGGAAAGAGGGCCCTGCTCTGAAGAGCTAACAATCTAGTGGGGAGGGGCGACAGACAGATGACAAGAGGTGCAGGCAAGTGGGAGGTAGCCTGATGGCAGTATGCAAGCAAAGCTGAAATGTTCACGGCATGAGGCAGGGGGGTGGAGGCGTGGCTTCAGCACTGGGTTATGCATCGGGAGGGTATGCTTTGATGAATAGGTGGGTTTTTAGTGCCAGTTTGAAGCTTTGCAAGGTCGGGGAGAGTCTAATGGAGCGGGGGAGTGCGTTCCACTGAAGGGGTGCAGCACGGGCAAAATCCTGAACTCGTGCATGGGAAGCAGTGACCAGGGCGGTGGAGAGGTGACGGTCATTAGTTGACCGTAGGGGGCGGGAGGGAGTATGAAGGGAAAGGAGGTTGGAGATGTAGGGAGCAGTGGAATTAGAGATGGCCTTGTATGTGAGGGTGAGGAGTTTGAAGAGGATTCTGTAGGGGAATGGGAGCCAGTGTAGATTTTGTCGAAGGGGAGTGGCAGATGTGGTGCGGCGGGAGAGGAAGATAAGCCTAGCTGCGGAGTTCAGGACAGATTGGAGGGGAGCAAGATGGGAGCAAGTGAGGCCAGTGAGGAGGACATTGCAGTAGTCAAGTCGTGAGATGACCAGTGAGTGGATGATGAGTTTAGTTGCACTCTGGGAGAGATATGGCCTGATACGAGCAATGTTGCGTATCTGGAAACGACAGGATTGTGCCAGAGCTTGGATGTGGGGTGCAAAGGAGAAGGAGGAGTCAAGAGTGACGCCCAAGCAGCGGAATTGGGGAACGGGGGAGATGGTGGTGTTGTCAACAATGATGGAGATATTGGTCAGGGGTGTTGCTCTGGATGGGGGGGGGAGATGATGAGTTCAGTTTTGTCCATGTTGAGCTTTAGAGAGCGTTCAGACATCCAGGAGGAGATTGCGGATGGGCAGCTGGAAACCTGAGAGAGGACAGAGGGGGACAGATCAGGAGATGAGAGGTAGAGTTGTGTGTCATCAGCATAGAGGTGGTATTGAAGGCCAAATGAGTTAATGAGCGCACCCAAGGAAGAGGTATAGAGGGAGAACAGAAAGGGTCCAAGGACAGAACCCTGAGGGACACCAACAGGAAGGATGGAAGGGTGTGAGGTGGTGCTGGAGGCAGACACAGAGAAGGAGCGGTTAGTGAGGTAAGAAGAAAACCAGTCAAGGACAGTGCTAGAGAGGCCAGCATTTTGGAGTGTGCGGAGGAGGAGAGGATGATCTACGGTGTCAAAGGCAGCAGAGAGGTCCAGAAGGATGAGCAGAGAGAAGTGGTCCTTGGATTTGGCCGAAAGCAGGTCATTGGTGACTTTCACCAGGGCAGTTTCAGTTGAGTGGAGTGGGCGAAAGCCAGATTGTAGTGGATCGAGGATGGAGTTGTCAGAGAGGTAGCTTGTGAGACGGCTGTAGACTAGTCGTTCAAGTAATTTGGAGGCGAAAGGGAGAAGAGAGATGGGGCGGTAGTTAGTGGGTGATGAGGGGTCGAGGTTGGGTTTTTTGAGAATAGGAGAGACCAGAGCATGTTTGAATGGTGAGGGGAAGATGCCGGTGGAGAGGGACAGGTTAAAGAGGTGAGCAAGGTGGGAGCAGGCAGTGGGGGAGAGGGAGCGGGGAAGACGGGAGGGAAGGGGGTCCAGGGGGCAGGTGGATGGGGGGGGGAGGATAAGATGAGGGAGTGGACTTCCTTTTCTGAAGTGGGACAGAAGGAGGACAGGTTGGGATAGATAGAGGGGAGGGATAAAAGGGGCAGGGAGGTAGCAGAGGGGTGTAGGCGGGAGATGTCGTGTTGGATGTCCTCAATTTTGGAGATGAAGAAGGAGGCAAAGTCAGTGGCAGTGAGGGAGGATGGGAGGGGAGGAGGAGGGGGGCGAAGGAGAGTGTTGAAAGTTTCAAAGAGACGGCGTGGACAGGAGGACTGAGAAGAGATGAGTGCTTGGAAAAAGGATTGCTTGGCGAGGGAAAGAGCAGAGCTGTAGGAGGAGAGAATAAACTTGAAATGGAGGAAGTCCGGCAGACAGTGAGATTTCCTCCAGGAGCGTTCAGCGGAGCGTGTGAGTATTTTTGTAAGAAACGTGTTAGTTTGGTGTGCCAGGGTTGGGGTTTGGAGCGGCGGAGGGGGACAGAGGAGAGGGGGGCCACAGAGTCGAGAGCAGCGGTTAGGGAAGAGTTATAGAAGGAGGCTGCCTGGTTGGGACAAGTTATAGTGGAAAGAGGAGATAGGAAAGTTTCGAGGGAGGACATGAAAGTGGGGTTGAGAGACCCGAGATTGCGTCTGGTGGTGGTGGGTCTGGGCGTGGAGAGGAGGAAGGAGGATGAGAGGGTGAAAGATAGCAGATGGTGGTCAGAGAGAGGGAAGGAAGAGTTTGAGAAATCAGAGAGATCACATCGGTGGGTGAAGACAAGGTCGAGGGAGTGGCCGAGATTGTGAGTAGGGGTGGAGGTCCATTGAGAAAGTCCAAAGGAGGTGGAAAGGGCGAGAAGATTAGTGGAAGCGGCATTAGTGATGTCAATAGGGATGTTAAAGTCACAGAGGATGACAGAGGGGAGGTCGGAGGAGAGAAAGTGGGGAAGCCAGGCAGCAAAGTTGTCAAGGAAAGGTGAACAGTGGCCAGGGGGCGGTAGATCACTGCCACAAGGAGGTGAATGGGGTAGAAGAGGCGGATAGTGTGGACCTCGAAGGTGGAGAAGGTGAGGGAGGGCTCAGGTGGGATGACACGAATGGTGCAGTTAGGGGAGAGAAGGATGCCCACGCCTCCACCCTGGCGACCATCAGGTCTGACCGTGTGGGTGAAGGAGAGGCCTCCGTAGGAGAGGGCAGCAGGGGAGGTGGTGTCAGAGGAGGAGAGCCAGGTTTCAGTGATGGCGAGAAGGTAAAAAGAGTGGGAGATGAAGAGGTCGTGGATAGTTGGCAGCTTATTGCAGATAGATCTAGCATTCCAGAGTGCACAGGAGAAAGGAAGGGAGGGGACAGGGGAGATAGGGATAAGGTTGGCTGGGTTCTGAGTGTTTGTGGGTGATTTTGAATTTGGGGGGTGAGACCTCGCAGTGAGGATTGGTATGTGACATGATCGAGGAGCCATAATTTGGTACAGTAGTGTTCAGAGGAATAGAATGGTGTGGGTGTAATATAGAATGAACAAGGAGAATGTGGGGTGTAATGTAAGCAAAAGACAGTGCAAACAGAATTTTAAGAAATAATGTTAGGAGCGGAAAGGCTGAGATGGATACACAGTGGTTGTAGATTGTGTAAATGAGAGTGTGAGCAATGTGTGAAAGCAGTAGGGCTGCTACTTAATCAGACAGGTAGTTCAGTGTCCAGGCTGTGCAGGCTGCAGTCGTTGCTGGTAGTGGTATAGGTAACTCACTGTAGTCTGTTGTTTGCAGTTTTTTTGTGGAGGTGGGGGAGATAGTCTGCTGTCCCTCTGTTTCTCTCCTGTTTATCTCCGTATATCTCCAAAGAATATATCATACTTTGACTAACATACTTCGCAACTAAGATGCTTGCAGCCTAAGATGCTTGCAGCCTTGATCTATACTAGTTAAATAACCATGCAGACATGGATATAGGGTTAATTGATAGCAACATCCACCCTCTGAAAACTCCACCCACAACAAAAGGTTGCCTCAAGGTGTGAACAAACCACTATACCCCCACTAATACACAGTGAGAACAGACTATAGTCTGGCCTAGAAATCACTAATTAAAGATACAATTGTCAATACCTAGCACAGTTCAAAAAGTATGTAATGGATGGATGTAAAAGTTGCAGCAGTGAGAGATTGTCAATACCTGAGGAAGACAAAGAGAGGGTAGAGGTCACATCAGCTGAGGCATCTCCGTATATCTCCAAAGATTATATCATACTTTGACTAACATACTTCGCAACTAAGATGCTTGCAGCCTAAGATGCTTGCAGCCTTGATCTATACATATCAAGATCTATTTTGCAGGAAAATCCGACTATATATTAATCACTAATCAGGGATCTTATCTTGACTCATGAAGTTGCAGTATACTTGTATTAGAATAATACAAAGAAGAAATTTCTAACATGTTCTTTGTATTTTTCATATACTTTATACAGTCAAAACTCTGGCGCAGATGTCAGTATGACAGGATAGGCTCTGACTCACCACACCGCACGTCACTGATTAATATATATATATATATATATATATATATACACACACACATATATAAATACATATATATATATATATATATCAAGTTCTTTTTTGCAGGAAAATCCGACTATATATTAATCACTAATCAGGGAGCTTATCTTGACTCATGAAGTTGCAGTATACTTGTCAATGCAGTAGATGGCACACCAAGACAAATACCACATATAATAGAGTCGCCTTGTCATGTTAGTTGCAACCTTTTAGTGTTACTGTAGGTTAAGTAGAAACTGCTTGGGGGTCTACAAGATAATATTTGTTTGATTAGAATGAACTTAGACTGGACTGGACTGTGAGAAAGATTTCCCCTGTGGTTTACATTAAAAAAAAACATAGAAAACCGTGGAGTGTTCTGTCGCAGGAACAAATGCTCAGGATTGCAGGTGTAGATCTCAGGACCAGCTGCTACTCCCATGGGCAGGTTTACAGTAGTAGCCTCAAGCATGCTTTTTTGTATTAATCCCGGAAAGAAAAACTGCAAATATTGTTTGCAAAGACATTTTGTGATCAATGTGTACAATATAAAATATATATCACAATATTAGACGACACTACTGTCTTTGTAGAATTAGTTCCGCTGATCAATAACAGAAATCCACGTGAGCGAAGCTGAGAGCAAATGCTAGATCATTAATAAAAGTTGTAAAATTCCGACCAGCCCCGTTCTAGCCACATAACACCCATACTCTACTCCCTTCACTGGCTGCCTGTAAGATGGCAAATCATCTTCAAGATTGGCTTACTGAGTTTCAAAGCACTACTTGACCAGGGCCCAAGGTACCTGAAGCAGCTTCTGATCCCATACTGCCCCACTCGATTACTGCGATCTGTAGATGAAGGACTTTTAGCAGTACCTAGAATCTCCCGTAATTCATCTGGGGGTCGAGCTTTTAGTCATGCGGCTCCGACTCTATGGAACTCACTTCTCCACAGTGCGAGATACCCCAACTATAGAATCCTTCAAAAGTAGACTCAAGACTTTCCTGTTTACTCAAGCATTTCCATAATTTAGTATCTACATGCGTCTATTTTATGAAAAGCTTTTCTGTACTTTATTATTTTCTGTACTACATTATGCTATGTATCTGTTACGTGCCTTGAGTCTTATTGGAGAAAGAGCGCTATATAAATAAAATTATAATAATAATTATTATTATTATTATTATTATTATTAATTCTGTGATACTTTATAACAACCGCCTATACTTTTGCTTATTGCCACTAGCAACGTCTTACACTGTCCTTATGGCCACTTGCTATCTTATTTTACAGGTTTTTGGGGTTGAGTTTGATTCCCATATTCTTTCAGGCACATAGAAGTCCACAACATGCCCTTTTTTATTGAATTGCGCAAACTGTTCCGTTTTGATTGGCAATAGTCTGAAGCAATATATGAAGATTATTAATGCAAAACAGTACAGAACTCACGGCTAATTTAATCTGCCCCCTAAAGTGGCATTTTCTTTTAGCCATTCTATATACCATGCCAGTATTTTACTTGTGATGTAAGGCATATTAATACCTACAGTAGCAAACAAAATCAATTACTACTCGTAACAACTCATTAGCTATAAAAGTTGTCTATGTTGAGGTATTTTTTCTCCTGTTGCTATCCTTGGGTTTACTTGTCTAAGGGGGCTACTAATAAAGCCATCTAAAGAGGAGGTGTTGCCCTCAGCAACCAATCTGACTAGCTCTCATTTTAGAGAATGTACAAGATCAGTTGTTATCAAATTTTCCTCAGGACCCCACACAGTTCACGCTTCCCATGTCACCCGCAGGTGCACTGTGTATCACCAACTGTCACATTTTAAAAATCTACAGGTGACCTGTAAAGCATTAATCATGTGGGGTCCTGAGTACAGAGTTTGAGAACCTGTGTACTAGATAAATAATAGCAGGAATTTAATTGGCTGTTATAGGGAATACACCTACACTTGTCCTCTAGGGTTTTTACAATAGAGCACTTGTTAGAGGCCTGGGATGATGATCATATCCGACACTTCACTGAAAGTTTTCTCCTTCACTCACCACTCAATTGTACAATTTATTTATTTATTTATTAACAGTTTCTTATATAGCGCAGTATATGTCATTGCGCTTTACAATTAGAACAACAGTAATAGAACAAAACTGGGTAAAAACAGACAGACATAGAGGTAGGAAGGCCCTGCTCGCAAGCTTACAATCTATAGGATTGTACTATCAGTTTGTCTACATTCCTGTAGTAACTGAGAGGTCTATGTTTTGGAGAGAGATAAAGTGGATGGACATAAAGGGGGATATTCGATTGTTTGAAAAGTCAGTTGGGTGTCTGTTTTTTCCTATCCAGTAGACAGGAAAAAACAGACACCCAACTGACTTTTCAGACAATTGTATTCCACCCAAAGTATCAGCCAATCAGTTTCTAACTGCCATGTTACAGGTTGGGTTTTAAATGACAAGGAGCTGGTTGGCTGGTACTTTATGTCCATCCACTTTATCTCTTTCCAAGGCTTAGTATATAGATCCCTGAGTTATTAACATGGGTCTCAGTGCATTTTTGGTCTCCGGGAAAATGGCTGCAATTTGTATAACTCATTCAGCAATAGAAACACACTAAGTTGAAAATTGATTAACGTGACACTGATGTGCTTATGAATTTATTTAGAAACTGCCCCAGAATGAACAAACCTGGAGACTTACTTACAGTACAGTACATGCCTTAGTCAGGTACTTTAATGGTAAAACCATATTCCTTATATTGGATGCTATTCTAAAGACTCCATTCTATGTTTGGTAGTCTGTGTCAGTATGTATGTCTGTATCCCATATTTGTTTATGACATGGGAATGGTTGGGGATAAAGAGGATTATAAGAGCCCTACACATGTGTTCTCGTACATTGTTTCTGCAGTTATGCCAAACAGCCCTTCTTAGTACGCCAGGCACCATGAGACTTTGCTAGCACTTTTGCCTTTTTTTTTTTGCCTCGTTTTACCGGAACTGCATCTTAGTCGCAACGCGATGTAACGCGATGTAACTAGAATACACCAAGAAACTGTGTGCATATATCGGTGTGCGTCTGAGTCTCTGAATCTGTACTACAGTGCTCCGATGCAGCGTCTGCTGTTATTTCCCACACCATGTTCCGTTGTACTGCGTATACAGACTCAGTCACACACAGATATGCAAGTGTTACACAGTCTCCTGGTGCGTACTAGTTGCATTGCGTTGTGACTAAGATGCATTTTCGGGAATAAAGACATGAAAAAAAGTTGGACTGGACCTGTCGGCTCATTCCCGCCAGGCATCTTGCATCACGTGGCGTTTTGAAACTAGATGTACTAGATAAATAATTGCTGTAATTTAATTGGTTGTATAAGAGACACATCTGAATATGTTTTCTTTGTGCTGGGCTCCACAATTTCTGAAGAGCAGCCCTGGAAGTTTCAGTAGCAGTTTTAGGTGCAGGCAGGCCCCAGTCTCACCCCACCAACACCATCAGCCCATCGCTGCCTGCACCACGATGACTGGTCGATCTCAAACCCCTCCTCCCCCCCCCCCCCACCCATTGCCTCCAACTTCTCCCCCTCCGCGACTCACTTCTGCCCAGCTTCATGTTGGGCGGAAGTAAGGTAAGAGCATAGATCTGGTGGACCTGCTCAACAAGGGGAGCCGGCGCTGGATGGTGAGTGACACACACACACACACACACACACACACATTTAAATACACCCCCCCCCCTTTTCTTTCTCTTTGCTCTACCTGGTGCAATGTGTATAATGGGCTACCTGGCGCAGTGTGTATAAGGGGCTACCTGGCGCACTGTGTATAAGGGATGACCTGGCGCACTGTGTATAAGGGATGACCTGGCACAATGTGTATAAGGCGCTATCTGGCGCAATGTTTATAACACGCTACCTGGTGCAGTGTGTATAAATGGCTCTACCTGGCATAACGTATAAAAGAAGGTCTACCTGGTGTAATATGTGTAATGGGCTCTGCCTGGCGCAACGTGGGAAAGGGGCTCTACCTGTCATAACGTGTATAAAAGGGGCTCTGCCTGGTGCAACGTGTGTAAGGGGCTCTATCTGGCATAACGTGTATAAAAGGCGCTCTTCTGCTGGTGTAACGTGTGTAAAAGGGGCTCTACCTGGTGTAACGTGTATAAAAGGGACTCTACATTGTGTAACATGTATAAAAGGGTCTCTACCTGGCGTTACGTGGATGAAAGGGGCTCTACCTTGCGTAATGTGTATAAGGGCCTTTTCCTGGTGCAATATGTATAAAGGGCTCTACTTGGCTTGTATAAGGGGTACTACTGTACTGTGTAATGTGATTGACGGACACTACTGTGTGGTGTAATGTAAATTTGTACTATTCTTTGGCCCTATATTTTTGGCACGTGTCTTCGGCAGGCACTGTCTCAGTTTTGAATGAGGATGGGTGCGCCAAATGAATCATTTGCCCTAGGCACCACAAAGGTCTAGAACCGGCCCTGAGAGTAACACATTAATGTAGGAGTACAGCTTCCAGTGTAAAAGATTCTAAAATCAATGACATTATGTCCATATTATAAAAATATATATATATTGAATGAGAAGAGGGATAATTACTGAAGAAAATATATTTTGGGATCTCCCCTCCAGAATATCCCATAGGGAAAGTACAAGTGGCAAGTGAAGGGAGTGTGGTGATGCAATTTGCTTAATCATGGTTTCGTTCCCGCAATATTATAGAATTGCAGCATAAGCCATGAGGTGGGTCAGGGCCATTATGGCACAGTTCACTGTATCTGAGAGAGTCTCATTTCCGAACATTCTGGGAGAGGATGTATATATGTATGTATGTATGTATGTATGTCTGTGTTTCCATGTATGTAGCTGTAACTCCAGCAAAATGTGTCTCATTGCGCTACTATAAATGGCTCTTCCTAGTGCGCTAATAGGCACGATATGCAGTTGTATATGTGCGCTAAGCGGTATGATATGCAGTTATACAGTATATGTTGGATGGTTGATTACATACTATTACAATCGCTCTGCAATCTTCTCAAATAGTATTATTATTTACAATATTTTTCATACTATAGCATTTGTAGAAAATAGCTTAATCCTCACCCCAACAGTGATCATTTGTAAGGCTGCACAACTGTTTGTTAAAGATATAGAAAAAATAAGTTTATTCTGCAAATACTTGGCCAGCTGGCCGTCAGATTTGTTAACAAAAGTGCAGTTTCTTCATGCTTGGCGTTCCCTCCTACTCTGAGTATGCAAATGGCATGCTAATCTTCATAAACTACATTTACTGACACAATGGATCACAGACCTTGAGTATCCCAGCCTAAAATTACGAGTGAAGAAGAGACTATATCTTAACTCAATGGGGGAAATTCAAATGTTTGAAAAGTCGGTTGGGTGTCTGTTTTTTCCTGTCTATTAGATAGGGAAAAAAAGACACCCAACTGACTTTTCAAACAATTGAATACCCCTCTATCTGTTTCAGGAGTATTTGAAAATAAATGTCTGATTGTGCCTTTACAGTGGATTTGTTGTGGGCGCACGGTGCACCTCGATTCATGAAATTGTGCCTAAGGTTTATCGGTTAACAGGACAGGATATGGAAGAATAGAATTGTGGGATGGGAGCAGTTGTAAGGTGTGAAAGCATTTCCAGTAATGTAACACCAATACACCTCATCTTGTGGTGCAGTACAGACGCATGTTTACACTTTGCAGACTAATGCAGTGAGATAAAGAGGTGGAGATTAGGTGTTGCTTGCTCTTTTGGAGGATGTACAACCTTTCCATTTCCCAAAAGTATCAGAGCAGGTAGTCTTCAGGCCTCCTCCAATACCTTTAATTACCCGCATTTCTCCCCCATATTGCACATTTCCAAGAACATTCCAAGCTATGTAATGAAGAACCTTACACACACGAATAGCTTAATATATTAAAGTCAGTCTCCATGTCCCCTCACTATGATTCATTTATGTCATCAATGACGTTAAACCAAGCAATATTTTAGGAGGAAGGTTTAAGATAATATTGGTGGTGGTTCTACAGGTGTATCTGATTTTCCCACCTACATAAGGTTTCTGTTTTGCAATGGCATCTCCCGAGAAATGGTTTTGCCAGAGATGAGATTTTGTTTTCCTATTTATTATAAACAGAGTTGGCTGTATTAAATCATGGTTTAAACCAAATGAAATGTTTTAACAAAAAATGGTTTAAACAAAAAAAATGTTTTTTATTATGCTATGACTACAGGCACGGCGCCATGACAACTTAAATAAGCCCATTATAAACATTATAAACCAAGCAGTATTTTAGGAGGAAGGTTTAAGATAATATTAATGGTAGTTCTACAGGTGTAGAAAGGAAAAAATAGTGTATTGCGCTAGATGTATTCATTAATAAATAAATATCAGGTGTCTGCTTTGACTTCACACAAACAGTAAGGGAACTTGCTTTTATAGAATTTAATAAAGTTAAAATAAATTTATTATATACATACACAAACATACATTTAATGCTATATTCTGAGATCAAATATTTCCACCTCCTTGACAGAGAACACACTGACCGCAATAATAAACTGAGCTGAAATAGCAACACTGTATCATAAAGTCTTTAAACAGACCTGCCAGGGCTGTTAATAAAGTGCTACAATAGTGCAACAATAGCCAGTGTCTAGAATGAAGTAGTAACAAGGTTTCTCCTTTACCTACTGCCCCCAGTGCAGAGGATTCAGCTGTGATAATAATTACCCGAACCTGTGGGAAATGTCCGTTGTTACAGCAAAGTTCACGGAGAGCGTCCTTGTGATATGCACAACATTAAGCGCTGCCGCTGATATGTGTGATGCGGGTCTCCTCGCTGTGCTGGCGGGCAGGTGCGGCACTCAGCTACCGCTCAGATAAGGACTGCTGGCTGGAGTGCTCCAGCTGGTACACTCGGTCAGGTAGTGTCGGCTGGTGTTACCGTCAATGGGTGGAGCTTAGGAGAGATGATGTCAACGCGTTTCGTCCCGTTTACAATCGGGACTTCCTCAAGACCATAGGGCTTAATCTCCATGAGCCCTTTTATCTCTCCTTACGGACCGCCTTTGATTAGAATTAGAACCACCAGTGTGCTATAGTCTAATTAGACTTAATATACCTCCTCATACTGATATAAATTTATAAAGTATTATCGCGGTATTATAATAATATTACAATAGTATTATAATAACATACACAGCAAGTTCCATAATTATATCTGTGTGAAAGGCTGATAACCATAAAAATATATACACTTAAAAAATAAAATTAGATAATTAGGAGTTAAAATAAATATAAAGTACTAATAAATAGACAGAGTAAAGCAAAAGCTGGACACTCTCCTCCAATTAATTACATGACAAACAATTAGTGTCCATATGATAATAATAATCTTGATAGCATTAAAACCTCAGAAGTACAAAGAGTGACAGCCTTATTAATTCCACAGGATCAATAAAAGTTAATTTGACCTATAATCACATATCTAATGATCCCTTATACCCAATAGTACTAACTAATCTAAGCAGGGTTAATCAATAGCCTCATTCCGCCCTCTAGGGCTCAAAGTATCCAACTTAAAGATCAAAGCAGATTCCCCCATACAGAGCTGTCGAAATCTATTCCCTCCCCTTCTAGTATTACAGAATTGTTCAACCACTGTCAGAGTCAATCCTTTAGGGTCCCCATTGTGAAATTTAACAAAATGTCTTGATACAGTGTGTTTCATGGATTTATTAATAATATTACGTCTATGTTCCCTAAAGCGACTTTTGATTGACCTAATCGTCCTGCCAACATACTGTAGTTGACAAGGGCATTGTAGGACATAAACGGAATAGTTGGAATCACAGTTTAGATATTGTTTAATGGAAAAAGTCCCTCCACCACTAGTTGAAACAATATTTGCCACACCATTGCTCATATGACCGCAGGTGAGGCAAATAGATTTATTACACCTGTAACTGCCTAAAGGTCTCTTAGGGAGCCAGGAAGTTTGTTGATTAACTGTAGCTTTAACAGATCTAAGGTTACTGGGTGCTAATATATTCCTCAAATTAGTATTTTTCTTATAAATAATCCTAGGTCTACCCCCAATGCAATTATTCAGTATCTGATCCTGTTTCAAAATTCCGAAGTTTATATTCAACATCTTCCTAATTTCACCTGATTTAGAGTTATATTTAGATATAAATGACATCTCATCTGAAGGAAAAGATTCACCTTTTGGGGTCAAAAGGTCCGAATCCACGCATAGTTCAGAAAGATCGTCCTTTCTAGACGATACCATAAGAAGATCTGGCTTATTAAATGACGTAACAGACAATAAAGCCTCATCTAACAGTTTCTGGGGGTACCCTCTTGTAACAAAATTATTAATCATAATTGTAGATTGCTCAACAAAATCCTCATCTTGTGTACAGTTGCGTCTTATACGCATTAGTTGATATTTCGGTATATTGTTAATCCAAGGTTTAAAATGGGCACTTTCATAATGTAAGTAATTGCTCGTCCCAACCGGTTTAGTGTAATTATTAGACACAATTACATTATCTTGGATAGAGAAGGTCACATCGAGAAAATTAATACTATCTACATCAAATGAATGTGTGAAGGTGAGATTATATGTGTTCTTATTGATATAGTTAACAAAATCCTGTGCAAGTGAGGACCCACTATCCCAAATTATAAATAAGTCATCAATAAAACGGCCATAGAGGACCAGGTTATCTCTATATGGGCCGTTCTAAATAAACTCCTCCTCAAAACGGCCCATATAGAGATTTGCGAAACTTGGCGCGAACCTGGTCCTCATGGCCGTGCCAAGTGCCTGTAAATAATAAGTGTCCCCAAACAAAAAATAATTGTGAGTGAGTATAAACATGATAGATTGAATAATAAAATCACGTCCTTCAACAGACAAATTGGGATCTTTTTCCAAGTAATAATTAACCTCATTAGTACCCGCTTTATGTGGGATATTGGTATAAAGAGCTTGGACATCAAGGGTGAGAAAACCCCACCCATTTGTCCAGCTCCTTCCTACAAGTTTATGTAAAATATGTTTCGTATCCTTAATATAGGACTGTAAGTGAGAGACGTGATTCTGTAAGTGTACATCCACAAAATGTGACAAATTAGACGTGAGGGAACCAACACCTGAAATTATAGGACGCCCAGGAGGTGAAATAAGTGTTTTGTGAATTTTGGGAAGGTGATAAAAAACAGGAGTGACAGGATGTGTACACAACAAAAAATAGTATTCATCTTCCGATATGGCCCTCTCACTCCTTGCTAGGTCCAACATATTACCATATTCTTTTAAGTAAGAGACAGTAGGGTTACTCAACAGAGGTGTGTAATATTGCACATCTTGTAACTGTCTATTTGCTTCCAAAATATAATCATCTCTGTTCTGAACAATGATCCCCCCCCTCTTGTCAGGTGGCCTAATGACAAGGGAGAGGGAATCCCTCAGCTCTTTCAGAGCTGATCTTTCCTGTTTGGTCGGATTCTGATTATATTGACAATAATGGAGACCTTGTTTTTTAGCGGTTCTATTACATACAGCTTTCAATTCACTCAAAGTCTTATTGTAAAAGATTGTGATAGCTGAACTTTTGTGTTCTAAAGGGAAAAATTTAGATTTTTTCTTAAATCTAGAATGATTTTTTTTCCCCCAACCCTGATCGGTGACTATTGCCGAGTATTGCCAGCGTTAGCCATTACTGGAGTGCTCCAGTAACACCCTTCCTGTGAAAATCATAAAGAAACCTATTTAAGAAAATTACCTGGTAATCCTCTCAGGATAGTGATAGGGGTAATTGGTAAAGTATTTTTTTTTTTATTTAATCACAGTCAGTCTACTTTAGCAAATGTAAAAATATTTTTACTATTTGCAACAATTTTTTTTTTTTTTCATTTCTTTTTCGTTTTGACACTATTTTTTCCTTGGCCACGACACTAGAACTGGAAGCCCAAGTGTGCACGGGAGGCCCCATGTCTAGCTGTCAAAGCAGTTATTTTTTGTTACCACTATCAGGCGGTATCGCTAGGGAGCGGAACATTGCTCAGCTCACCGCATAGGGGGGTATCCAATTAGCCATGGTTACGCCGGGGAGGGGGGTATCCTATTAGCCCCAATAAGCTGCGGCTTATCAGTGCTTTTGTTTCACATGCCTCAGGCAAGCGAAACCAAATCCTTGGAACCAGGATGAAAACGGGGCCCTTTCTACCGAAAACACACAGGCTTTACTGAACCTGTTTGTTTTCGAGAGAGAATATTTTTTTTTTTCCAGGTGACCAAATTGGATAGCCTGTAAAAAAAATCTGGGTGAAACATCGGGAAAATCGCAAAAAAAACGAATTTTTTTTGCGCCTGATGTTTATTCACTTCTAATTGTATACCCCCCCCATAATGATAAGTGGACCCCATTCGCCATATACCCTTTATTTGGTTTCTGTCTATTATATACTGAAAGTAAACATTAACACTCTTTCATCAGAGGCACTCAGACTCTGCGACATGACCCGATTTGCGATGATGGTACGGATGTATCAGCAATTATATGCTGTCGGACGGAAATGATGCTCAGGGTAGCTTCTGCCAATATTGGCATATAATTGCAATTGCGTATGCCAAAAGATAGCAACAGTGATATCATTAAGTCACATTAATACAGAATTAAACAAATACATAAATAAATCAGAATAGCAGTATGAATCTAAACAAATCTGTATATGGATTAGAACTGATGGTAAACTAATGTATATTTTTTTTGTATTTTATTTCGTCCCCAGCCAACAAAAAGAAAGAAAAGGAACGCCCGGAAATTTCCCTCCCCTCAGATTTCGAACACACCATCCATGTCGGTTTTGATGCTGTTACTGGGGAATTCACTGTGAGTACCCTTGATATACACACTCTCAAATGTCTGAGAGAACCACTAAGGCTTACCCTTAATGTGTTACCTCGGCTTTGGTCTAGGTTGAGATCACTTAATGCAATGTTAAAAAAAAAAAGAACACAACTGCTGGTGGAGGGGACAGGTTTATTGTGAGCAGTGAAAGTACAGAGGATTTATCTTGTGTTTTAGCTGCCTTTTGTTCCACTCCTGGATTACAACTCCAGTATGAAAATGTTGTCTTCTATTATCTACTCAGTCATATGCAGCCTGTTAAACCATAAATTTCTATATTCAATTTTGTTTTATCTCATTAAGTTGTTTTCGAGTCCAGTTATGCCTCAGATCTTGTTAGAAAACAAAGTACATTTCAAACAGAATATTTATGGCATTTGTTTGGTCGGCTAAGTTATCCTTAGAAATTAATTTCCTCACTTCTGTCTACCAAGCTGATGTTTTTCCCCATTTGTAATCTGATTTGTCAGGAAAATAAAGTTTTGTTGATTTTAAATTCACCAACATTGCAAAATGCTCCATAATTAAGTAATAGGTTACTTATAAACCCGATAGCCCATACAACAGAGGTGCTTATGTGTAGTTAGGTTGTGTTCCAAAATGATCATTAAAGTGTATATGTATAGTAATGTTAGCAATTTAGTGTGTTGAACCACTAGGGGGGAGTTCAATTGCCAGCAAAGGGTGCAAATTACCATTGCCCGGCTGGCCGAATGGCAGATTACCACAAAAGCGCTCACCAATTTGTGGGCAGCAAACACTTTTGTCATGTAGGCAGGTATGACTATTTCGTTAACCCCTGTTGTGTCTGTACAACAAATATGCACTTAAAAAATAGAAATACCCTTTTTTTCCTTATAATACATATTTTCACAATAACAGAGAGCGAACATCTAATATAAATCGCAAATAACAAAGGTATGCAATTATTTTTACTGATTGAAATTAGCACAATATATAAAATAAATAAATATGTAATTTTGCAGTATACTATTATTATTATTATTATTATTATTATTATTATTAATTTGAACAGTGTATACCTGGAAAGAAAGAAATACACATAGGTTTCTATCACCCATATAAATGGTAAAATAATCATTCCTCAGTTCCTTACATCAATTGAAGAATGATTGCAACAATTCATAAAAAATGACAACACCATCAGCATATTTTATCTTTTGAAGCTTATATTATTTTATGTCTTGCCACAGAATGCAAACTTCTTTTATTCACATATTTCCTTACTTGTACACAAGATATTATTCGTTGAAAAGTGAACTGCATTGAAAGTGCTTTGATCAGCAAGTCTGATAACGGCTATTAAATGTGCTCCTAACTGTACCCAGATTTGTGGTTCCTGGATACGTACAGAGTATATTGTACATCCAGTCACATGGCTTTCATCAAGTGATGAGAAAAATTGCCGTTTTGGAGAATAAAACCCACTGGAGCTCATCAATGATACGTCTTCCGGTTGTAAATACCCAGGATCGGTGCTCTGGGAACCTTATATCAGTAATACAGGAATAAACGTTATTTTGTTCTCACCTTTTTGCCAGTGACAAATGTAACATTTCTGTAATTAACATTTATTTTGAAGGATGTTGCCGCATGCGCCATACAAATTATAGTACTATTAACTTATTGTTACATTGAAATGACAATCAATTGTAATTATTTACAAAGTACAATCTGAAGAAGTGTTAAGTGACCTATTCTGTAGTAGTGAATAATACGGGCTGAAGTGTTTGTTTCTTTAGCTGATAATAATAATCTATACATAAAAGAGGTGAGTAGTTGGTCACTCCGCTCAGCAGGTACATCAAATTAGGGTGTCAGATAAGTCAGTAGTGTATGGTATAAAGATGCACGTCACTCGGTTTGTAGAAAAACATCAATGTGTTTATTAGGCTTAAAGCATAGCCAAAGATGACAATGTTATTAGCAACGTTTCAGGTATAGCTTCACTCTTTATCAAGCCTTGATAATGGGCGAAGCTATGCCTGAAACGTTGCTATATATTAGAAGAATATACTTCTTCCTGTTTGCAGTAACGCAGGGAACGCACTGAAGCATCTGGCACCTTGATCATATGGCTCTCTGCACTGTGGACAGGGTTCACTACTTGTCCTGTCTTTAACTTCACATCTTGACTGCTGCGGGAAGATACAGGTTGAGTATCCCTTATTCAAAATGCTTAGGACCAGAAGTATTTTGGATATTGGATTTTTCCGTATTTTGGAATAATTGCTTACCATAATGAGATATCATGGTGATGGGACCTAAGTCTAAGCACAGAATGCATTTATGTTTCATATACACCTAATACGCACAGCCTGAAGGTAACTTTAGCCAATATTTTAATAACTTTGTGCATTAAACAAAGTGTGTGTACATTCACACAATTCATTTATGTTTCATATACACCTTATACACACAGCCTGAAGGTCATTCAATACAATATTTTTAATAACTTTGTGTATTAAACAAAGTTTGTGTACATTGAGCCATCAGAAAACAAAGGTATCACTATCTCACTCTCACTCCAAAAATTTCGTATTTCGGAATATTTCGTATTTCGGAATATTTGGATATGAGATACTCAACCTGTATTACTTTATTCCTCTTCAAGAAAATAGGGCTAAATAAGAGTCATGGAAGCATTCAGTGGGGACCCCAACAAAGTATGAGTGTGGGAGGAGAGGTAAAGAGATTGGGTTGTCTAACATTTTAAGGATTGGTGGAAGGGTGTATTTATTGATATCTGTAGGAAGTAACCATTAGACAGCTCCATTCCTCAGGGAACCTTAACAGTGCACGTGTTCCATACATAGTGATGGGACACAGGTGGATTTATTTCTAAGTAACACATGCTAAAAGATTCACAGGCACTGTTTATTTCACTTGTGATTCTGAGGAAGCCTGGAAAACATGAACTGTTAGGGGTTCCTGAGGTCTGGATATGGTAAACACAGGTATACATTTGGGTGTCGTAAGTAATATCGACATTCAGAATGTCAACATGGTCTGTTCAAATTCAGAAAGTTGACATGTGGCATGTCAACACACACAATGGTCATATTATCAGCATGGCCATAATGTAGACAGGTGGCATAGTTTTTATGCTGTTAGAGCCCTTACCGCAGCCTAACCCTATCCTAAACCTAATAGTAACATGTGCTGCCCACACTGCAACTATTTACATACTGACCGTGTCAGCATTATGCCCATGTTGACATTTTCACTTGACATTCTGACAATGTTGACATTCTGGTCTCGGCATAATAACTACAGCCCATACAGTATGTGTACACCGAGAATAGTTGATCTGCTATGGCACTGTATATCCAATTGTGCACATCTAGCTATAAGATGGAAAAAAAAGAAGGCTGTAGTCCACTAGTAGTAATGGAGCATATAGGGGGTATCCTATTAGCAGTGGTAATTGACCACTGCTAACAGGTTCACCGGGGGTTATCCAATTAGCCCTGATGCAGCACATTCCTTCCCTCGATGCCGGCACTCATTGGGAATTATGCTTCAGGTGTCTCAGGCACCCGAAGCATAATCTGCGATAAGCAGTCATTGGAACCGAAATAACATGTGGGATAAAAACGACCTCTAATTGGATACCGCGCTAACAATCATCGGTCAAATATCGTGATATCAGGCCGAAAAGTGAAGTACTTGGATACCCCTCATAATGGTTTTTCCCCTATATTATTAAATACAGTATATAATATATAGTTAATTAAGCTGTAATGTTACAACAGGCACAGGTTTATACCTTAGTTTGTCAGTGTTGTTTAGGCACCTAACTGTAACTACAGGCAGCCCCTTAGTACATAATCAGCGAAATCACTGTCCATCAAGTACCAAGTATTTACTCACATATTATATTGCTGTGAGCATCTGTCGATATATGTAATAATTAGTTTTTGTAAAAGTGTCTTCTTTCCTTTTCTTGACTCTAGACACATTGAGGGCTATACAGTTAGCTGCAAGGTTCCGTAGTAGCCTTGTGCGTTATGTTCATGTGCAAGAAAGGCAATTACTCTTGCACAGCAAAAAATTATTATTCATCTAAATATCACTTAGAGAAATAACCTGCGAGACCACTATGGAATCTCATTGAATTGCCCTATTGGTGTATATATCACAAATGTGTCATAAAGCATTGCATCCAATTAAATACCATGTGGTTTTTTTGCATTGATATACTTTTCTCTAAGCTAAATGAAGTTCATAGTTGATTGGTTGATATGACATTGGTCCCCAAACTCGGTCCTCAAGACACCCTAACAGTCCAGGTTTTAAGATTTACCATGCTTGGGCACAGGCAACTTAATTAGTACCTCAGGCAATTTGATTTGTCTGTGCTCAACTAAGTCTATCCTTAAAACTGTTTAGGTGCCTTGAGGACCGAGTTTGGGAACCACTATGCTATGCATTTCAGCAATTTCAATTGTATTTGCACTACTATATCAAAGTGTACCTTTCATCTGCTCATAGGGTAAGCAGCCATTTTGTGGGCTGAGCCATTATTAATAAGAATGCAGCCTGTGTATTCTGTACGATTCTGTGACATCAGAAAGTACCTCAGTGCTGTACCTGGCCCCTAGTGACTTGTTAGAATGCATTCTTAAAATATTGGTTAAGCCCACAAAATGGCTGCCCTGGCCATGTGCAGGCGACAGGTGCATCAGAAATGATCCTTACAATGTTAAAGTGCCCTTGGGGGCCAGATTATCTGAAACCGTTTTGCCTTATTGATCACCTTGTCCTTCTCTTTTACTCTTTTCTCTTTCTGGAAAGTATGGAAGTGCCATTGGGATTTCTAACACTGTATGATTATTTTTCCTATGTAAATGAACACACCAGTTACCATGATAGCTGTCTGCTCCTTTTGGTTACATATACTTCATATATGACCCCTGTAATCCCCTCTTACCACCTCACCTTGGCTGTGTTCTGTGTTTGCTACTAGGTTTGTGTAGAACCACAATTGGAGAAGAAACTGCATGGGCTCCTGAGTTTCCTTTTCTTCTTCAGCTTTCCATGACACAACTGACCATTGCATGCTGAACACACCTCTCTGCTTGTACTAACCAATATTTTAGTATGATTTGGAGATGAGGACATGTCCCACTCCACATTTTGCTGGCTGTATATAGAAGCATGTCTCCGGGGTTTTAGTTTTTGGAAAATAAGTTTTTAAATATAAATACTATAAGAAATAAACATTACAACTGCACAAATAACACCTTATCCAGCCTAGATCTAGACTGTACTTCACACTTGCCAACTGTACTTTTGTCCGGAAGAAGCCCTGTCCGAGGTGAGGGGGTGGGGCTTAAATTATGTGAATCCCGTCATTTTGGCCTCGTCCCTTCCCTTCAGACCCATGATTATTATATCCCCATCTTTCCCACTTCACTAGGAAGTTGTTGGGATGCAGGAAATCCACCCACTTTCCTGGTGGTCTGGGGAACTACACGAAAAAATCGTGAGTCTCCCGCACCTTCAGGAACAGTAGGTAAGTATGCCGTAATGTACATAAACAGCTAATCTGCAGCTCTCTGTCAATAGTTGAATCCCAAACACTAGTATAACTTGCTAATCACGGAAAGGGTACTCAGTGAATAATTATGTAACTTAAAGGGACACTATCATGTTTTCGTGTTTTATGTTCTTAACACCTTTTCTGCCGAGACTTTTCTCACTTCTGTACTGAGACTATTTTTGCACTTTTTGTGTTGGTCGCATTACATTAAAATCAGAAATTTTGTTATGCAGTGCCCACAAAGATTATACTGTATACTTCTCTTATGGCATATGGCAAATTACATTTTCTATCCAAAGTAGCAATACAAGATTTTTTCTTTTTTATAGATATTGGTAAACAAAAAACAAACTAAAAGTGAATGTGACCCAGGAAATATCTGGTAAAAAGGCCATCCCCACCGCCATTCCTGGAAAGTGTAATGTTTTGTGCCGAGTTAGGTGTTATTTCTGGTGATCACCAGAAAATAACCTCTTTGGGGGCACGGTGAGATTTCTCCTTTTGATTTTGACTATATCGTCAAAATCGCAAGGAACGTTAATGCAAATCGCAAGGTGTTAGCCACCTTGCGATCCCGATTAGATCCCGATGCGCACTCCCGCGGGGTCAGTATCGTAAGGCTAGATAGACTGTGCTTGCAAGTCAATCTTGACTATATAGAGTACTATCTAGTACAAAGTATAGTCAAAATTGGCACTTAGTCAAAATCGTACATAGTCAAAATCGAAAGTACAGATATGTAATATCGGTGCTTCTGAGCTCTGGGGGAGTTCAAGGGAAATCACATAGTCAAATTGGGCATAGCAAGGATCTCACCGTGTGTATGCACCTTTAGTTTGAAAGAGTGGTTAATGTGCACCAAATCTGCCTTTAATATGACCAATCTAGATTTGAAGTGGTTTAAAAATTCATATGATGTAAATCTACCATGAAGGGCTGTATTAGGCCTCGTTTAACCCCTTCGGTGGCGGGTTTTCAATTTAAAAACACACCCTGATGGGGGGGGGGGGGTTACATTGAAGTGGAAGCAAGGGGGAAGGTGCAGGGGGGGCGAGTGATGGGGCGGGGCGAGGTAATCACCTGGCGATCACCTGCGGGGATCGCCAGTCCCAGCGCTGATTCCCAGCCGCCCGGGAATCAGCATAAGCCGTTTTACAGCTAATAATGGAGTATGCTGATTCCCGGGCGCTGTCAGCACTGGCTAGCCTGGAAGATTTCCGGGCATACCACTGAAGAGGTTAACTGCTTTTTAAAGTAAATGTATGTACAGTGGCTATAACAATAGAAACCACCTTTCTAGTGTTACAGCCATGTTTCGGTTGTGTTCCAGCTTTCAAAATGCTGCTTATTCCACCTACACATATTCACTGTGACCAAATGCATTCTGAAAGCCTACATTGAGATCCAGCAGCTAGTAACAAACACATGTCAAACGCATATATGTTTAACATTAAGTTTTTGTCTCATGTTTCACTAAAAATCGCTCACAATCAGTGGGTACCTGACCTTAAGAATTTCCTATTCAGGGATCCCTGTAGAATGGGTACTCCATTTAATTTGCAGATATCTCAGGTTACACACAAATGTCACAGAAGCGTAACCTTCGCAATGGTTTTCTCTTCCTCTCTTTTTTCACAGGACACAGTGGGTCTCAAAGGGCAATAGAAATGACCATTTATGCAGGTGCACAATCATAGTGCATTCTTTACCAAACATGCAGTACTTTACTTAATATAATAATTAATTTAATTAATACTGTGGGCCATGTTTTTTATTTTCTAGACGTAATACATTGGTTTATAAGCATAGACGTATGCATTTGCTTTACGTTATGTAATTATAAAGTAAACTCAATAAGTTGGTAGAAAACCACTAAGGCAATATCAATACATATTGGGGGTAATTCCGAGTTGATCGCAGCAGGAACTTTGTTAGCAGTTGGGAAAAACCATGTGCACTGCAGGGGAGGCAGATATAACATGTGCAGAGAGAGTTAGATTTGGGTGTGGTGTGTTCAATCTGCAATCTAAATTGCAGTGTAAAAATAAAGCAGCCAGTATTTACCTTGCACAGAAACAAAATAACCCACCCAAATCTAACTCTCTCTGCACATGTTATATCTGCCTCCCCTGCAGTGCACATGGCTTTGCCCAACTGCTAACAAAGTTTCTGCTGCGATCAACTCAGAATTACCCCCATTGCCAACTATCCAGGAATATCTGGGAGACTCACACATTTTGTGTAGTTCTCCTGCACTCCCAGGAGAGCCTACCTGCATCCTGCACCCTGCACCCCTCTCACTTTCCCAGCTTGATGACATGATTTGGTTCAATGTAGCCCTGTTACCGCTACACAATGCTGGGAATCATGCCATTGTACAGTGGTTTGTACCATGATGACATTCATGTCACTACACTCCCTGCACCTCCCATGTGGTCCTCCCTCTCCAGATCTCTGGAGTATGGACCATCAAAAATTCAGCAAGTATGTTTTAAAAAGGGAACATTTTGTAAAGTGAAGAAACTCTGCAATGTGATCAGGGAGTACTGTCCCTTTGAGTTTCCATTATTGGGGGTAATTCAGACCTGATCGCGGCAGCAAATTTGTTAGCAGTTGGGCAAAACCTTGTGCACTGCAGGGGGGGGGGGGGGGCAGATATAACATGTGCAGAGAGAGTTAGATTTGGGTGGGGTGTGTTCATACTGAAATCTAAATTGCAGTGTAAAAATAAAGCAGCCAGTATTTACCCTGCACAGAAACAATATAACCCACCCAAATCTAACTCTCTCTGCAAATGTTATGTCTGCCCCCCTTCCTGCAGTGCACATGGTTTTGCCCAACTGCTTACAAATTTGATGCTGCGATCAGGTCTGAGTTACCCCCATTGACACCCAATGAACCTCATTTTATTATACCTCGCACTCGGCAAACTCTCAGTAGGCTAGTCTGTAATGTCATTTTGCACACCAAAATTGCTATTGTACTGATACTCATAAAAGATGTATGCAGTGACATACAAGTTGGAGCAGCTGCAGGCACATAATATTTTGCAGTAGGGAAAGTACTGCATTTTCACCTCGCAGTACTCATTTTTTGCATTGTAAATGAACCTGTATGTTTGTTCTAAGACCTTTGAAGTGCACGTAGGTCACCTAAGGGGTCTACTGCAAACTTTCTCACCTACAATCTAGACACTGTTATTTATTAGTGATAGTATATTATTACCTATTGTTTTGCAGCACAATGAAAAGAGGAAAGACATTACTAATGCATAAGGATACAGTGCTTGCCGACTCTCCCGGAAAGTGCAGGAGACTTATGAAGTAGTGGGTGGGTTCTCGAACTCCTGATAAAGTCTGAAACTCGCCGTGACCTGAAGCCAGGCCAGAAAGTAGTAGTTGGCAGAACCCGCGGTTTTGACATAATTACCGTCATCACGCTGTGACATGATGACATGATTCCCATAATAAAGTTCCACCCACCTTGAAGTGATGGCGCAGTGTGCATCATCACACCATTGTGTGTGGGAGGGGGGATATTATATACAAGTCATGCACCATTTAGCAATATAAGTATCTATTTTTTTTCTACGTAGAGAAGATATTACAGCTATTCTTACATTGTCTATTTTTTTAACAAATATAACTGTAACACAAATTTCTTAATAGTGTCCTTTTAAGTTTCTCTTTAATATATAACTTTTTATAGTTTACATTCCACTTATCCTTTTAAATCAAGTTATGTGTACATGTGTGCTAGGTAAATTAATATTACAGCTATTCTTACATTATATCTATTTTTTTAACAAATGTAGCTATAACACAAATTTTTTAATAGTGTCCTTTTAAGTTTCTCTTTAATATATAAAATGTTATAGTTTACATTCCACTTGGCCTTTAAAATCAAATTATGTGTACATGTGTGCCAGGTAAATGACATTGATATTTAATGTTACGCTGAGTGTGGAAAAATTGGCAGCAACTGTTAAAATATTACCAAATTATGTCCTGAGTTACTAGTAATGATTGGTGTAAGTACTGTCCAGTTAGTTACTTACAGTATCACTGGGGCACCATGGGGAAATCTGTTATGCCATCTATTCACCCTTTAGAATCATATTTGAAACCCACCTGATACTGTAAATGTCATCTGTAATCTCTAACTCACAAGGAGAGGCATTAGAAATAACTATGGTGTTTGGTATTTTACAGCAGTTGGCAGGGCTGCATGTCATCGCAGCACCTCCCCCACTGTTCAGAATTGAGATTCGCTGTATTCTAGAGTGGGCGGTGAGTAAGGCTAGAGTGGCACAGTTCACTTGTCATCCAATATCCTGACCACCCATTTCAATTGGGAAATGGGTGTTTCCAGGAGAATGGCTAACTTGTCAGGAGGCTGGGAGAGCCACCACAAATTCAGGACTCTCCTGGACCTTCAGGGAAAGGTGGCAAGTAAAAGTAAAGCTCACTTGCTGGACTTCGGTCCCTATCCCTTATCCACTATTCATGCCTGAGTGTAAATTTTGTCATGCAACAAGGGAATCTCACACAATAGGGGAAAACATTTTGTGAGCTGAGCCAATATTAAACCTAAGAACTAGTGACCTTAATCATGCCAGTAGTTCCATGTATTGCCTCAGACCTTAATGATGTCATTTCATGGATTGATTGGCTTCACTCGTGGATATTTGTTCGGCCCACAAAATTATTTGCATTCAGTACTGTGGGGCATGATGCACCAAGGTTAAAAATGAGGCCAATCCTCCAAAAATGCCATTTTTCAGAGGTTTGGCCACTTACTGCATATGCACCAAGCCCCGGAATGTAGTAGATTCCAGTGATTGGATGCGATGGAAGTGTATAGAATTCTATCACGTTTCCCCACTGAGAGGGATCCAAGCAGATACTCCTCAGCGCCCGCCCGCGGCGCATGCGTCAGCCCCTGCATATACAGATAGGAGTCTAGGTCATAAACCCAGATGTCCTATCATTGCAAAGTCAGCTCTTACCACAAGAGTTGTCCTTTGGGATATTCTTCAAGCATACGCTGTTAATAAATGCTGTTATGCTAGCGAACAGTGTTGGGATGCATCACAAGCAAAATGCGATGCTTGATTCATCCTGTCCTGGGTCTCTGTAGAAGGAATAACGCAATAGAGGAGTAAAGGCCTTGGGGGGAGATTTTGTAGAGTGTAGTAACAATAGCGAGAATCTGCTATGGGCAACACCTCCAGTTGTCTTCTTTAGAATGTTTGATAAATGTTCCCATTGGTTCTCTTTGTGTATAATGGTAAAGCATTATTATTCCACACCTATATTTAAAAACAAATCCCAGTAGTGCATTATGACATGTTGAAAAAAAGTAGATAGTGAGCATTGCATAGAGTGGCAATACTACTGGGCAAGAGGTCAGCATTAAGAACAACCGACCACAGCAAAACAAAAATATAAATGTAAAAATCCTAAAACCTGGCAATGTCCCTGTAAATTTGAGATAAAAGGACAATTGTGTAAATTAATCCACAATGTATAACTATAGGATTAGGATGGCATGACATACTTCCAGTTGCAGTAGAACAACATGTGAGGATCCAAAGCTCCCGAAGCCTGATCTAGAACCATAGTCATTACAGGTGTCATCTAAAAGATAACCCAACTGGACCTGTTTTCCAAAATCTGTCCTGCAGCATTTACTGCAACCAAACCCCTGAGTACTGCATACTGTACACTTTCCTCTTCACATGGGATTACTTTCCACATGCCATGAGATTCCCTCATTTCCTTTTCCACCCGCTAAGTTATCCAACATCCCTTTTTAACTTTTCTTTTTCTTTCTTTGTTTACGTCCATTGCAGCAAGATCTCTGTGGTTCACAGATGGGCTCAGGGAAGCTCGCAGAGGTGCGTCAGAGGCCCAAAAAGAAGCTTGCCTCAAAAGTGCTTCTTTGAAATGTCCTAGCGTTTGCAGCTGCAAGTTCATGCGTGTGCCGTAGATATGTTGCTTGATTCATCCTTTTGTCATTCAATCCTGAACTCTAGGGGCCCATGTCACTCATTACTCCAAATCTGTTTGGTAGAGTTATAATATGGCATGCAGGTTGTCTATGTCTAGATTGGGGTGGCACCAAAGGTCACAATAAATACACAGGTTTTTTTTTAAAGCAAAGTCTGTCATACTCATTCTAGTCATCAATCCAATAGGAACACTAGAATCCTAGGATTATAAGAATACATTTAGCTACATGCCAGGTAGTACTTGGTTAGGAACTTGTAGAACCATAAAATTTCTATTTTATATTAAATAAATAAATAAATATATATATATATATATATATATATATATATATATGTATATATATATGAATTATAATAACAGAGAATGTCTCCTATAGACTACTGCTACATCGGTGGTGCACGTACATGATCAGGGGTGGTAGCCAAACATTTTGTTGGTACAAGTTGCAACTAAACTTACGGTATGTTCTTTTTGTCCCTTACATAAATACACAGTACATGCATAGCCAGATTAAGGGGGGGGGGATGCAGGGCATACTGTACCCCGGGCCCCCCTCTGTCAAGGGGCCCCCAGCCAGAGCACACTGACATCACTAGCTCTCCCTCTTGTGCCGCAGCAGAACCAGGCCATCATAATGTGAGCAGGACAGTATGCATTCCAGGCAGAGACACAGGAGTATCAGGTTTCATGTGATACTGACAGAGCTTCCTGACCAGAGGAGAGATAGCAGAGGGGAGAGGGCTGTGAGTGAACCAAGGATCCAGGCTTTTCCTCCTCCCACCTGGCTGTCAGGGTCCTGTGTAGCCTGTTCTCTAATGAGAGTGTTCATGTCTAGAGAGAGACACACACAGAGCATTCTCCGGAGTCCTATCCCAGTGAGTTAGTAGTACAGTGGCTGCTGCTATTGCATTTTTGCAAGATATATTATAGATTTTATTTTTCTATGTGTATTATAAGCTAAAATTGTCTTTGTTCCACTACAGGAAAACATTCTAAAATAGTTGTTTCTCTATTAGGTGGAGATATAAACAGTACCCAGGCCTTATTAATCTATTAGTTTAAATCTAATATACACCATTGGTTTATATTTAAAATATACAATCCATACCTTCTCTTTGGACCATTCCAAGAGGGACAAAATACTCTCTACCTGGACTTCCCTCATAATTTATGATTGTAATCATTTTTGTTGAAATACCTTTTTTATCAGTGAAATAGTTCAACACATGCGGTGCCAATCGTGTAATAAAAAGGATGCTCAGGTAGAGAGTATTTTGTCCCTCCCAGAATAGGTAATGTTGAGAGTTATGCACAATCTAATATACAGTACACCCTCCCCCTCCACCAGGACCCCCCTGTCCTATGTACCCCAGGCCCCCCAAGGCTTAATCCCGCCCTGAGTACATGTGTGTTTGTAGAATCATACTGTACATCTGTATTAATGGGGTATACACCCTGTAAAGTAAAGGTTTTTACTTGGGGAATTCTGCTACTCAGAATGCCAGATGATACGATGTAGGCTTGTCATATCCCTGTCACACGAAACAGCATTACTTAATGCATCTGTAACAGAGAAACCATTGTCTACATGTGACGCTACCTACCAAGGGTGCAAAACTCTGCTGTTTCCTGCTTGATTTTGTCAATACTGGTTGCTGTGTTCCAAATGTATGTCTGGAACCTCACGTAAAAGATAAATCTATTTCTTTACTTACATCCCCACTAAGGGTAGCTCAGTTTTGCCATCTTTGTGCTATATTTTACCTATCACTAAATTCAGTCCAGTGGCACATTCATTTCAACAAAGTACTTGTAGATACTCCAACATGGTAATTGTAGATACTCCACTAAAATTAATAGGAACTTGAAAAATATGGGACAATGGGGTCTATCCAGCAAGAAAGTAAAAAAAAATGTTAACTGCTGTTCGTGCGAAGTTCTAGAAGGCTTTGTTTTTGGATTTTCGTAAACAAAACCTCTTGTTTTTCTTCTGTGCATGCTCTTACTTAATAATGCGAATAGTCTCCAATTCGCATTGTTAAGTCTGCAGTGTAACAATCAGCAATTGATAGCCCAATTGCCGCTTATCTTAATATCCTGCAGGGACTGATGGGGAAAAAATCCCTTTGTCCCTGCATTTTTGCTCAAAATTAAGGATTTTCTGAAAAGGCGTTATAGAAAGTAAAGATTTTTTACGGGAAGTTTAACGTTTACACTCGCTGAATAGAATAAAACATTAAACCACAGTAGAGATCAATGGAGCGATCCCTACTGTGCAATTTTTTGTGAAATGGGTATGAACGGAGATGATAATTACATTATCTTCTCCGTTAACCCTTTGCTGAATAGCATGGTTACGATAAAAATTCGGAAACACTCGTTTCCGCATTTTTATGATAAAAATAAAAGTCCTGAACAGACCCCACTGACATGAACAGCATTGTTATCAGGGATGGATTTAGGGGACAGGCCACCCCTACGCACAACATTTTTGTATGTCCCCCATCACGTCACTGGCCCTTAGCACCTTCATATTGGGTTCGGAATCTGATGCACCTAGACTGCCAAACTAGCCCCAACCCCTCCTGATCCAACTCCCGACCACAATTTGCTAAACATTGTCTTGTCCCTCCAGCCAGTTGCAGAATAAAACAAGGAGTTGTAATGGCACAATAAAAATAAAAAAGAATCACCTGGCCTCATATAGTGGAGCTTGCTGCGCCTCCCCTTCCCCCTCAGCAAATGGTGCCCCTAGGCAAGTGCCTCACATGCCTAGTGGGAAATCCACTGATTGTTAATTTGTTTTTCCTTATTTGTAAATATTAAAATCATCTCTATTGACCGTCAGTCTCCTGACCATCGGTCACACATACCTAACGCCTATTGACCTGTAATCAAAACAGTTACACCCCTAACTGACGGCATTGATAATGATATTGCACCTATATAGGGAAACTATTGCGTTTGGCTAAGAATATATTGTGAGTGTGTGTTAATATGGATCCCAGACTTTCCCCACTTATTATTAGGTGAGTAGCTAAGGGAAGTCCAACTGAATTCAGATCACAGTCATTCTGTAGTCGAACTCCAAGCAGGGCAGTCCACATCAGCTTTCTGGTAGATGAGGAAGTAATTTACTGCGGATTATATAAATATGAATTTCCTGTGGATTCCATGAAGAATATCTTCCAATAGATTACAAGATGAAGATTTTTCCATTGATTATAAGAAAACTTTCCTGTGGATTACACCAAGAAGAAATCTTTGGACTCCATGTAAAGAACATGAGAAGATATCCCTTGGATTACACATTTTTTCCTTTGAGATACAAATTAAGAAGAATTTTCATAGAATTCTAAATTAAGAATATGTGGCGGAAAAACAAGAATATCCCATGAACTACTAATCAAATAGATTCCGCTGCAATTATTTTTATGCCCCCTGTGCATTAAACGACAATTTCTAATTGGATTGCAAGAACAATATCATCTTGATATACAATAAAAAAATAAAAAAAATAGGTTCTCACATATTTTCATTAAAATAAAACAGTAGTGTCTGTGTTTTATATCTATTTTATTTCTATTGTAGTCTAATGGAACAGGATTTTATTTACTCCTTACCATGATACTACTATGGAACAACTTACAGTAGCTGGCACAGGTTCCATTTAAGGTTTCCCACTATTCCTACTTACCCTGATACCCACAGCCCAGGGTTGCTGGGAAAACGTCCAACACATTTAAGCACAGAGTTGGTAGGCTTTATTTTTGGCCATGGTGGCATGCTCCTGTCCTTGCACACCCCTAATAGAGGCACCAGCTCCAAAGTGACTACCCATGTTTTCAGTGGTTGATTGAGGAACAGTTATGTATTGAGCTTCTCCGATTAATTTCAGCAGTCCATGTATTTCATTTGGGTTTCCATGGTGTGTGCTACATATAGAAATTGCCACTTGCTTATTGGACTTATTTGCAATCACGTGCAAGTGCCTCCACCACATAACTACCACGGGTATACCACGTGTTAACAGCATTAAGCACTATGCCAATTGTGTCATGTGTTGTGTATTTTTCGCACTGCGCATGCCTCTAGTTTTATTTTTTAATAAGGGGGAGGAGCTGTAATAGAGCAGTACATGATTAGTGGCACTCCTGGTCTTCGCTCTCAGAATATTCGTGTGACTATAGAATGTGGAGGAGTTCTTCCAGACTCCCAAGAGAGAAGACAGCCCTCCCAGCTCATGTCCACTTCTCCAGTTATGTAGCGGATGCAGCTGTGATGATGCAATTCACTGTGAATCGCCTTTGCTTCATTACAGCGCAAATGATGACATTACACCGTAAACAATGTAAACAAAAATAAAATAAAATATAATAAAGAAAAAAAATTGCAATAATTAAAAAGAACAAATCATAAGAGCAGTTTCAACATAATATTCACCTAATGTGCCCTGCAGCAGAATTTTTTTTATATTTGGTGCAGTGGGACTGTTACCTTATTAACCCTTGCTGACCCTCGTTGACTCTGATATAACAGTCATGGCCAAAAATTATGAGAGTGGTGTCCTCTCCCCCTACCATATAACACTCTTCATTCAGGTGCGAGGTGAAACTGTTGTACCATACTTGAGGCTGAAGGTGAGCTTGAATCTGTGTGCCAGTTGCTTGAGGTGCTTTTGCCACCATCTGAAGAATCCTGTATTACAGTCTTCTATCAGTTTTCCTCTTGTGCCCATAACCAAGGGGTTGATTACATCGCTATGTGCCTTAAAGTTCCTTATAAAATTACATATGGAAATTGGAACATCAAGGAGACTGGTTTGTAGCCTTGAGATTGTCAGTGCTTAGCTACAACCTTCTGTCTGACCTCCTCTGACAGTTATTTCTGTACTTTACTGTACAATTTAGTATATAAAACAACATGATGCAAGTGTCAAAGTTTGACCCTGGTTGGGGTACAATTATGGGTGCTTAGCTGCAGAAATAATGCCCTGGAGCTGGAGAAAGTACTGTACAATAAGGGGCAATTAAATTAATATTATTATTTATATACCTGAGTTATGAGTTGCCTTTCTGAGCTAGATATGTTTACGCTAGTGAATTTACATTTTAATGCAATATGACCACATTGTCCAAAAAGCTCTGCGGCATACTGTTAAATATCAAATCAATGCCGAGACCATGACATTTTGGAGAAAATTGGATTTTAAGATGTTCTGGAATCTACCACCGGTTACGTTTTACAACTGGCTGATTCTGTGATAAGGAATTGTCAAAACTATTTAATTTGTCTATTTAATGTATTTAAAGATTGCAGAGGAGGAAGAGATGTCATGAGGGGGACCAATCAGAAGCCGTATTCTTTTGGTTGCTGCTTTTGATTGGTCCTTTAATTCACACCTTCTATGTGGCTGCATCACACAGAATCAGCAGGTTAATACAAGTTCTCTGGCACCTATTTATCAAATAATATTTCCAGGATATTCTCAGAAAACAGATGTTTTCGGGGGCTACCAGCAAATATTTGGGATCCCGGTCCTTCCATTTCCGACAACATTTTTATCCCTCATGAATGAAAGCTGCTGGATCTATTAAATTCCTTATTGCAAAGCATATTTATTATTTGGGGCCTGTTTATTTTTTGATAAATTGGCCCTTTTATTCTTTTTAATAAAAACACTAACATTGTGTAATGAACACAGACAGGCTCTGGTTTAAGCATATACTGCTGATAAAGTCAAAGTTACTTTTGCCTAATGAATCATAAAATACAGGGTAATTGGTATTAATGAGCTTGTGCTTTTTTGTACCACTCCCTGCCTTTCTCATCATAAAGAATAGTCCAGCTGTTTCCGGGAGCTGTACTGTGCAGTTACAGTACCGGGGAAGCCTGCATCCAGTACTCCTCTATAGAGCCCAATAGAGCTCTCATATACAGCTCAGTGCAGAAGGGCAGGAAGGACGGGTCTGGATCATAGGGTTAACAGTCATTAGGTCGACTACTAATGGTCGACAGTGACTAGGTTGACACCTGAAAAAGGTCGACATGAGTTTTTTTCTTTTTCTTTTTTGTGTCATTTTATGCGTAAAGTGCAATTAGTGCACTCTGCATTGGTTACTATTCCCAATCGTAGTCCGCGTGGATCGTAAAGTATGAAAAAGTAAAAAAATTAAAACAGTGAAAAACTCATGTCGACCTTTTTCCTTGTTGGCCTAATGACCATGTCGACCTAGTGACCATGTCGACCTAATGCATGTCAACCAATGTTGGTCGACTTAATGAGTGTCGACCTAAGTGCAGGTAACCTAAAGACCGGATTCTTCCTGCATCCAGTACTCCTCTATACAGCCGAATAGAGCTCTCCTATACAGCTCAGTGCAGAAGGGCAGGAAGCACACCCTCTTGCTGCTCTGTGCGCATGTTTCTCAGGTGATGGGGGATATACTGGGGTAGGATCCCACCATATTGTTTTGCGGGAGGTCACAAGTAAAAAAGTGAAGACATTCCAAAAAAGAGTATCGCTCCCAACCATTAATCGTATCCAGGGGCGTATCTAGAGAGGAGGAGACCCGTGTGCAGTCTCCAGGTGTGGGCCCCCTCCTGTCACGTCCCGTAGCCGGCAGCAGCGCTGTTAGCGCTCTGTCTGAGCACTAGAGACTCTGGCACAGTGCCAGAGTCTACAGTGCATGCGCAAGTCTCCAGAAAAATGGCACGGTGGCCATATTGTCGGAGACCTGCACATGCGCTGTAGACTCTGGCACTGTGCCAGAGTCTCTAGTGCTCAGACAGAGCGCTAACAGTGCTGCTGCCGGCTACGGTGACTAGAGAGGAGGAGGCCCACATACGGACACCAGAAAGGTAATTATAGAAAAATGGGTGCAGTGTGTGCGGTGTGAGCCCCCTCTGGACCCATTATAGATACGCCACTGATCGTATCATATGTCTCATGTCCTGATACAGGGAGTAGTCTGATTGCTAGCATCTAGGTAGGAATGAAATATTTTCCTCTACTAGAGGAAATGTGACTATTAATATTCTTTCACCTTCTCAGTTAGCTGACTTGATAAAAATACATCAACCTAAATAGCAATATAATAACTACTATTTTCAGCTGATGAGAAGGGTGTGTAGATGCAACTTACTACAGCACTATTTAGACCTGACTTTGTCCAACAGCTGCTCACATTGAAACAACAGGGCCCAACTATCCATACTCTGTACTACACACTGTTATACACTGCAGGCCAGAGTTGATATATGGGTACAGGCAGACACTATCACACTACTGTAAACATATAGGTGAGAGAGGATGATTCTGCATTCTGCAAATGCGTTTTCAACCTACTGGGATGTGGTGTATATATAAACTGGAAATCTGCACCACCTCGATTTATGCCAACTTCAGCCCTCAGTTGACAAGAAAGACATGTATGGACAATTTTCATTGTGGTTTACATGTCCAGTGTCCTCACACAGCACAAAGCCATTGTGCTCACAATCAGCTGCCCGCACATCTAGACACATTATTTAACCCTACCTATTAACAACAACCACAAGTGTACTATAATCTAATTTCGTCCTGTTAGCTAAAGATTGATTATAACGATGTAGACCCACTCCATTCTATGTACAGTCTTGTCTGCACTCTACTACCATAGCCACAGCCACAAACTGTTGCGGTACCATATGTCATAGAAGACACTGATTTCAGGACATGAATCATGCATCTTTTTCTTTCACAACCATAACTTTATTTTATTTTGTCCATCTGGGATCCTGGTTTTATCTTTGTGTTTATTTGGTTTTGTTTTGTTTTGTTTTTTTGTTTGTTTTTTATTTATTTACTGTATATATAGAAAATTATCGCACCTGTGATTCCTTCAAAGCAAAAATAACTCTCAACCCAACCTTCTCTCAGTGTGTACTCAAAGTGAAGTGAAATGGCCACTATAGAACAGCTCAATAAAAGTGGTGTTTTCTGTCTTCTATCACACAGGGAATCCCAGAGCAATGGGCTAGATTACTGCAGACCTCAAACATCACCAAACTGGAGCAGAAGAAGAACCCTCAGGCTGTGCTAGATGTCCTCAAGTTCTATGATTCCAAAGAAACTGTGAACAACCAGAAATACATGAGCTTTACGTCTGGAGGTATATTAACAAGAGAGTATTTCATTTTTATTTATTTTTTGCCCCAAAGTGAAACATATTCTTTTGTATACATTTTATTTCTCTGCGGGTGTATTATGTAAGGAAAGTGAAAGGCTAAGTTCACCTTGCTGGTGCAATTTTTGAAACGTTACTCATCTGTTTATCATCCCATTACCTGACTTATGGGGCCCCCTCCCCTAGACTATTGGGGTTCATGAGTCCCCAAAATGAAAGGTTGCTTTAGACATTTGCCTATCTCAGTATAGAATAGCAGTGAATGATTCCAGCTCTAGCAGTCCGTAGTCCAAAACCTTTTATGGAACCCGCCTCCTGCTCTAGTCCTCACATCAGTTCAGGTCCCAATATCAATGCTATTACAAGGAGATCTCAGCTTTCATTGGCCCAATGAGGCTATGAGTAGGTGGAAAGGACATGAACCATGATTTGAGTAAGGGGGAAGATGGGCAGCTTTTCAAAGTATTTACTATAATGGTGAAATTAACATGTAATAATCACAACAGTGTCATCCACTGCAGAGCCATCACTGGAACCTTGTTTTTCATTTACTGTATAATAAATATACATCGCTATAGTGTACTGGAGGTACTGTATGCATTTTCTTTTTCAATATATATATGGCTTTGAACTTTGGGATATTTACAGATAATTTTCAGTACATTGCTAAAAAATCTTATCAACTCTGTTTTAAATGGAAACCCTTGCTTCCTAAGGCTGACGATTTGTTCAAAGTGGCATGTGTAGGCATTGGAAAATAAAGGTGAAAGATTTTGGAAAAAGTGATGTTTTCAAATTAAATCAATAAAGGTTTGTCGTGTTTTAAAAAACATAAGTAATAGTAAACTTTGAGTAAACTTTAAAGATAGAATACAATACCCATTTTAACCTAAAAGTCTCTAATCAATAGACTTTTATTATTATTTTATATTTTAAACAGAATGAAATATTACATCTGACATCTCATTAGCATTAATGTTCTTATTGCAGACAAAAGCGCACATGGATATATAGCTGCTCACTCTTTGGTAAGTAATGAATATATTTATACTTTATCATTCCTAAGTTGTCTTGTAACTGGACCAATATTTATCTTATCATCGAATCGCAGAGTTCTGAGTGCTTGCCGTCTGTAGTTTGTTAGTATAAGTAACAACATGCTTTTGTGTCTGATCTTCTGGATAACATGGAACAATATTATTTTTGTCCATACAGCTGTGGGATCTATTGTATGGATTCCTTTGTACTTAAGATTGTCTGGATAAGGGAGTTTTATGTAATTTTGAAATCCTACGCCCACTATTAATTTCATGTAAAAAGGAGCCCTGCTTGTCCCCATAAAGACACAATCTCAGTATATTATGTAGCTGTGCTCATCACAGTGACTGCAGGCCATCATGTTGAGATGCCTGAGGTGCAGGAATTAGTCCCTTTTCTGTTTTAAATGGCCTGTGGGGTTTTGGATGATGAGTTTAAGCTAGTTATCCAAAGGTTTTATATATTATGTAGGAAGTGTCCCTATAGAGAGGTTCAGCCATACAGAAGTGCTTACTGGTTGAGCTCCTTCAATCCTGGGGTGACTGTTCCATTAATTTCCTGTTCAAGGTCTTCCTAGTCTATCTGATGAGAAACCTGACTGTGGGACGAGACAGTGCGCCTTATTGTAAAGAGTGGAGAGATAGCCTGGCCCCGCCACTAGTAGGGACTTCCCTTCCTGAGAATGATTCCCAGGTGAATCCTCAGTGTTACTTACTCACTGATGGCCCTGATTGTGGAAATCATGTTCAATCTAAGGTGCTGTCTAGATATAAGATTTGTTCCCAAGTGGTAATTCCTGCAGCTATGCTGAACAGAGGTGACTTACTGTACCAGCTACTTGGAGACTAGCAGGCATCAATAATGAGAATAAATTAGACCTGATGTGTAATATCTGGGAAATAAGAGAGAACTCTTAGGGTTTCACGTGACAAGATATTAAATGCAGAAGATTTCTCTGCAGAGGAGTTGTCTTTATCACAACCTCTAGGATTGTTATCATAACCTTTATTTCATGGACCTGATGTCAAAAATGTAGTAAAATGTATTGCAGCTGGATAGTCGTCATCTAGAGGTTTATTCTGTGCCTGTCGTTCAATTGCAGCCTTAATAGTTCTCTTGTGTTTCTGAAAGCGCTTTTTGAAATCCCTTTTGTTTCCCAACTTATTTCTTGGCGCAGGGGCATTTAAGAAGATATACGCGGATATCAGTGTTGCAGGTGATAAAAACAGATATAAAAATTGTTTACCACTGTAGGGGTGTGAGAATTGTTTGCCTGTAATGAGAGAGTTGTATACATATCAGTTGCAGCAGGTACAGCAATCTTGTTTATATCAAATGATACCTTTACATTTATCAACCAGATCCGCACAAAACAAATTGACCTCTAAGTGTTCACCCCCCCCCTTAGTAGAGCTGGAAGGAGCTTCTTTTTAAAATGGGAGCTAGGTCCCTAGCAAATGCAGTAATCTCCGAGATACAGGTTGAGTCTCCCTTATCCAAAATGCTTGGGACCAGAGGTATTTTGGATATGGGATTTTTCCGTATTTTGGAATAATTGCATACCATAATGAGATATCATGGTGATGGGACCTAAATCTAAGCACAGAATGCATTTATGTTACATATACACCTTATACACAGCCTGAAGGTAATTTTAGCCAATATTTTTTATAACTTTGTGCATTAAACAAAGTGTATCTACATTCACACAATTCATTTATGTTTCATATATGCCTTATACACACAGCCTGAAGGTCATTTAATACAATATTTTTAATAACTTTGTGTATTAAACAAAGTTTGTGTACATTGAGCCATCAGAAAACAAAAGGTTTCACTATCTCACTCTCACACAAAAAAGTCCGTATTTCGGAATATTTGGATATGGGATACTCAACCTGTAATACATTCTTACTATTACAATTACCTTTTTGTGCAAATGGGCTAATTCTGGCATTGTGGTAATAATGCATAAGAAAGTTTCCTCCAATGCCCACTTTGGGTATACTCTCTCCCAACAAGTATCAACTATCTTTACATATTATAATTCTCTCTCGTTCCTTGCTACAGTTGTTACATACTCTAAGACTCTGAATGAAAGGGATGCTTCTCTTGACGTGTTTGACAGCGCTTAAATCTGTCAGGTTTTTTGGTTTGTTTTAAATACTGTATATATATTTAGATGCATCATCGCTTGGAGAGTGACAACATGGAGAAAGAAAAGTACCAGCCAATCAGATCCAAACTGCCATGTCACAAGCTGTGTTTGAAAAATGGCAGTTAGAAGCTGATTGGCTGGTGCTTTTTCACTCTCCATATTATAACTCTCCAAGCGATGATGCATCTGACCCATCTCGCTCATGAACCGAAACGCCAAGAAAAGCAATCCTCTCAGATGAAATATATGGTTTACATGCAATTCTATCCCCAACTTGATTAAGAAATGTGATAGAGGACTTCAGGATGTCATGGGAGCTACCACACCATAAGCAAGTCGTTATTGTATTGTCACTATTTAGTGACATGGCGTGAAATAGAAACTAAGTGAAGATGTAACATTTCTGAGAGAACTCACAAAGAGGTGCAGCAGTAACTCTTGTGGCAGTCCCAAATATTATTGCGTACAAAGAACATTCCTTTTGCTCTTTGTGTTCATTCATACAAACAGAATGAACATGTTTTAGAGCGGACTACATATATTTGTATATATTTTGCACAAGTTAAATGTTGAGAAAAGGGAAAAATGGCACTTAGTTGGTTGCTCCAAAATTATAACATCCTGGTGCAAAATAGTATTGCAAACTCTCAGCCCAGTGATATTAGACCCAGAATAAAACTCTAAAGGACCAGTGCAGGTAAGTAAAAAGGTGCATTGAGCCACAAAACCATAGATAGAAGTCCTCTTACCACACTAAAAGTAGAAACGTCCTATTTTATTGCCAAAATGTTGAAAAACTGACCATCCAGGGCAAAACCAGTACAACATGAATGAGTTAGCTACATGTAAAAGTCTCAAATTATATTGTTTCCTAAGCTGCTTTGTATAAAATGCAGTATATAACTGAAAGTGTAGCTTTGGCCTACACACTGTGGAGGCAGCCATTTTGTGAAAAACAAAACACATATATACATGTGCTGCTCCTACGAGGGAGAATGGGGGTGCGGTAGCTATGGCCATTTTGTGAGCTGAAACATGTTCATCCTATTAGTTCACAAGGCGCTAGACACATTGGGGGTCATTCCGAGTTGATCGCTAGCTGCCGATGTTCGCTGCGTAGCGATCATTTAAAAAAATGGCAAAACTTTGCATGCGCATGGGGCGCAATGCCAAATTCCATTCGCACAGCCGATCGCAAGGAGATTGATAGGAAGTGGGAGTTTATGGGTGTCAACTGACAGTTTTCTGGGAGTGTTTGGAAAAACGCAGTCGTGTCCAGGCGTTTGCAGGGCGGGTATCTGACGTCAATTCCTGGACCTTCGTCACTGCAATTATCACACAGAATAAGTAACTACAGTATAAATGGTGTATAGTTCAGCGCTCACCAGGTTTGCATTGGTCAATAAATATTAAATATATTGTGACTTAAATACCATATAAAAAAAAAAAAATATATATATATATATATAAGATGACAAATCGATTTAAATGTCTAAAAAGTAATTTATTTGTAAAAAGAATAGATTGTGACAATTTAAAAAGGGCTCAATTAATACCGGTATTGTATCCACACACATAACATATAGGACAAGACAAACATAAAAACATAAAACCAATCCCTGTGGGCACACTTGTTTCGCGATTTACCCCACTGGGAAATAGATTCCTCTGAGTTATGGCAAAGTCTCAGTAAGTTGCACTGATATTTAGAAGGTGCTGGTGTCCAGTCTGTGTTCATGCAACACAGTATATAGATGCAGGGATTTAACAGCAGTGTGATAGGTCAGGATCTCTCCTACCGTTTTTAAAGCACAGTCCTGTAATTTTTACCCTGTAGTGATGAGTGTTGTGATATACTTGCTGAAAGGTGCAGCGCTGGTACTGTCTGCCGGCAGACTCCCGTCCCTCTTGCTCCGTTGCTTCTCACTTCCGGGCGCTGTACGGAGCGGGATCGATTCTTTCCGCGATCTACGCGTTTCACCTAGTAAGGCTTCGTCAGGATTGAGGAATGATCGATTTCCAGCCCAACGCTGTTTTTTAGCGCTCCTATGGTAACAGTTTACTTCCGCCCTCAAATGTAAAGGCGGTAGCAGCTTCTTCACTCATTTCTCTTATAGATTAATTGGTAAATTTATAGGACACACAAACAGCACAACACATAAACACATATATAATAGTTATCTGTCACAATATCATTATCGTTTGTAATCCTTGGTATCTAGTCACTTCCGCCCTCAGGTTGAATGGTGATCCTGGCTTCCTTGCCCTTATTGTGTATTACAGATTTGTTTATAGTGTTTGATTGGCATGCATTAAGTTTTCCCAAGATAGCAACTTTGATTTATAGCGTGTTGCTTCTAATAAAAATGAAGAAAAGCAAGAAAATAATTCTAATCATAATTATGCACTACTAGATATCCAGTCATATATATCTGGTAATCTTCAATGATGTATTCATGCATAAGAATTTAGATCCAAATCGGCCCATATACCCGACTGACTATAATAGAATTAACAACACCAGATGATAATTAATTTAAAGTAACATTTATTTATATATCACGTAGTCCCTATTGACAAATATTGATGTTATATGATGTTCTATGAAAAAGGGGGGGGGGGGGGGTGTAGAGAGGCAGGGGATTAACATATACTGCAGGTGTGATTTTCTGTGTGGAATGTATGATTTTCTTGATGGCATCTATATTTCAAAGTGTATAATGACTAAAAAAGGCTTTGTCATGTCTTAAGTAATTTTTGTCATTTCAGGAAGGGTATAATGGAAATTATACCCTTCCTGAAATGACAAAAATGACTTAAGTCATGACAAAGCCTTTTTTAGTAATATAGATGCCATCAAGAAAATCATACATTCCACACAGAAAATCACACCTGCAGTATATGTTAATCCCCTGCCTCTCTACACCCCCCCCCCCCTTTTTCATAGAACATCATATAACATCAATATTTGTCAATAGGGACTACGTGATATATAAATAAATGTTACTTTAAATTAATTATCATCTGGTGTTGTTAATTCTATTATAGTCAGTCGGGTATATGGGCCAATTTGGATCTAAATTCTTATGCATGAATACATCATTGAAGATTACCAGATATATATGACTGGATATCTAGTAGTGCATAATTATGATTAGAATTATTTTCTTGCTTTTCTTCATTTTTATTAGAAGCAACACGCTATAAATCAAAGTTGCTATCTTGGGAAAACTTAATGCATGCCAATCAAACACTATAAACAAATCTGTAATACACAATAAGGGCAAGGAAGCCAGGATCACCATTCAACCTGAGGGCGGAAGTGACTAGATACCAAGGATTACAAACGATAATGATATTGTGACAGATAACTATTATATATGTGTTTATGTGTTGTGCTGTTTGTGTGTCCTATAAATTTACCAATTAATCTATAAGAGAAATGAGTGAAGAAGCTGCTACCGCCTTTACATTTGAGGGCGGAAGTAAACTGTTAGCATAGGAGCGCTATAAAACAGCGTTGGGCTGGAAATCGATCATTCTGCAATCCTGACGAAGCCTTACTAGGTGAAACGCGTAGATCGCGGAAAGAATCGATCCCGCTCCGTACAGCGCCCGGAAGTGAGAAGCAACGGAGCCAGAGGGACGGGAGTCTGCCGGCAGACAGTACCAGCGCTGCACCTTTCAGCAAGTATATCACAACACTCATCACTACAGGGTAAAAATTACAGGACTGTGCTTTAAAAACGGTAGGAGAGATCCTGACCTATCACACTGCTGTTAAATCCCTGCATCTATATACTGTGTTGCATGAACACAGACTGGACACCAGCACCTTCTAAATATCAGTGCAACTTACTGAGACTTTGCCATAACTCAGAGGAATCTATTTCCCAGTGGGGTAAATCGCGAAACAAGTGTGCCCACAGGGATTGGTTTTATGTTTTTATGTTTGTCTTGTCCTTATGTTATGTGTGTGTATACAATACCGGTATTAATTGAGCCCTTTTTAATTGTCACAATCTATTCTTTTTACAAATAAATTACTTTTTAGACATTTAAATCGATTTGTCATCTTATATATATATATATATATATATATTTTATATGGTATTTAAGTCACAATATATTTAATATTTATTGACCAATGCAAACCTGGTGAGCGCTGAATTATACACCACTTATACATGCTCCCTAATAGTGGGTCTGTGTAGTGCACCCACTAACAGTTCATAGCAGCCACTAGTTTGCAAGGCGGTAGGACGGAATAGCGCAGTTCTTAACAACCCCCTTTTTTTATAAGTAACTACAGTGCTGGTCTTGTTCTGCACAAAATGTGTTTGTACCCGCTCGGCTGCACAGTCGTTCGCACACTTGCAAAGCGAAAATACACTCCCCCGTGGGCGGCGACTATGCGTTTGCACGGCTTCTAAAAGTAGCTAGCGAATGATCAACTTGGAATGACCCCCATCACTGGACATGAGACAAAGTTGATCAGATTTTACTTTAATGAGAGTATTACAGAAATATCACATTTTTGGGTCCCCTACTGAGATAATGACTTATATATTATATATTATGTGTATATATAGATATATTATATAGATATATTATATATATATATATATATATATATATATATATATATATAAATGTCCAATGCAACAGGCGGCACTCAAAGACTTGTACTCAGCTGTGAAAATGCATAAATACCCCGTAGGGTGTGCTTTATTGTGACGTTTCGGGGATTTCTCCCCTTCTTCTTCTGAAGAAGAAGGGGAGTAGTCCCCGAAACGTCACAATAAAGCACACCCTACGGGGTATTTATGCATTTTCACAGCTGAGTACAAGTCTCTGAGTGCCGCCTGTTGCATTGGACATTTATGCTGTTGGGGATTGCACCCCAGAGGAGGGCACCGGAGCCGGCTATTGATTTTATGGAGTGCCGGAAGAAATTTTGTGTGTGTGTGTGTGTGTGTGTGTGTGTGTGTGTGTGTGTGTGTGTGTGTGTGTGTGTCATTTTCTCAGTAGGGGAACCATAAGTGTGAGATTTTGGATAAGGGATACTCAACCTATATACCAATCTGATAACAATGACCGTAAATGCAATAAAGTTGTTGGTTTTATTTGCGGTACCTTACACTACATGGCACACAGTAACTTACACAATAGTTTGTCATGCACCTTTCCCCTTGCATGCAGTTAAATAGTTTAATGTAGAGGCTTATTCAGAGTTGTTAGCAAATAAAAAAAGCATGCTTATGGCCACTACCATGTGCACTGCAGGTGGGGCAGATGTAACACGTGCAGAGAGAGTTAGATTTGATTTGGGGGGGGGGGGTCAAACTCAAATCTAAATTTCAGTGTAAAAATAGAGCAGTCAGTATTTACCCTGCACAGAAACAATATAACCCACCCAAATTTAAATCTCTCTCACATGTTACATCTGCCCCACCTACAGTGCAACATGGTTTTGCCCATTAGTGTGCTTTTTTGGTTTGCTAACAGCTGTGAATAACCCCCGTAGTGCGGTAGCTGTGTTATTACTGCTATGTTTGCGCAGTCATAGCCAGAAGCAAATATAGAACAATATACTGACCTCTTTACTATCTCCCTACTTTTCCAGAACACAAAGACTGCATCAGAGCCTCCCCTGGCTCCTCCTGTTTCAGAGGAGGAGGATGAAGAAGAGGAAGAGGAGGAGGATGAGCCCCCACCTGTGATTGCCCCACGTCCTGAACATACAAAATCGGTAAGCGACCCAAACAATATTCTATCAATATAATATATAGACACCATCATAAATATTTAGTCTGCACTATCATTAAAAGACCATGAAGGTACATCCTGCTACCATATAGGCAAAGGAGGAATTAAAATCTTCAGCAGAATAGTTATGACAATGAAACGAATGATCCAGTGGGTAATTTATGCTACAGTATACCTGTGGGTTGAGGATTCACCGTAGCATATTAATCTTAACACAAATACTAATCAGTGGTAAATGCCAATGAGCGCGTGTTAAGAAGGAACCTACATTTATTAGTTCAGATTTAAGTTTCTGCTAATACTAGTTCAAGTGTGTTATTTAGAAATGTTCTAGTACATTAATTCATCCCAGTATCAATCAGTCCTCATCACATACATTTTTGGGAAAAGGTTCACAGACCTGCTGCACCCCATCCATGGAACTGGGGTTAAGACTACTGATTTTTGGATGAATAATTGTAATATTTGTCTTTTCTGCAGATTTATACTCGATCTGTCATTGAACCAGTAGCTGTTTCTCTACCAGCTAAAGAGGCCTCTACTTCTCCCGTAACCACACAGCCAGAAAACTCAAGCACGAGCACTTTGTACCGGAATACCGACCGGCAACGCAAAAAATCAAAGATGACAGATGAAGAAATCCTTGAGAAACTAAGTATGTTTCTTTTTCAGAATTTGAACATTATTTTGCCTTTTCATGGTAAATGTACTTCTTGTAGATAACAGAAATATCCGAGCTTACTAACCTTACATCCAGAGCAAGGGTCAGATCATTGCATGACAAGTGGGATTATAACACAATTATAACACAATCTTATTCAGTATATACAGAGCAGAGAATCACTGTATTGGTGCTCATAGAGCAGACAGAAGAAATAGCAACGGTAGTATTGCTCATTTTACGCCTGGATAACACGATTTCTTCTGCCTCTCACCTTCTCAAACCTTAACCTGTATTTCCATCACATGGATAGAAGACCATTTCATCATATTTTAGTTTTCCATGTAACCAATTTACATGTAGCATGTGGGGCAATAAACATCTTCAGAGCAGCTTTTACAATTACATTAACTTGACTCTTCCTCCAGAAAATAATTGCCCTTCCCCTTACCAGACGCTGACAATTGGGTTACGCCGTTGATAGCAAGAGAAGGGAGTGTTCGCATATTTTTTGAGCAGGATATTTTTCCTAACTAGCCACGTTAAATAGGTATCCTTTGCACTATAGTCAGTATATTATGGAGGCAATTACAGATGTGTCCTCATACATCTTGCAGCAATACGCCATGCAACTCTGCTAACATCGGGCATCTTTTTTTTGCCGAAAATGCGTCTTATTCAGATCACTATGCAAATAGGACACACAAGTAGCTTATGCTGATTAAAATTATGTGGCATGAGTATATTCTGTTTGCAACTGTGGCTGTATCCGCATATGAAATGCTACGTTACAGTGATTTCCAGGAAAACACTGTAACATAGCATTTCATATGCAGATACAGCCGCAGTCACACATAGAATATAGGCATGCTGCATATCATTTTAATCGGCATAAGCTGCTTGTGCGTCCTATTCGCATATTTAAATGGTAAAAGTCACAAATAAAGATGCTCAGAGCTACCTATTCATGCCACAGCATGTCGTGACCGAAGGGCTGTTTAACATGACTGCAGCAGGGATGTACTGTAAGAGGACACATCTGTAGATGTCCTAATTTCATTGGTCTGATTGTCTAGATAACACAACGTGACTGCAATGCTTTTAGTTACTGCCAACTAGGGAGGCCAATCCCGGGCCGTTTTTTCAATCCCGGGATTCGGGATTGAAAAACGCTCAATCCCGGGATTGCAGTAGGGAGCAGGGAGAGTGGGAGTGGGGGCAGTGGAAAAGAGTGTAGGGAGCACGGAGGCGGTAGGGAGCAGCGCTGGAGGGTGGGTGTAGTGTAGGGACTAGGGAGCAGCGCTGGTGGGTGTAGTGTAGGTACTAGGGAGCAGCGCTGGAAGGTGGGTGTAGTGTAGGGACTAGGGAGCAGCGCTGGAGGGTGTAGGAAGCGGAGCGGGAGGGAGGCTGAAGCGAGCACCACAGTGAGGGAGGGTTGGTGTCAGAAAAACTACACTTACTATTAGTCGGGTGGCAGGCGGCAGCCATGGACAAGACGCGCTGAGCGCGCCGGAGGACTTTCAAATTGTAGTGCTAGCCGTCAGCCAGTCAGAACGGACAGTCCGGCAACCAATCAGGAGCCGCTGCGGCCGCTTCCCTGATTGGCCGCCGGTCCACCAGCTGTGATTGGCTGGCGGCCGGCGCTACATTTGAAATGCCGGCGCGGTCTATGTACATGGCTGCCGCCCGCCTAATACTGCCGCCCGCCTAATAGTAAGTGTTAGTTACACCAACCCTCCCTCGCTGCTGCGTTGCACATGCGCAATGCAATCCCGTGAATCCCGGGATTGGAGGCTCCAATCCCGGGATACAAATCCCGGCATTTTTGGGCCTAAATCCCGGGATCCCCCCGATCCCGGGATTGGCCTCCCTACTGCCAACCCTTACAGTTCCAGCCATTATCCCAAATAAGGGTCAGTCTTTCTGGTGGGATCATATTGCCTTGGGTATGAAAGCTGTGTTGAAGTCCACATGTTGAACTATTGTTGGTCACTTTGGTTACATTAATCAGTCACATTTGCACTGCCGTCATTTGTAGTTTGATTTGATCAGATATAAAATTAGAAACATCTCATACACGCTGTGTTGGTGTATTATTCACCCTACTGTATAACATAGATGGGAATTAGAGAGATATCATATTTGACGTGTCTTTATCAGATGTTGATGTTTCTTTATAACCTCTTATGTTTGTTATCTATTGGTGTCTGATTCTTACATGGTACATAAGAGTCCTGTGTTCTGGAGCATTTTATTATCTGTACGCTGCTATTTTACTTTATATAGTAATGTTACACATGTTGTGCCCTGCAGGAAGCATTGTAAGTGTGGGTGATCCTAAAAAGAAATATACAAGGTTCGAAAAGATCGGCCAAGGGTGAGTGTGCCAAGCCTGCTGCTTGTTTTCATCTGGTTTCCCTCTGTGCTGCATGGAGAAATAATAGACAAGCTAGGTACAGTATAGTCACAGTGTGAGATGAGTTGCTGCATGCTGTAGGTATTAGAGATCAACAACTGACCTTACACAACGCCATGCCCGGTGTGATCGGCCTCTGCAGTCAGTGGTGTCACCGCTGTGGGGCTGATGCAGAGCATGTCCGTTTGCACAGGATAGCTCAAGTGTTTTTGCACTGGTCTTGCTCCGGAACCAAACGTACACAGGTATGAGCGATGCAGAGTCTTACACATGTCACTCATGTTCTCACTTGTTACAGAATGGGTGTGACTAGCCTGTAATTGGGCGTTCTCACACAGGCAATGTTTAGTGAAGGCGCTCTGACTGAATTGCAGGCCATGCACAGTTGTGTGGCAAAATAATTGTTCCTATTTGTAGGTGTAACTGTTGCACCAAGGACAGGGCTGGTGCAAGTGCCTACTGATTATAATGATGACAGCTGGGACACCAAGCATACAGCTAGAGATGTCCAGCTCACACTGCATATGGGCATATACACGCAAAGTACCTTTGATTTCAGGCCCATTTCCCTCAAACCTTATGCTGCTTACACTTCTGTTATTTCACACTTAAGGGGGGTACACACGGAGAGCTCTGTGCTTAATTTCTAAGCAATCTGACGAGATTTGCGGCCCCGCACGTCGTTATCGCCGGTTCTAGATTGTGCACAATCTAGTCAGGTCGCTCACTTCACCGCTGATCGAGGATCTTGTTTCACCTGCCTCAGGCAGGCAAAACCAAATCCCTGGAAACAGCGCCGTTTTCACCTGAAAACGGGACTGTTTCTACCGAAAACACACAGGCTTCACTGAACCTGTGTGTTTTCGGGAGACACTGTATTTTTTTACAGGTGACCAAATTGGATAGCCTGTAAAAATAAATAAATAGTGAAACATCAGGAAAAATTGGAAAAAACAGACAATGTATCTTCACCTGTAATTGGATACCCCCCCCCCCCCCCAGTGTGTTGCTAACAGTGACTCAGAGGGCTAATTACTAAGCCTTGGATGGAGATAAAGTCCCAACCAAATGGCTCCTAACTGCCATGTTATAAGCTGTGGGGGAGAAGTACTAAGTGAAAACAGTGGAGAAGTGAGCCAGTGGAGAAGTTGGCCATGGTAACCAATCAGCATTGATGTAATATAATTTGCTTACTATAAAAGTATACAGAGCAGCTGATTGGTTGCCAGGGGCAACTTCTCTACTGGCTCCCTTCTCCGCTCTTATCACTGCTAGGACCTGATTGGCTGGTACTTAATCTCCGCCCATTTTATCTCCATCCAAGGCTTAGTAAGTAGACCCCACAGTCACCATAAAGCACAGTAGCCTAAAGGCAGCTGATGCTGAGTGGCAGCTATTTCCGTGCATGCTACTTATGTCCATCATTTGGACGAAATATGCTGCGCTATATAAGAAACTGATAATAAATAAAATCAATAAATAAATAATTTCCTCTCATCTGCGACAGACAACTAACTGATGTCAACACGCTCATTATGCTGACATACCATTTTTTTTTTTAATATTTAGGGCCTAACCCTAAGCTTAAATATAACACTAATATGTACTATCGACATTCCGCCTGTCAACATGTAAAATGGAAACAATGAACATGTTGACATTTGTGGGTGTCAGCATTTAACATGTTGACCTTTTGACTATGTCTACATTCTGTCTGTCGACATTCAGAACATGTCTACATCCTTACTAGATACCCAGTACTGAATAGACGCAGCAGTAGTAGCCCCTGCTACAGTGATGTTACATCACCGTTATATACGTCCTTCTGCCCTCCTACATACTATTCCTCCATAGCCCAATAGGAACAGTTCTGAGTTCTAGTTTTGTTTATATGAATGATGGGGTTGCACAATCGGCAAATACAGCATGCAGCCACATCCAATACTACATGGCAGGGTGGATCCAAAGCATTCCCCCTTGCCACATTAATCCCTGCTACCCAGCCAAGCCTTCCACTGGGAGGAGCACTACTGTGGGGTGGGGGGGGGGGGGGCAGATGTGTGTATCCTATATAGCCTCTTAATAAATCTAAATATATATATATATATGTGTGTGTGTGTCGAGGGAGGGGTTGTGCGGGGGTCTAGGGTGAAGTTAGGGGTTGACGGTAAAGGTGGGGGGTTGAGGGGAAGCCCCAGATATATCAGTGTACTGGGCCCCAAGATTTCTGTTGCCAGCACTGACCACTAGAATCCTGGCATAAATGAGCCAGCAGTTTCCGTGCAAATGTCGGGCATCTTTTTTTGCTGACAAATGAGTCTTATTCACATATATCACTATGCAGATAAGACGCACAAGCAGACTCTTCTGATTAAAATGATATGCGGCATGCCTATATTCTGTGGGCTGTATCTGCATACGAAATGCTACGCTACAGTGATTTCCAGTAAATACACTCACGACTAGGCGTTAGTAGAAGGGCTGTATAACGTGACTGCAGCAACGATTGTAGGAGGACATATCTGTACTGTGTTGTATACATGATAAGAGATTACACAGTATATGATCAGGACTCGTATGACTAGGACTTATTAAGGTAATTGCCAGCATCATATGATTGCAGTATAATTCTGGTAATAGCAGGCCAGTAATTCTTAGTTTGCAAGTATCACTCTCAGTCCTGCATCTGCTCACTCTGCCGGTTTCCGTTATGCCCCATCCCTATTTGGCATTGGATACTGCATCATCTGATAGAAGACACACTCTTTATTATTTATTTGCCTGTACAGTGTTTCTTGGCAGGGTAAAGCAGGTATTAAGGTAGTGTGAGACAGCCAATATGTATATTTAGTGTTGATCTCGAAACATATTTATGCAGTTGATTTAAAAACACTGAGAACAGCAGAGAGAGAAGCTGGCAGGGATGTAAATACACCACATACTCACTAAACCGTAAACAGTAGCTTGTTTGGTATTAGACTTGTCATGCTTATGAATAATGTGCTTAGGAAATTCAGGAACTTTGGTCCATCATAAAGAACTATGGTAAATGTTCTAGTGGTCTGTTATGACTGGTGGAGCCAATGATCATGTCATTACAAAGATTATTATGTGAAGCATCTCATCAAGAGAATATAGATATGTCTTGAGGATTCCCCTGTGGGATCTTGTCTTGTTATTGCTGACTCAAGCATTGAAACAAAGGAAATCCTCAAAGCATTGACAGTTTAATGAGTGGGAGAGGCAGATGCTGGAAGCAGGTTCATTACAGAAGACATTCCGCTGGCACTGTCAGTGACGTGTGTCAGGCCTATAAGTGTATCGTTTTCAAAATGAAGGAATATTTGCACACAGATATAAAATACATAATTAGTGAATAATGTAAATTAACAAATCTATAATCAGATACAGGATAGTCACCTGTATCACCAGAGAAAACGGAAGGATAAAAACAACATTAATGGCGCAATCACTGAGCAAACAAGAAAATACTGTGCTGACAAAAAAAAATACCCATGTGATACTGTATACTCAATAAAGAATATTTATTGCCATAAAATTCTAAGTATAAACATAGTCAAAATATCCATATAACGCCATCATAATAGTAAATAGAGATATAAAAAAAACCTGAAACTGTAATAAAGGGCCTTATTCAGCAGCGATCGCATCACATTATGCCGATTACCGAGTCAGTGCGCATGTACAGGGCCCATTGTGCACGTGTGCGGGCCGGGAAACGCGATTGCATTGCAGTGATGCAAACGCCTGTGTTATCGGCCATATGTTATCGCGGCTTCGGCAGCCCGCATATCACAGATTATGCCACCTGAAGCATAATCCCTGATAAGTGCCGGCATTGGGGGAAGAAGCGTACCGCGTCAGGGCTAATAGGATAGCCCCTGTCAATACAATTACCTGCAGTTATTGGCCGCGGGTAATTGGATACCCCCCATAGTTGTACACTAGTGCAGACGCAAATGCTACTTATGACTCAGAGGATGTGTGTAAATGTGCCGACTGAACAGCTGCTAGGATTTGTAAAGAGACATCCACCAGAGCCGTCGCAGCTGCCCACAACTGCATACACATTCACAGCATCAACGCAGACTCAGAAAACAATGACTCCTCAACTAAGTCTGTGGTCACTCAGAATGGCCGCCACAACTAAGACACCACAGACATGACTCCTGCATACAGGATCATAGTTCATGCACCAAAAATGGTCCATCACTTGTCCTAATCGCCCACAAAATGTCCGATCCTTCTCAATCACTTGCATATGAATCCTCACTGCGAGTATGATTGCAAATCAATTGCTGCACATGCGCAATGCTGCAGTGACGCATGCACAGTTTACTGATAATCACTCAATTGCGAAAACATAAACATAGCGTACAACCGGTAACCTGGCCCACAGTCCATGAAAAGGGGAGGATAGGATATCAGGAGAAATGGAAACTTCCCTGCTGCGGGACGCAATTTATTTCCCGGCGGTCGAAATCCCGACAGCAGGGAAAATGTCGGCGGTCAAAATCCCGACCACCACTCGGGTGGTGGTCCACGCCACCACCCGAGGGGAAATATCACTCGCCACCGAGCCCAAAGCGTGGGCTGCACTCGAGGTCGGGATTCAGAGTGTCGGGATTCCGGCATCGGTATTTCGACCACCGGGATCCCAGCAGTTGGGATTTATACATCTTAGGCACATGGTCAGGCACCTGTATTTAGCCTGAAAGGATGAAACCGATGTTCCAATATTTCAGCAATAAGAGTAATCATGGCTACATGGAGTTGGAACCAGGCTCAGTGGACACAAGCTAAGGTGTTTCCCTGTACCAGACGGCTTCCTCATAATTCCTTTCATGCTCTTTTGGATTTTATTAGAGTTTGTGTTTGTTTTTTATACCCCTCTTCATCATTATCATGGAGTTATATGCATAGTTATAACTATTTATATTCTCAGAATTTATGGCAATAAACATTCTTTATTGAGTATACATTTTCATGCAGGTAACTTCTTATAAGCACAATATTTTCTTGTTTGCACGGTGATTGTGCTGTTATTGTTTTAATGCAGTGTACAGAAAGCTACACCGTCTTTGTTTTTGGTCAGCATTCTTCTTCTGCACATACAGTAGATGTGTTACCAGTTTTAAAGTGGTCGGGGATAGAACAACCAGTTGGATCATTAGAATACTCACAGTTTTACAGAGTATTTCAGGAGATACAAATGGTGATCTTGTAGGAAGCTGTGACCTATAAGCTTGTGTTAGTGTGGGCAGAGCTGACAATTACAGATGCAGTGTAATGATGTGTGGGAGGAGAATGGAAGCAACAAGCTAGGAGTTTCAGAGTGAAAGGTGCACGTTCTCCCAGCTGCACAGTACAGGGATGCAAGACTGCTGTGGAAGATTTTGGTGAACTGCTTGTTTTCATAGAAAGCAATGTGCAGCTATAAAGGTGAACAGCATGGTTGGTTTAATAGTTAGCATTGCTGCCTCACAACACTGAAGTCTTGGTTTTGATTCCCACCAAGACTCTGTTGACTTTGTATGTTTCCTCTGTGTTTGCATGGGTTCTGCTTTCCTCCCACAATCTAAAAACATACTGGTAAATCATTTGTCTTTTGACAAAAATGTAACCCTAGTATACGTGTTGTAGGGAATATACAATCAGTTGTAAGCTCCGGTGGGACAGGAATTGATGAGAATGACTACATTTTCTCTGTAAAACAATGTGGAATATATGTGTGCTATATAATCAGAATCCGCTTTATTGGCCAGGTGTACTCACGTACACTAGGAATTCTTTGTGGTACAATGCATACTGTTAATAAAGAAATAATAGTTTTACTGCTATGAATGTTAAATACAGAATGATTACTTTGCTGTCCGCAATATTAACATAAAAATAAGCATTGCTTCATACAGTATGTCTGTTTAACTGCTTCCGACACTCAGTGGGAAGCAAGCAGTAGTTTTTATGGATCAAGCAAGTGTATATCGCAATAGAGTGTAGTTTTTTCTCTTAAAGTCTGTAGTGGAAGAGTAATGCGTTAGTTAAGGATGGCCATTAGCCATCGATGGTTAGTAATCATCAATAGTTTTCCACCAATGGTTGATGGTTTTACCATCGATGGCATAGATCTGATGGTTCTACTCCCATGATGACAGAGGTGCAGCAATGTTTTCTCTGACGTCCTAGTGGATGCTGGGAACTCCGTAAGGACCATAGGGAATAGACGGGCTCCGCAGGAGACTGGGCACTCTATAAGAAAGATTTGGTACTATCTGGTGTGCACTGGCTCCTCCCTCTATGCCCCTCCTCCAGACCTCAGTTAGATTTCTGTGCCCGGCTGAGCTGGATGCACACTAGGGGCTCTCCTGAGCTCCTAGAAAGAAAGTTTAATTTAGGTTTTTTATTTTGCTGGCAACAGGCTCACTGCAACGAGGGACTAAGGGGAGAAGAAGCGAACCTACCTGCTTGCAGCTAGCTTGGGCTTCTTAGGCTACTGGACACCATTAGCTCCAGAGGGATCGATCGCAGGACCCGTCCTTGGTGTTCGTTCCCGGAGCCGCGCCGCCGTCCCCCTTACAGAGCCAGAAGCATGAAGATGGTCCGGAAAATCGGCGGCAGAAGACTTCAGTCTTCACCAAGGTAGCGCACAGCACTGCAGCTGTGCGCCATTGCTCCTCATTACACACTTCACACTCCGGTCACTGAGGGTGCAGGGCGCTGGGGGGGGGCGCCCTGAGCAGCAATAAAAACACCTTGGCTGGCAAAATAACCACAATATATAGCCCCAGAGGCTATATATGTGGTAATTACCCCTGCCAGAATACAGAAAATAGCGGGAGAAAAGTCCGCCGAAAAAGGGGCGGAGCCATCTCCCTCAGCACACTGGCGCCATTTTTCCCTCACAGTTCCGCTGGAAGGAAGCTCCCTGACTCTCCCCTGCAGTCTACACTACAGAAAGGGTAAAAAAGAGAGGGGGGCACTAAATTTAGGCGCAGTTTAATACTATAAGCAGCTATAAAGGGTCATAATTCAGTTAGTCCCTGCATTATTATAGCGCTCTGGTGTGTGCTGGCATACTCTCTCTCTGTCTCCCCAAAGGGCTTTTGTGGGGTCCTGTCTCCTTTAAGAGCATTCCCTGTGTGTGTGCGGTGTGTCGGTACGGCTGTGTCGACATGTTTGATGAGGAGACTTATGTGGAGGCGGAGCAGATGCCTGTAAATGTGATGTCACCCCCTGCGGGGCAGACACCTGAGTGGATGGATTTATGGAAGGAATTACGTACAAGTGTCGACTCCTTACATAAAAAATTTGACGACATGCCAAATGCGGGACAGCCGGCTTCTCAGCTCGTGCCTGCCCAGACGACTCAAAGGCCATCAGGGGCTCTAAAGCGCCCGCTACCTCAGATGGCAGACACAGATGTCGACACGGATACTGATACCAGTGTCGACGACGATGAGTCAAATTTAATGTCCACTAGGGCCATTCGTTGCATGATTGAGGCAATGAAAGAGGTATTACACCTTTCTGATATAAACCCAGGTACCTCAAAAAAGGGTATTATGTTTGGGGAGAAAAAACTACCTATAGTTTTTCCCCCATCTGAAGAATTAAATGAAGTGTGTGAAGAAGCGTGGGCTTTCCCCGATAAAAAATTGGTGATTTCAAAAAAATTACTAATGGCGTTCCCTTTCTCGCCAGAGGATAGGTCACGTTGGGAAACTCCCCCTAGGGTGGATAAAGCGCTCACACGTTTGTCTAAAAAGGTGGCACTACAGTCTCCGGATACGGCCGCCCTAAAGGAACCTGCTGATAGAAAGCAGGAGGCTATCCTAAAGTCTATATATACACACACTGGTGTTATACTGAGACCAGCTATTGCTTCAGCGTGGATGTGCAGTGCTGCTGCTGCTTGGTCAGATTCCCTGTCGGAAAATATTGACACCCTAGACAGGGACACTATATTGCTAACCGTAGAGCATATAAAAGACTCAGTCTTGTACATGAGAGATGCACAGAGGGAGATCTGCCGGCTGGCATCTAGAATAAGTGCATTGTCCATTTCTGCTAGGAGAGGCTTATGGACTCGGCAGTGGACAGGAGATGCAGATTCTAAAAGGCACATGGAAGTTTTGCCTTATAAGGGTGAGGAGTTGTTCGGGGATGGTCTTTCAGACCTTGTTTCCACAGCTACAGCTGGGAAGTCAGCATTTTTGCCCCATGTCCCCTCACAGCCTAAGAAAGCGCCGTATTACCAGGTACAGTCCTTTCGACCCCAGAAAAACAGGCGGGGAAAAGGCGGGTCCTTTCTGTCTAGAGGCAGAGGAAGGGGGAAAAAGCTGCAACGCGCAGCAGGTTCCCAGGACCAAAAGTCCTCCCCCGCTTCTTCCAAATCTGCCGCATGACGGTGGGGCTCCACAGGCGGAGCCAGGTACGGTGGGGGGCCGCCTCAAAAATTTCAGCGATCAGTGGGTTCGCTCACGGGTGGATCCCTGGATCCTTCAAATAGTATCTCAGGGGTACAAGCTGGAATTCGAGGCGCCTCCCCCCCGCCGTTTCCTCAAATCGGCCTTACCGACAACTCCCCCGGGCAGGGAGGCTGTGCTAGAGGCCATTCACAAGCTGTATTCCCAGCAGGTGATAGTCAAGGTACCCCTACTTCAACAAGGACGGGGTTACTATTCCACACTGTTTGTGGTACCGAAACCGGATGGTTCGGTGAGACCCATTTTAAATTTGAAATCCTTGAACACATACATAAAAAATACATTAAAAAATTCCTCAGATTTGTGGTACAGGATTGCCATTACCAATTCCAGACACTACCGTTTGGACTGTCCACGGCACCGAGGGTGTTTACCAAGGTAATGGCAGAAATGATGATACTCCTTCGAAAAAAGGGAGTTTTAATTATCCCGTACTTGGACGATCTCCTTATAAAGGCGAGGTCCAGGGAGCAGTTACTGGTCGGAGTAGCACTATCTCGGGAAGTGCTACAACAGCATGGCTGGATTCTAAACATTCCAAAGTCACAACTGGTTCCTTCCACTCGCTTACTGTTCCTGGGGATGATTTTGGACAGAGAACAGAAAAAAGTATTTCTCCCGCAGGAGAAAGCTAAGGAGCTGTCATCTCTAGTCAGAGACCTCCTAAAACCAAAACGGGTATCGGTGCATCACTGCACACGAGTCCTGGGAAAAATGGTGGCTTCATACGAAGCAATTCCATTCGGCAGGTTCCATGCAAGGACCTTCCAGTGGGACCTCTTGGACAAGTGGTCGGGATCGCATCTTCAGATGCATCAACTGATAACCCTGTCTCCAAGGACCAGGGTGTCTCTACTGTGGTGGCTGCAGAGTGCTCATCTTCTAGAGGGCCGCAGATTCGGCATACAGGACTAGGTCCTGGTGACCACGGATGCCAGCCTTCGAGGCTGGGGAGCAGTCACACAGGGAAGAAACTTCCAAGGACTATGGTCAAGTCAGGAGACTTCCCTGCACATAAATATTCTGGAACTAAGGGCCATTTACAATGCCCTAAGTCAGGCAAAACCCCTGCTTCAAAACCAGCCGGTACTGATCCAGTCAGACAACATCACGGCAGTCGCCCATGTAAACCGACAGGGCGGCACAAGAAGCAGGATGGCGATGGCAGAAGCCACAAGGATTCTCCGATGGGCGGAAAATCACATAATAGCACTGTCGGCAGTGTTCATTCCGGGAGTGGACAACTGGGAAGCAGACTTCCTCAGCAGACACGACCTACACCCGGGAGAGTGGGGACTTCATCCAGAAGTCTTCCTACTGTTGGTAAACCGTTGGGAAAGGCCACAGGTGGACATGATGGCGTCCCGCCTCAACAAAAAGCTAAAGAGATATTGCGCCAGGTCAAGGGACCCTCAGGCGATAGCTGTGGACGCGCTAGTGACACCGTGGGTGTACCAGTCGGTTTATGTGTTCCCTCCTCTGCCTCTCATACCAAAGGTATTGAGAATAATAAGAAGGCGGGGAGTAAGAACGATACTCGTGGTTCCGGATTGGCCAAGAAGAGCTTGGTACCCAGAACTTCAAGAAATGATATCAGAGGACCTATGGCCTCTACCGCTCAGACAGGATCTGCTACAGCAGGGGCCCTGTCTGTTCCAAGACTTACCGCGGCTGCGTTTGACGGCATGGCGGTTGAATTCCGGATCCTAAAGGAAAAGGGCATTCCGGAGGAAGTCATTCCTACGCTCATAAAAGCCAGGAAAGAAGTAACCGCAAACCATTATCACCGTATTTGGCGGAAATATGTTGCGTGGTGTGAGGCCAGGAAGGCCCCTACAGAGGAATTTCAGCTGGGTCGTTTTCTGCACTTCCTACAGTCAGGAGTGACTATGGGCCTAAAATTGGGTTCCATTAAGGTCCAGATTTCGGCTCTGTCGATTTTCTTCCAGAAAGAACTGGCTTCACTGCCTGAAGTTCAGACTTTTGTAAAGGGAGTGCTTCATATTCAGCCCCCTTTCGTGCCTCCTGTGGCACCTTGGGATCTCAATGTGGTGTTGAGTTTCCTAAAATCACATTGGTTTGAACCACTTAAAACTGTGGATCTGAAATATCTCACGTGGAAAGTGGTCATGTTATTGGCCTTGGCTTCGGCCAGGCGTGTGTCAGAATTGGCGGCTTTGTCATGTAAAAGCCCTTATCTGATTTTCCATATGGATAGGGCAGAATTGAGGACTCGTCCCCAGTTTCTCCCTAAGGTGGTATCAGCTTTTCACTTGAACCAACCTATTGTGGTGCCTGCGGCTACTAGGGACTTGGAGGATTCCAAGTTACTGGACGTAGTCAGGGCCTTGAAAACGTATGTTTCCAGGACGGCTGGAGTCAGGAAAACTGACTCGCTTTTTATCCTGTATGCACCCAATAAAATAAGTGCTCTTGCTTCTAAGCAGACTATTGCTCGCTGGATTTGTAGCACAATTCAGCTGGCGCATTCTGCGGCTGGATTACCGCATCCAAAATCAGTAAAAGCCCATTCCACGAGGAAGGTGGGCTCATCTTGGGCGGCTGCCCGAGGAGTCTCGGCTTTACAACTTTGCCGAGCTGCAACTTGGTCAGGGGCAAACACGTTTGCTAAATTCTACAAATTTGATATCCTGGCTGAGGAGGACCTTGAGTTCTCTCATTCGGTGCTGCAGAGTCATCCGCACTCTCCCGCCCGTTTGGGAGCTTTGGTATAATCCCCATGGTCCTTACGGAGTTCCCAGCATCCACTAGGACGTCAGAGAAAATAAGATTTTACTCACCGGTAAATCTATTTCTCGTAGTCCGTAGTGGATGCTGGGCGCCCATCCCAAGTGCGGATTGTCTGCAATACTTGTATATAGTTATTGACTAACTAAAGGGTTATTGTTGAGCCATCTGTTGAGAGGCTCAGTTGTATTTCATACTGTTAACTGGGTATAGTATCACGAGTTATACGGTGTGATTGGTGTGGCTGGTATGAGTCTTACCCGGGATTCAACATCCTTCCTTATTGTGTCAGCTCTTCCGGGCACAGTATCCTAACTGAGGTCTGGAGGAGGGGCATAGAGGGAGGAGCCAGTGCACACCAGATAGTACCAAATCTTTCTTATAGAGTGCCCAGTCTCCTGCGGAGCCCGTCTATTCCCCATGGTCCTTACGGAGTTCCCAGCATCCACTACGGACTACGAGAAATAGATTTACCGGTGAGTAAAATCTTATTTTTTTGTATTTTAGCCGATGCAGGGGCACAAAACTTAGTGCCACCTGTCTGATGCGCCTCTAAAGGCCCATACACACTTGACGATGCACACGTCGTTAACGACCGTCGTTAACGACTTCCCTTGAAGTTCCCTTGAACAGCTGAGCAAACGACATGAGCATACACACTACCAACGACGAAAGACGAAAGACCAAAGACGAAAGACCAAAGACCATAGACCATTCATCGTTGAAGCATCCAAGCTGAACAGTTTATTAAAATAATGAGCTGGGCTCAGGGCTGGTGAACAGTGGCTTGGTCGTTGGTCGTTGGTCTTTCACACCATACACATTCAACGACGTCTCTGGTCGGTAACGACCATAGTGGAAATTGAGCATACATGCTCCACAGATAAGCGAGGGTCATTAACGTCCCGCGGGGCCGCGCATCGGTGGTCGTCGGATGCATACACACTTGACGATATAATGAGCGACGTCGTTGATGAGGGCTGAAATGAACGACGTCGTTCATTTTATCGTCAAGTGTGTATGGGCCTTAAGCCTCGCCCCTTTCCTGATTGGCTTTCTATTTTTGGTTTACTGCCATTAATACTAAAAACCAATGGCACCATTGCAGGGACGGATTAAGCCTTGGGGTGCCCGGGGCACTTAAGACAGGGGGGCCCCGGTGGATATATTATTTGTGCATAGCTCCCAACATGACCCGTTCCAAGTTGCACAAAATGCTCTCTACCTGGACTTCTCTGGTGTCACCTGTGTTGAACTATTTGATTGATAAAGAAAGATATTTCAACACAGGTGATTGCAGTCATGACTTAAGAAGGAAGACCAGGTATTTTGTCCTTCCTGGAATGGGTCATGTTGGGAAATATGGATTGTGTATATTAAAGTTAAACTAATAGTATATTAGATTTAAAGTAATAGTTGAATTATTCTTGAGTACTGTTTATAGCTCCTCCTAAAAGACAACTATTTTATAACACAGGACCCAGACACCCAGGTGGGCAGGAGAAGCTGGGTTCCCTGTGTCACAAACAGCTCACTTCCCTTCCTGACTCCCCTCTGGTTGTCTGATACTACTGTGTCTCTGCCTGCACTGCATACTGTCCTGCTCACATTCTGGCTGCCTAGTTCTGCTGCATATGAGGGAAAGCTAGTGATGTCATTGTGTTTCGGCCGGGGTACAGTATGCCCTGCGCACCCCCACCCTTTGATCTGGCTATGTACCATTGTTGGTTTACCTTATGAAGGCCGTCCCTAGTGTTTGTTTGCAGTCTGGGGCTAAGAGCTAGTACAAGGACTCCAATCTTCTCATTCAAATCAGTTATGAAAATGATATCTTGACATGATGTCACATGATTGTAAGAGGTATGCTAAATCAGGGGCGCATGTCCATAATGTGACACAGTGTTCGGTACACACAGTACACACAGTGTGCGGTGTACTTGCCACGTAAATAGACTATATTTCTCTTACGTCCTAGGGGATACTGGGGATCCTTTTAGTGCCATGGGGTATAGATGGGTCCACTTTGAGCCATGGGCACTATAAAAGTTTGATAACGTGTGCTGGCTCCTCCCTCTATGACCCTCCTACCAGACTCAGTTTAGAAAATGTTCCCGGAGGAGCCGGTCACTTCTCTGGAAGCTCCTGAAGAGTTCTCTGCATTTATTTTCTGTTTGTTATTTTCAGGCAGGACTGGATGGCACCAGCTGCCTGCTTCGTGGGACTTAGGGAAGGGGGAATAGCCCAACCCCTCTCATGGTTAATGGTCCCGTTCCTCGATGACAGGACGCTGGCTCCTGAGGGAACTGTTCACAAGCCCCACCACGGCGAGCGTACATTCCCACAGCACGCCGCCTCCCCTAACAGAGCTAGAAGACAAAAGAGTGGAGAATACTAAGCCGGCGTCCCGGTTAGCGGGTCGCCGGCCATTATCGTGGCATTAAGTTACGGAGACGCACAGCTTCTAGCAGGGCGGACTGTGGGAGTCATTCAGACCTGATCACATGTTGCCGTTTTTCACAGCGGTGAGATCAGGTCTGAAGTGCGCCTGCGCATGGGTCGCAATACGCAGGCGCGTCACTCCCTGGCGTCGCCTGCCGCCAGGGAGCGATGTACCTAACACAGAAAGCAATCGCACTGGCGCGCGCTAGAAGATTGACGTTCGTGGGTGTCAAGTGATCGTTTTCAGGGAGTGCCCATGCAAACGCAGGCGTGCCCGGACGTTTCCAGGGAGGGATCCTGACGTCAGCTCCGTCCTGGTTCATCGCAGCAGCTGAGTAAGTCCTGAGCTGTGCAGAGACTGCACAAACCTTTGTTTGCAGCCCTGCACAGCAAATCTCCCCTCCCCTGTGGGCGGCGATTACCTGGTCGCAGCAGTGCAAAAAATAGCCTACGTGCAACCAGGTCTGAATTAGGCCCTGAGTTTCCAGACTTAGTACACAGTATGTGTACACAGTACCCAGACTGGCATTGCAGCTTAAAAGGGGGCTTACTCCATTTTATGCACTTAGACACATAATGCCAGTATAAAGAAGAGCGGGAAGACCGCACGCCATTGAAGGGGCGAGGCTTCACTATGAGCGGATCCAGCAGCTCACAGGCGCCATTTTACCCTACTGCAGCTAACACAGACGCTGACTGCAGGGACGCGCAGCTACTCCGGAGAGCCTCCAGATTACCTCAGCGGTACCAGGGGGTCGTAGCAGGGGGAACTACATATACTAGTGTACTAAATCTCTAATCTAGGTACTTAGTCTGCGACCCGGCTAAACTTGGCTTTAGCGATAAGGGTGCCGTGTGCTGGTTATATCCTCTCTCTGTGTCTCACAGGAAGGGCTCTTTGTGGGTTAATTGTGCTCTTAACCTTTTCCTGTGCGTGTGCTGTTACTACTGCAGTATGTCAGGCAAAGAGTGTGTATCATGTATCATCTTCTCCAGGGGGGTTCACTAGTGTGTACTCAGTGTAGTATCCCTTCTCAGGCTAGTGGGACGGAGCCAGCATGGCTGGACTCCATTCAGGGGATGATTTCCACCATTTCTGCTAAATTATCTTGTAATGAGAGGGAGACACAATACTTAAGACAGTCTATGACCGAGTTTATGCAAAAGGACTCAGTACTCAGACCAGCGTCTCAGTCCTCTACCATTTGTCCGCAAAAAACGTTCTTTGGCTCATATCCTGCATTCTGACTGATAATGAAAGGTCAGAAATGGAGGAAGGTAAGGTGATATAGAGGTAGGGGAGGGTACTCTGTTGCAAGGTGTTGAGGCTATCATTGGGGCTAATTCAGACCTGATCACTGCTGTGCTTATTCGCACAGCAGCGATCAGGTCTGAAGTGCGCATACGCCGGCGCCGCAGTGCGCCGGTGCATGGCAGACAGCTGACGGCTGTCTTAGACCTGCGATCGCCTCTGCCTGATTGACAGGCAGAGGCGGTTACTGGGGGGGAGGAGGCGGGTCAGCTGCGTTTTTCCGCCATTTCTCTATCGTCCTAAGTGGATGCTGGGGTTCCTGAAAGGACCATGGGGAATAGCGGCTCCGCAGGAGACAGGGCACAAAAAAGTAAAGCTTTACTAGGTCAGGTGGTGTGCACTGGCTCCTCCCCCTATGACCCTCCTCCAGACTCCAGTTAGATTTTGTGCCCGAACGAGAAGGGTGCAATCTAGGTGGCTCTCCTAAAGAGCTGCTTAGAGAAAGTTTAGTTTAGGTTTTTTTCTTTACAGTGAGTCCTGCTGGCAACAGGATCACTGCAACGTGGGACTTAGGGGGAAAGTAGTAAACTCACCTGCATGCAGAGTGGATTTGCTGCTTGGCTACTGGACACCATTAGCTCCAGAGGGATCGAACACAGGCCCAGCCGTGGAGTCCGGTCCCGGAGCCGCGCCGCCGACCCCCTTGCAGATGCTGAAGCGTGAAGAGGTCCGGAAACCGGCGGCTGAAGACTCCTCAGTCTTCATAAGGTAGCGCACAGCACTGCAGCTGTGCGCCATTTTCCTCTCAGCACACTTCACTGGGCAGTCACTGAGGGTGCAGAGCGCTGGGGGGGGGCGCTCTGAGAGGCAAATATAAACCTTATACAAGGCTAAAAATACCTCACATATAGCCCATAGGGGCTATATGGAGATATTTAACCCCTGCCTGACTGGAAAAATAGCGGGAGAAGAACCCGCCGAAAAAGGGGCGGGGCCTATCTCCTCAGCACACGGCGCCATTTTCTGTCACAGCTCCGCTGGTCAGAACGGCTCCCAGGTCTCTCCCCTGCACTGCACTACAGAAACAGGGTAAAACAGAGAGGGGGGGCACATTAATGGCTATATATATATATATATTAAAGCAGCTATAAGGGAGCACTTAATATAAGGATATCCCTTGTATATATAGCGCTTTGTGGTGTGTGCTGGCAGACTCTCCCTCTGTCTCCCCAAAAGGGCTAGTGGGTCCTGTCTTCATTAGAGCATTCCCTGTGAGTTTGCGGTGTGTGTCGGTACGTGGTGTCGACATGTATGAGGACGATATTGGTGTGGAGGCGGAGCAATTGCCAAATATGCAGATGTCACCCCCCAGGGGGTCGACACCAGAATGGATGCCTTTATTTGTGGAATTACGTGATGGTTTATCTTCCCTTAAACAGTCAGTTGAGGACATGAGGCGGCCGGACAATCAATTAATGCCTGTCCAGGCGCCTCAAACACCGTCAGGGGCTGTAAAACGCCCTTTGCCTCAGTCGGTCGACACAGACCCAGACACGGGCACTGATTCCAGTGACGACGGTAGAAATTCAAACGTATTTTCCAGTAGGGCCACACGTTATATGATTTTGGCAATGAAGGAGACGTTACATTTAGCTGATACTACAGATACCGTAAAACAGGGTATTATGTATGGTGTGAAAAAACTACAAACAGTTTTTCCTGAATCAGAAGAATTAAATGACGTGTGTGATGAAGCGTGGGTTGCTCCTGATAAAAAGTTGATAATTTCAAAAAAGTTATTGGCATTATACCCTTTCCCGCCAGAGGTTAGGGCGCGCTGGGAAACACCCCCTAAGGTGGACAAGGCGCTCACACGCTTATCCAAACAAGTGGCGTTACCCTCTCCTGAGACGGCCGCACTTAAGGATCCATCAGATAGAAAGATGGAAGTTATTCAAAAGAATATATACACACATGCAGGTGTTATACTACGACCAGCTATAGCAACTGCCTGGATGTGCAGTGCTGGAGTAGTTTGGTCAGAATCCCTGATTGAAAATATTGATACCCTAGATAGGGACAATGTTTTACTGTCGTTAGAACAAATAAAGGATGCATTTATCTATATGCGTGATGCACAGAGGGATATTTGCACACTGGCATCTCGGGTGAGTGCTATGTCCATTTCAGCCAGAAGAGCCTTATGGACACGACAGTGGACAGGCGATGCGGATTCAAAACGTCACATGGAGGTTTTGCCGTATAAAGGGGAGGAGTTATTTGGAGTTGGTCTATCAGACTTGGTGGCCACGGCTACTGCCGGGAAATCCACTTTTTTACCTCAAGTCACTCCCCAACAGAGAAAGGCACCGACCTTTCAACCGCAGCCTTTTCGCTCCTACAAAAATAAGAGAGCAAAGGGCTTGTCGTACCTGCCACGAGGCAGAGGAAGAGGGAAGAGACACCAACAGGCAGCTCCTTCCCAGGAACAGAAGCCCTCCCCGGCTCCTGCAAAAACCTCAGCATGACGCTGGGGCCTCTCAAGCGGACTCGGGGACAGTGGGGGGCCGTCTCAAAAATTACAGCGCGCAGTGGGCTCACTCGCAGGTAGACCCCTGGATCCTGCAGATAATATCTCAGGGGTACAGGTTGGAATTAGAGACGGATCCTCCTCATCGTTTCCTGAAGTCTGCCTTACCAACCGTCTCTTCCGAAAGGGAGAGGGTGTTGGAAGCCATTCACAAGCTGTACGCTCAGCAGGTGATAGTCAAAGTACCCCTATTACAACAAGGAAAGGGGTATTATTCCACTCTATTTGTGGTACCGAAGCCGGATGGCTCGGTAAGGCCTATTCTAAATCTGAAGTCCTTGAACCTCTACATAAAAAAGTTCAAGTTCAAGATGGAGTCACTCAGAGCAGTGATAGCGAACCTGGAAGAAGGGGACTTTATGGTATCCTTGGACATCAAGGATGCGTATCTACACGTTCCGATTTACCCCGCACACCAGGGGTACCTCAGGTTCATTGTTCAAAACTGTCACTATCAGTTTCAGACGCTGCCGTTCGGATTGTCCACGGCGCCTCGGGTCTTTACCAAGGTAATGGCCGAGATGATGATTCTTCTTCGAAGAAAAGGCGTATTAGTTATCCCATACTTGGACGATCTCCTAATAAGGGCAAGGTCCAGAGAACAGCTGGAGACAGCTTTAGCACTATCTCAAGAGGTGCTAAGACAACACGGGTGGATTCTGAATATTCCAAAATCCCATTTAATCCCGACAACTCGTCTGCTGTTCCTAGGAATGATTCTGGACACGGTTCAGAAAAAGGTTTTCCTTCCAGAGGAAAAAGCCAAGGAGTTATCCGATCTGGTCAGGAACCTCCTAAAACCAGGAAAAGTGTCAGTACATCAATGCACAAGAGTCCTGGGAAAAATGGTGGCTTCTTACGAAGCAATTCCATTCGGCAGATTCCATGCAAGAATATTCCAAAGGGATCTGTTGGACAAATGGTCAGGGTCGCATCTGCAGATGCACCTGCGAATAACCCTGTCACCAAAGACAAGGGTGTCACTTCTGTGGTGGTTGCAGAAGGCTCACCTATTAGAAGGCCGCAGATTCGGCATTCAGGATTGGATCCTGGTGACCACGGACGCCAGCCTGAGAGGCTGGGGAGCAGTCACACAAGGAAGAAACTTCCAGGGAGTATGGACGAGTCTGGAAAAGTCTCTTCACATAAACATTCTGGAACTAAGAGCAATCTACAATGCTCTAAGCCAGGCGGAACTTCTCCTGCAAGGAAAGCCGGTGTTGATTCAGTCGGACAACATCACGGCGGTCGCCCATGTAAACAGGCAGGGCGGCACAAGAAGCAGGAGTGCAATGGCAGAAGCTGCCAAGATTCTTCGCTGGGCGGAGAATCACGTGATAGCACTGTCAGCAGTGTTCATCCCGGGCGTGGACAACTGGGAAGCAGACTTCCTCAGCAGACACGATCTTCATCCGGGAGAGTGGGGTCTACATCCAGAAGTCTTCAACATGTTAATAGACCGTTGGGAAAGACCAATTGTAGACATGATGGCGTCTCGCCTCAACAAGAAACTGGACAAATATTGCGCCAGGTCAAGAGATCCACAGGCAATAGCTGTGGACGCACTGGTAACTCCTTGGGTGTACCAGTCAGTGTATGTGTTTCCTCCTCTGCCGCTCATACCAAAGGTATTGAAGATCATACGGCAAAGAAGAGTAAGAACAATACTAGTGGTTCCGGATTGGCCGAGAAGGACTTGGTATCCGGAACTTCAAGAGATGCTCACGGACGAACCGTGGCCTCTACCTCTGAGAAGGGACCTGCTACAGCAGGGTCCCTGTCTTTTTCAAGACTTACCGCGGCTGCGTTTGACGGCATGGCGGTTGAACGCCAGATCCTAAAAGGGAAAGGCATTCCAGAAGAAGTCATTCCTACCTTGATTAAGGCACGGAAGGAAGTCACCGTGAAACATTATCACCGCATTTGGCGAAAATATGTAGCGTGGTGCGAGGATCGGAGGGTTCCAACGGAGGAATTCCAACTGGGTCGTTTCCTACATTTCCTGCAATCAGGATTATCTATGGGTCTCAAATTGGGATCCATTAAGGTTCAAATTTCGGCCCTGTCAATATTCTTCCAAAAAGAATTGGCCTCTGTCCCTGAGGTCCAGACTTTTGTCAAGGGAGTACTGCATATACAGCCTCCTGTGGTGCCTCCGGTGGCACCGTGGGATCTAAATGTAGTTTTAGATTTCCTCAAATCCCATTGGTTTGAACCATTGAAAAAGGTGGATTTGAAATATCTCACATTGAAAGTGACTATGTTACTAGCCCTGGCCTCTGCCAGGAGAGTATCTGAATTGGCGGCTTTATCTTATAAAAGTCCTTATCTAATCTTCCATTCGGATAGGGCAGAACTGCGGACTCGTCCGCATTTTCTCCCTAAAGTGGTATCAGCATTTCATCTGAACCAACCTATTGTGGTGCCTGCGGCCACTAGCGACTTGGAGGACTCCAAGTTGTTGGACGTTGTCAGAGCCTTAAAAATATACATTGCAAGGACGGCTGGAGTCAGAAAATCTGACTCGCTGTTTATATTGTATGCACCCAACAAGTTGGGCGCACCTGCTTCTAAGCAGTCGATTGCTCGTTGGATTTGTAACACAATTCAACTTGCACATTCTGTGGCAGGCCTGCCACAGCCTAAAACTGTAAAAGCCCACTCCACAAGGAAGGTGGGCTCATCTTGGGCGGCTGCCCGAGGGGTCTCGGCATTACAACTCTGCCGAGCAGCTACGTGGTCGGGGGAGAACACGTTTGTAAAATTTTACAAATTTGATACCCTGGCAAAGGAGGACCTGGAGTTCTCTCATTCGGTGCTGCAGAGTCATCCGCACTCTCCCGCCCGTTTGGGAGCTTTGGTATAATCCCCATGGTCCTTTCAGGAACCCCAGCATCCACTTAGGACGATAGAGAAAATAAGAATTTACTTACCGATAATTCTATTTCTCGGAGTCCGTAGTGGATGCTGGGCGCCCATCCCAAGTGCGGATTATCTGCAATACTTGTACATAGTTATTGTTAACTAATTCGGGTTATTGTTAAGGAGCCATCTTTAAGAGGCCCTTTCTGTTGTCATACTGTTAACTGGGTTTAGATCACAAGTTGTACGGTGTGATTGGTGTGGCTGGTATGAGTCTTACCCGGGATTCAAAATGCCTCCCTTATTGTGTATGCTCGTCCGGGCACAGTACCTAACTGGAGTCTGGAGGAGGGTCATAGGGGGAGGAGCCAGTGCACACCACCTGACCTAGTAAAGCTTTACTTTTTTGTGCCCTGTCTCCTGCGGAGCCGCTATTCCCCATGGTCCTTTCAGGAACCCCAGCATCCACTACGGACTCCGAGAAATAGAATTATCGGTAAGTAAATTCTTATTTTAGTTTGCTTACAGCTATGGCAGTGTCGGCACGCAGGGGATTATGGCTATGTCAGTGGACTGCTGATGCAGACTCCAAAAAAGGTGTGGAAGGCCTGCCTTTCACAGGTGAGGCCTTATTTGGTGATGAACTCGACAAGTGTATTTCACGATCTACTGCGGGTAAATCCACCTATCTGCCGTCTGCAGCTCTGCCATCTAGGAAGGCCTACTCGGTACCCAATTTGCAGTCCTTTCGGACTGCAAAGTTTCGGGGCAAAGCCAGAGGCTCTTCTACCGCCGCCAGAGGCTTCTGGTTCACAGGAACAGAGCGCTCTACCTCCTCAAAGCCTTCCGCATGACGGTGGACCGCAATGCCTGGGATACAGGCAGGTGGGAGCCCGGCTAAAATTCTTCAGTCACACCTGGACAAGATCTTGCCAGGATCCCTGGGTCATAGACCTTATATCCCAGGGCTACAGGCTGGAGTTCCAGGATCTCCCACCTCACAGATTCTTCAAATCAGGCTTACCAGTTTCACAAGAGGCAAGAATAACCTTACAAGACGCCTTTCAAAATTTGTTACAGACCCAGGTCATTGTTCCAGTTCCACGTCATCTACAAAACAAGGGTTACTATTCCAGCTTGTTTGTAGTACCGAAACCAGATGGTTCGGTTAGACCAATTCTGAACCTCAAGTCATTGAACCCATACTTACGAGTGTTCAAGTTCAAGATGGAGTCTCTGAGAGCGGTGATCTCAGGTCTGGAAGAGGGGGAATTTCTAGTGTCTCTGGATATCAAGGATGCGTACCTTCACATTCCGATCTGGCCGCCTCATCAGGCTTATCTACGGTTTGCGCTGCATGACTGTCACTACCAGTTCCAGGCCCTGCCATTTGCTCTCTCCGCGGCACCGCGGGTGTTCACCAAAGTGATGGCAGAGATGGTGCTACGCAAACAAGGAGTGAACGTAATTCCTTACCTGGACGATCTTCTGATAAAGGCTGCGTCCAGGGAGCAGTTGTTGGAGAACATTGGCCTCACAGCCAGATTACTTCTGGATCATGGGTGGATTCTGAACTTACCAAAATCTCACCTAGAACCAACACAGAAGCTACATTTCCTGGGAATGATATTAGACACAGAGTCTCAGATAGTGTTCCTTCCCTTGGAAAAAAAAGCAATGGTAATCCAATCAATGGTTCGGGCCGTCTTGAATCCGACCCGAATCTCAGTACATCTGTGCATCTGCCTTCTGGGGAAAATGGTGGCTTCTTATGAAGCAATTCAGTACGGAAGGTTTTATGAGAGGACTTTCAAGCTGAATGTGTTGGACAGATGGTCTGGATCGCATCTTCACATGCATCAGAGGATTCGTCTGTCGCCAAAAGCCAGAATCTCCCTCCTGTGGTGGCTACAAACTTTTCACCTAGTGATGGGTCGAAGGTTCGGGATTCAGAATTGGATCCTTCTAACCACAGACGCAAGCCTCAGAGGTTGGGGTGCAGTCTCCCAGGGGGTGCAGTTTCAAGGAAGAGGGTCAAGTCCGGAAGTCGTCCTTCCAATAAACATCCTGGTACTCAGGGCTATCTGCAAAGGCCCTTCTGCAGGCCTCATCCCTTCTTCAGAATCAGGCCATTCAAGTTCAGTCAAACAATGTGACGGCGGTCACGTACGTAAACCGACAGGGAGGAACAAAAAGCAGAGCCGCAATGTCAGAGGTGTCAAGAATACTCCTCTGGGCAGAAAAACATGCCGTGGCGTTGTCGGCAATCTTCATTCCGGGAGTAGACAACTGGGAAGCAGATTTCCTCAGCAGATACGACCTGCACCCAGGGGAATGGGATCTCCACCCAGAGGTGTTCCAGTGGCTGACACGTCGGTGGAGTTATCCACAAATCGACATGATGGCCTCACGACTCAACAAGAAGCTCAAGCGATATTGTTCCAGGTCAAGAGACCCACAAGCTGTAGTGGTAGATGCCCTGACAACTCCGTGGGTCTACCGGCTGGTGTACTTGTTTCCACCCATTCCTCTGAGCCCAAGAATTCTCAAAAGAATAAAAAGGGAAAGAGTTCAAGCAATTGTCATTGCTCCAGACTGGCCATGAAGGGCCTGGTATGCGAATCTTCTTGAGATGCTAATCAAAGATCCGTGGCCTCGGCCTCTTCGAGAGGATCTTCTGCAACAGGGCCCATTTGTTTATCAAGACTTACCACGGCTATGTTTGACTGCATGGAAGTTGAACGGCTGACTCTAGCCAGGAGAGGGATTCCTGACAAGGTCTTCCCGACTGTGATCCAGCCAGGAAGGGGGTAACGTCTAAACATTACTATCGTATCTGGAAGAAATATGTCTCTTGGTGTGAGAGGAGACAATATTCTATGGTGGAATTTCATCTGGGACGTTTCCTGCTTTTTCTGCAGTCGGGAGTTGATGTGGGCCTACGCCTAGGCTCCATAAAAGTTCAGATTTCGGCCATGTCTATTTTCTTTCAGAAACAATTGGTTTCTCTCCCTGAGGTCCAGAAGTTCTTGAAATGTGTTCTGCATATCCAACCTTCCTTTGTGCCTCCCACGGTGCCTTGGGATCTCAATTTGGTTCTGCAATTCCTCCAAACGGACTGGTTTGAACCGTTGCAGGAGGAGGACGTAAAGTATCTTACGTGGAAAACCGTCACGCTGTTGGCCTTGGCTTCGGCAAGGCGCGTGTCAGAGCTGGGGGCGTTGTCTCACAAGAGCCCCTACTTGATTTTCCATGAGGACAGAGCTGAACTCAGGTCTCGTCAGCAATTCCTTCCTAAGGTGGTCTCAGCGTTTCACATCAACCAGCCAATTGTGGCTCCGGTTGTTACTGACGCCTCTGCTACTTCAAAGTCTTTGGATGTTGTATGGGCTTTGAAGGTTTATGTAAAGCAAACTGTTTTTTTACAGGAAATCGGACTTGCTGTTAGTTCTTTACGATTCTTTACGATGCCAATAAGATTGGGTGTCCTGCTTCAAAGCAGTAAATTGCACACTGGATTAGGCTCACTATCCAGCATGCTTATTCAATGGCAGGTTAACCGATTCCGAAATCTGTACAGGCCCATTCTAGTAGGTCGGTGGGTTCCTCTTGGGCGGCTGCCCGGGGTGCCTCGGCATTACAGCTCTGCCGAGCAGCTACTTGTCGGGTTTGAACACGTTTGCCAAGTTTTACAAGTTCGATACCCTGGCCTCTGAAGACCTTCAGTTTGGTCAGTCTGTTCTGCAGGAACCTCAGCACTCTCCCACCTGGTTTGGGAGCTTTGGTACTTCCCCATGGTACTAAATGGATTCCCAGTATCCCCTAGGACGTAAGAGAAAATAGGATTTTAATTACCTACCGGTAAATCGTAGTCCGTAGGGGATACTTGGCGCCCGCCCGGTGCTTCGTTCTTCCTGCACGGTTACTTGTTTACGTACTGTTGTTTGGTTCAGCTGTTGCTGTCCCGGTTTTCAAGTTTGGTTAGCATGGCTTTCCTCTTGTTCTGGTTGTGCTGGTTCGAAATCTCACCACTTTCCTTATCTATTTCCTTGTCTCAAAGTATGTCCGTCTCCTCGGGCACAGTTTCCTAGACTGAGTCTGGTAGGAGGGGCATAGAGGGAGGAGCCAGCACACATTATCAAACTTCTATAGTGCCAATGGCTCCAAGTGGACCCGTCTATACCCCATAGTACTAAAAGGATTCCCAGTATCCCCTACAGACTACGAGAAAAGGATTTACCGGTAGGTAATTAGAATCCTATTTTTTTACTGTTTATTGCAAAATACTTGAAGGCTTCTTGTATATAATTTTCTCTGACGTCCTAGTGGATGCTGGGAACTCCGTAAGGACCATGGGGAATAGACGGGCTCCGCAGGAGACTGGGCACTCTAAAAGAAAGATTAGGTACTATCTGGTGTGCACTGGCTCCTCCCACTATGACCCTCCTCCAGACCTCAGTTAGATTTCTGTGCCCGGCCGAGCTGGATGCACACTAGGGGCTCTCCTGAGCTCCTAGAAAGAAAGTTTATTTTAGGTTTTTTATTTTACAGTGAGACCTGCTGGCAACAGGCTCACTGCATCGAGGGACTAAGGGGAGAAGAAGCGAACCTACCTGCTTGCAGCTAGCTTGGGCTTCTTAGGCTACTGGACACCATTAGCTCCAGAGGGATCGACCGCAGGACCCGTCCTTGGTATTCGTTCCCGGAGCCGCGCCGCCGTCCCCCTTACAGAGCCAGAAGCACGTAGATGGTCCGGAAAATCGGCGGCAGAAGACTTCAGTCTTCACCAAGGTAGCGCACAGCACTGCAGCTGTGCGCCATTGCTCCTCATGTACACCTCACACTCCGGTCACTAATGGGTGCAGGGCGCTGGGGGGGGGGGCGCCCTGAGCAGCAATAAAAACATCTTGGCTGGCAAAATAACCACAATATATAGCCCCAGAGGCTATATATGTGATAAATACCCCTGCCAGAATCCATAAAAAAGCGGGAGAAAAGTCTGCGAAAAAAAGGGGCGGAGCTATCTCCCTCAGCACACTGGCGCCATTTTCTCTTCACAGTGCAACTGGAAGACAGCTCCCCAGGCTCTCCCCTGTAGTTTTCAGGCTCAAAGGGTTAAAAAGAGAGGGGGGGCACTAAATTTAGGCGCAATATTGTATATACAAGCAGCTATTGGGAAAAATTCACTCAATATAGTGTTAATCCCTACATTATATAGCGCTCTGGTGTGTGCTGGCATACTCTCTCTCTGTCTCCCCAAAGGGCTTTGTGGGGTACTGTCCTCAGTCAGAGCATTCCCTGTGTGTGTGCGGTGTGTCGGTACGGCTGTGTCGACACGTTTGATGAGGAGGCTTATGTGGTGGCAGAGCAGATGCCGATAAATGTGATGTCGCCCTCTGTGGGGCCGACACCAGAGTGGATGGATAGGTGGAAGGTATAAACCGACAGTGTCAACTCCTTACATAAAAGGCTGGATGACGTAACAGCTGTGGGACAGCCGGCTTCTCAGCCCGCGCCTGCCCAGGCGTCTCAAAGGCCATCAGGGGCTCAAAAACGCCCGCTCTCAGATGTCGACACGGAGTCTGACTCCAATGTTGACGAGGTTGAGACATATACAAAATCCACTAGGAACATCCGTTACATGATCCCGACAATAAAAAATGTGTTACACATTTCTGACATTAACCCAAGTACCACTAAAAAAGGGTTTTATGTTTGGGGAGAAAAAGCAGGCAGTGTTTTGTTCCCCCATCAAATGAGTGAATGAAGTGTGTGAAAAAGCGTGGGTTCCCCCGATAAGAAACTGGTAATTTCTAAAAAGTTACTGATGGCGTACCCTTTCCCGCCAGAGGATAAGTTACGCTGGGAGATATCCCCTAGGGTGGATAAGGCGCTCACACGTTTGTCAAAAAAGGTGGCACTGCCGTCATAGGATACGGCCACTTTGAAGGTACCTGCTGATAAAAAGCAGGAGGCTATCCTGAAGTCTGTATTTACACACTCAGGTACTAGACTGAGACCTGCAGATAGTGCTGCTGCAGCGTGGTCTGTGACCCTGTCAAACAGGGATACTATTTTGCGAACATAAGAGCATATTAAAGACCTCGTCTTATATATGAGGGATGCACAGAGGGATATTTTGCCGGCTGGCATCCAGAATTAATGCAATGTCCATTCTGTCAGGAGGGTATTAGAGACCCAACACTGGACAGGTGATGCTGACTTTAAAAGGCACATAGAGATTCTGCCTTATAAGGGTGAGGAATTGTTTGGGGATGGTCTCTGGGACCTCGTATCCACAGCAACAGCTGGGAAGAAAATTTTTTACCTCAGGTTTCCTCACAGCCTAAGAAAGCACTGTATTATCAGGTACAGTCCTTTCGGCTTCAGAAAAGCAAGCGGGTCAAAGGCGCTTCCTTTCTGCACAGAGACGAGGGAAGAGGGAAAAAGCTGCACCAGTCAGCCTGTTCCCAGAATCAAAATTCTTCCCCCGCTTCCTCTGAGTCCACCGCATGACGCGGGGTCTCCACAGGCGTAGCCAGGTACGGTGGGGGGCCGCCTCAAAAATTTCAGCGATCAGTGGGCTCGCTCACAGGTGGATCCCTGGATCCTTCAAGTAGTATCTCAGGGGTACAAGCTGGAATTCGAGGCGTCTCCCCCCCGCCGTTTCCTCAAATCTGCCTTGCCGACAACTCCCTCAGGCAGGGAGGCTGTGCTAGAGGCAATTCACAAGCTGTATTCCCAGCAGGTGATAGTCAAGGTGCCCCTACTTCAACAAGGACGGGGTTACTATTCCACACTGTTTGTGGTACCGAAACCGGATGGTTCGGTGAGACCCATTTTAAAATTGAAATCCTTGAACACATACATAAAAAAATTCAAGTTCAAGATGGAATCGCTCAGGGCGGTTATTGCAAGCCTGGAGGAGGGGGATTACATGGTATCCCTGGACATCAAGGATGCTTACCTACATGTCCCCATTTACCATCCTCACCAGGAGTACCTCAGATTTGTGGTACAGGATTGCCATTACCAATTCCAAACACTGCCGTTTGGACTGTCCACGGCACCGAGGGTCTTTACCAAGGTAATGGCAGAAATGATGATACTCCTTCGGAAAAAGGGAGTTTTAATTATCCCATACTTGGACGATCTCCTTATAAAGGCGAGGTCCAAGGAGCAGTTGTTGGTCGGAGTAGCACTATCTCGGGAAGTGCTACAACAGCACAGATGGATTCTAAACATTCCAAAGTCACAGCTGGTTCCTACCACACGCCTACTGTTCCTGGGGATGGTTCTGGACACAGAACAGAAAAAAGTGTTTCTCCCGCAGGAGAAAGCCAAGGAGCTGTCATCTCTAGTCAGAGACCTCCTGAAACCAAAACGGGTATCGGTGCATCACTGCACACGAGTCCTGGGAAAAATGGTAGCTTCTTACGAAGCAATTCCATTCGGCAGGTTCCATGCAAGAACCTTTCAGTGGGACCTCTTGGACAAGTGGTCGGGATCGCATCTTCAGATGCATCGGCTGATAACCCTGTCTCCAAGGACCAGGGTATCTCTACTGTGGTGGCTGCAGAGTGCTCATCTTCAAGAGGGCCGCAGATTCGGCATACAGGACTGGGTCCTGGTAACCACGGTTGCCAGCCTTCGAGGCTGGGGGGCAGTCACACAGGGAAGAAATTTCCAAGGACTTTGGTCAAGTCAGGAGTCGTCCCTACACATAAATATTCTGGAATTGAGGGCCATTTACAATGCCCTAAGTCTGGCAAGGCCTCTGCTTCAAAACCAGCCGGTACTGATCCAATCAGACAACATCACGGCAGTCGCCCATGTAAACCGACAGGGCGGCACAAGAAGCAGGATGGCGATGGCAGAAGCCACAAGGATTCTCCGATGGGCGGAAAATCACGTCTTAGCACTGTCAGCAGTGTTCATTCCGGGAGTGGACAACTGGGAAGCAGACTTCCTCAGCAGACACGACCTACACCCGGGAGAGTGGGGACTTCATCCAGAAGTCTTCCAACTGTTGGTAAACCGTTGGGAAAGGCCACAGGTGGACATGATGGCGTCCCGCCTAAACAAAAAACTAGATATTGCGCCAGGTAAAGGGACTCTCAGGCAATAGCTGTGGACGCTCTAGTGACACCGTGGGTGTACCAGTCGGTTTATGTATTCCCTCCTCTGCCTCTCATACCAAAGGTACTGAGAATAATAAGAAAACGAGGAGTAAGAACGATACTCGTGGTTCCGGATTGGCCAAGAAGAGCTTGGTACCCAGAACTTCAAGAAATGATATCAGAGGACCCATGGCCTCTACCGCTCAGACAGGATCTGCTACAGCAGGGGCCCTGTCTGTTCCAAGACTTACCGCGGCTGCGTTTGACGGCATGGCGGTTGAATTCCGGATCCTAAAGGAAACGGGCATTCCGGAGGAAGTCATTCCTACGCTGATAAAAGCCAGAAAAGAAGTAACCGGAAACCATTATCACCGTATTGGGCGAAAATATGTTGCGTGGTGTGAGGCCAGGAAGGCCCCAACAGAGGAATTTCAGCTGGGTCGTTTTCTGCACTTCCTACAGTCGGGAGTGACTATGGGCCTAAAATTGGGTTCCATTAAGGTCCAGATTTCGGCTCTGTCGATTTTCTTCCAGAAAGTACTGGCTTCACTGCCTGAAGTTCAGACATTTGTAAAGGGAGTGCTACATATTCAGCCCCCTTTTGTGCCTCCTGTGGCACCTTGGGATCTCAACGTGGTGTTGAGTTTCCTAAAATCACATTGGTTTGAGCCACTTAAAACTGTGGATTTGAAATATCTCACGTGGAAAGTGGTCATGTTATTGGCCTTGGCTTCGGCCAGGCGTGTGTCAGAATTGGCGGCTTTGTCATGTAAAAGCCCTTATCTGATTTTCCATATGGATAGGGCAGAATTGAGGACTCGTCCCCAGTTTCTCCCTAAGGTGGTATCAGCTTTTCACTTGAACCAACCTATTGTAGTGCCTGCGGCTACTAGGGACTTGGAAGATTCCAAGTTACTGGACGTAGTCAGGGCCTTAAAAATTTATATTTCCAGGACGGCTGGAGTCAGGAAAACTGACTCGCTTTTTATCCTGTATGCACCCAACAAAATAGGTGCTCCTGCTTCTAAGCAGACTATTGCTTGCTGAATTTGTAGCACAATTCAGCTGGCGCATTCTGCGGCTGGATTGCCGCATCCTAAATCAGTAAAAGCCCATTCCACGAGGAAAGTGGGCTCATCTTGGGCGGCTGCCCGAAGGGTCTCGGCTTTACAACTTTGCCGAGCTGCAACTTGGTCAGGGGCAAACACGTTTGCTAAATTCTACAAATTTGATACCCTGGCTGAGGAGGACCTTGAGTTCTCTCATTCGGTGCTGCAGAGTCATCCGCACTCTCCCGCCCGTTTGGGAGCTTTGGTATAATCCCCATGGTCCTTACGGAGTTCCCAGCATCCACTAGGACGTCAGAGAAAATAAGATTTTACTCACCGGTAAATCTATTTCTCGTAGTCCGTAGTGGATGCTGGGCGCCCATCCCAAGTGCGGATTGTCTGCAATGCTTGTATATAGTTATTGCCTAACTAAGGGTTATTGTTGAGCCATCTGTTGAGAGGCTCAGTTATATTTCATGCTGTTAACTGGGTATAGTATGACGAGTTATACGGTGTGATTGGTGTGGCTGGTATGAGTCTTACCCGGGATTCAAAATCCTTCCTTATTGTGTCAGCTCTTCCGGGCACAGTATCCTAACTGAGGTCTGGAGGAGGGTCATAGTGGGAGGAGCCAGTGCACACCAGATAGTACCTAATCTTTCTTTTAGAGTGCCCAGTCTCCTGCGGAGCCCGTCTATTCCCCATGGTCCTTACGGAGTTCCCAGCATCCACTACGGACTACGAGAAATAGATTTACCGGTGAGTAAAATCTTATTTTTTCAGGTTTATGTGAGTACAACCCAAACGCCATAGAGGTGCATGATATATTGTTTGTGGAATCCAAAAAAGAAATGCTTGTTTGATAGATTATTTATAAAAGGGAAGATCTTGAATATTGTTTATACGGTACACTATGTAAAATACAGTATCCGTAATATTTTATCTTGTTGCGGTATATTAGTCTTATACATGATGGCAGTAACTATTGCAATAGGAGACAATTTAATAGTATAACAAACTACAAATTGTTGCTTACTGCCCCCCAGTGGCCAAGAGAAATAGCATACAGTTAGTTACTGTTAATGTAGAAATGTAATTTAACGTAAAAGAAGTGTGTCCATTCCAGTATAGTTAAAATATAAATATTGGCAATGTAATAATAACTTTGTAAGTTCAAATAATTTACATAAAGAGTCATGCACATAGCTATATATCATTAAGTGATGTCTTCATTCTACATACAAGGTCTAACAAACGCCTTACTGTACTGTGGGTTAAATATATATTTGATGCTAACATCATGTGTTAAATACCTTGTACCATTCTGTGGCTGTCTCCCTTTATATGGTCACTGGCAATGTTGATTTTTGATTTGCACGAAAAGGAACACTTTACAAATATATATACATACATACCTTGAATCTGGCCAATTGAGATTAACTATTTGTCAAATTCCTTTTTGATGCTAAATATCTTATTATGTGCCTTTGTTCAGGGCATCCGGTACAGTGTACACAGCTATAGACATTGCTACAGGACAGGAGGTAAGCTGTATCTCTTGCTACTGAAAACGTTATTCCCCATAATACCCCCCCGCCCCTCCCCCCATCCTTCATAGTTCCCCTTTAGGCATCAAATGTACTAATGTTATTATGTGTCTTTCTTAGGTAGCAATAAAGCAAATGAACCTTCAACAACAGCCCAAAAAAGAATTAATTATTAATGAAATCTTGGTCATGAGGGAAAATAAAAATTCTAACATTGTGAATTATTTAGACAGGTGAGTGTCACATCTCAATGAGAACATTTGCATATCTGTTGTTTGCGCATTTGGAGAGAATGAAACTGCCAGACAAGCAGTGCTGAATTCATATGAAGTAATAATGTAAGACAGAGTGTGACTGAGCAGCTATGCCTACTTATGCTAGCACAGACACACATTTCCCATACAGCTGCTGCTTAACTAGAAGACCCCTCCTGTGCGTCCTTATCCCGACATAATGATGGGGGTTGTACTCTGCTCCCTAAAGCAAAACATGAGCTTACCAAGTAATAGAAACTAACCAGGCATTTGTATTGTTACATGACACAGTAGTGTAATACCATTGGCTTTTCTTCATACTTCTGTTTGTCATCATTAGGCATTTTAGTCATTAGGGTACTGTATGATAGCAAGACTGACATCTACTGTGGAGACTATGGCCCAGACATGTCCCTGATGTCATTAATGATTTACGTGTGTTACAGTATGTGAGGCTCAGTTTGGTCCAGAAGTGCTGCCGATCTTCACTGGTGACCAACAACACACAACAGTTATTATATTGCATTTTAGCCATCGCTGTCTGCAAATGCAATCTGATGTTGGATGTGTGCGGACATCTGTCATCTACTCATGGATATAGCTGAACAGCACATTTGTATTCCAAACTAGTAGCCTAAAACAGATTGATTCAGTAAAGTTCCAGCCTTTCGGCGTGACCATTCGCTGGTTAGATCCCCTGAGCCATAATTAATGTAGTTAGTCATTGTGCAACTGCATTTTCCGCATGTCGACATCTGGCAGATCCAATAACGGGGATTGGCGGTAGTTTTTGTGCCCACATTTGGTATTTTGAGGTTTAATTTGGTCTAACACAACCTGACTTACTGGCATAGGATGACCCTGTGTGTGGATAGATACAACCTATCAAATCTCATTATTTAACTCTGGCAGGTCGGGCAGCAACATGGCGTCTCTGACCAAAGATGGTGTGAAATGCGTGCAGCCAGTCATGGGGTTCTCACATCTACTCATGTAGTGCCGTCTTCTGCATGCACACCACTGCCAAGTCTCCTGGCTGAGTACATTAAATTGGCACGGGGTTCCCATTCCCTTTACTTTCTTGCATTTATGTCCTTTGTGTGGTTATTGGCTTTTAGCGCAAAAAAAAAAAATCTGAATACAGTACATTTCTTGTTTCTAGTGAGAACTGTCTTTAGTAACTTGTATATGTCTATATTATGTTGGTCATGTACAGCGTTGGCAGCCTTGCAATAGCTATGTGCACTAATTGTTGCCCTGTAGTTACCTGGTGGGAGATGAGCTCTGGGTGGTGATGGAGTACCTGGCTGGTGGCTCTCTGACTGATGTTGTTACTGAAACCTGTATGGATGAAGGACAGATTGCAGCTGTCTGTCGAGAGGTGAGTCCCTGCTTCATATGAACCGTGTTACTTGGTACATATAGAACACTTACATATTCATTGCCAAGGATTGTCTCACTGCCGTAGCTCCATAAGCTTCTGAGTAAGTGTGAGCATATTTATTCCATATTGGTCACAATGGTATTCATATAAAATCCTTACACTAATATTCCCGGGCCCACACCTGCTACCATTCCTAAAATATCTTAAACTGAATCCAATACAATCAGTGGTCGGGAAAGTGTCTCTGTCAGGGACTGTGTCAAAAGTCACAGTTCTACTGACAGCGGCGGGAGGTACCATCAGACATCCTAAGTAACTATAGGTTTGCTGTAATGTCTGATTGATGGGGGGGGGGGTTTCTGCCGCAGACAGTGGCCATTACTATTCACACACAGTAGCAGCCACAACAGAAGTCCCAGCCGCTACTACTGCTGCTGCAACGACCTCTGAATCCAGCCAGAAGTAGCTCTCAGTATTGCTATTTCAATCTAAGCAGCACATTAGCCATATTTTGAAACACTTTGTATATTCAATTGAAGTCGAAAGCTGCCGACTGTTGAAAAGACGTCAGTTTTCGACTTTTTAAGGTCGAATCGTGAGTCGACCTATTCAATATATCCCAAAATTTTTCGACAAGTCGATGAATTCGACTTGTCGAAAAGCACGTGGATTGGCGGAATAGCTGCCGATCCACGTGCTTGTGTCAAAACGGTTTTGGTCCCCTTTTCGACCATCTCAGTCCGACATAAAAAAATGTCGGGCTGAGATGTGGGACCCAGAGCAGGAGAGGGGGGAGAGCCGCAGGGAGATGGGGGACATCCGCGGGCATATAGGGGAGAGCAGTGCTACAGCACAGCGCTGCAGGAGGATGTGTCACAGCCACGCCGCTCACGGCAGCTTCCACCCGGCTCCAGCAAGTGAGGTCACGCTTGCTGGAGCCGGGTGGACACTGCCGTGAGGTCGGGCGGCTGTGTGACATCCTCCTGCAGCACTACTGTAGCGCTGATCTCCTCCATCTGCCGGCGGCTGTCCCCGCTGGTCTCCCCGCGCCCCCCCCCCCCCCACTCCTCCTCTGGGTCCCTAATCTCAATTCGACTTGAAGAAGTCGAATTGCGATGAGATTGAATAGGGGTTGTCAGATCCATTCTGACAAATGCATGTCGGAATGGATCCGACGCTAATTGAATATACCCCTTTTTTTCATTGTCTCATTTAGAGTTAAGAGTAAATCCAGCTAAAGGGCACAAATTTACAGTGCACCAGGGCAAACATTATTGTAATATGCAGTGTAACACATCTCCCAACAACGAATATGGCTTTTACTGTGTAATGATTATTGTTCATGTATGACAATGGTTCCGTCATTATGTGACTCCTCTCTTAGTGCCTACAAGCCCTGGACTTTTTGCATTCAAACCAAGTGATACACAGAGACATTAAGAGTGATAACATCCTGCTTGGGATGGATGGATCAGTTAAACTTAGTGAGTATCGCTGTACAGAAACGTTTTTTATACGTACCATGCACTATATAAATGTGTTATTATACTGTATGTATCATACTGGTTTGGGCAATTTTGAGACGCTTCCAGTGTATGCTCATTTTGTGGTCAGTCACTTAGGTTCTGCAAAGCCGCAGTCCCGTTATTCTGGCCACGCTGGGAATCTGGTGCATACACTTCTACCAGTGCGAGGGTGACATGAAATGTAATGGGGAAATAATTCACTCACATAATATATATTTGTGTTTTTTTATGCAGAAGAATGATCCATCTTTCATTTTCTCAAACCATGCTAATAAACATGGTTGTCCAAATGTTTCCAGAAATAAACAAACATGAAGTTGTTATGTGCCCTACAGTGGCTTCTTATAGACCATTCATGTCACTGTATGGATATGGGTTAAGATACTGAAAGGCTTCCTACAGTACATAGTCTGTGATTGCACCAGTGCCAAAACTTAAAAGTGTATTCATATTTCACAACCTTTTGTTTTACAATTCTTTAGCTGACTTTGGTTTCTGCGCTCAGATTACGCCTGAGCAGAGTAAACGGAGCACAATGGTGGGTACACCTTACTGGATGGCACCGGAAGTGGTGACAAGGAAAGCCTATGGACCCAAGGTGGACATATGGTCCTTAGGAATCATGGCCATAGAGATGGTTGAAGGGGAGCCTCCTTACCTTAATGAGAACCCCCTCAGAGTAAGTAAGATAAGGAGCCTCATTTGCAAAATACAGGATTTGTATTGTGAAATTATTTCTTACAGTAACTGTAAAATATACCTACAATCCATTAACTTCAACCTTACTAGATGCATATTGTGCTGCTGTTAAATAAATCCTAGTACCAGGGCTACTTTACTGCTTCCTAACTGCATAGTGGTTATTTCTTAACAGCTTCCAAACAACATGTGATAATGGGCCTAATTCAGACCTGATCGTAGCAGAAAATTTGTTAGCAGATGGGCAAAACCATGGGGGGTCATTCCGAGTTGATCGCACGTAGCAACTTTTTGCTGCTCGTGCGATCAACTAGACGCCGCATATGGGGTAGTGTATTTTAGCATAGCAGGGCTGCGATCTCTTGTGCAGCCCTGCTATGCTAAAAAAGTTTTGTGCAGAACAAGACCAGCCCTGCAGTTACTTACTCTGTGCGATGGATCCAGCGATGAAGGTCCCGGAATTGACGTCAGACAACCGCCCTCCAAACGCCTGGACACGCCTGCGTTCGGATCTCCGCGCCCGGAAAACGGTGAGTATCCGCCCCGGAACGCCTCCCCGCTGTCAATCTTCTTGCGATCGCGCTAGCGATCACTCTCTTCTTTCTTCTGATTGTTGCCCGTCGCTGGGCAACGCCGCGCGTGCACATTGCAGGAGCTGCGCAGGAGCCGCGCATGCGCATTTCTGATCCGTTCGCACTGCAGCGACGAACCGATGCGTGCGTACGGGTCGGAATGACCCCCTATGTGCACTGCAGGGGGGGTCAAATATAACATGTGCAGAGAGAGTTAGATTTGGGTGGGGTGTGTTCAAACTGAAATCTAAATTGCAGTGTAAAAATAAAGCAGCCAGTATTTACCCTGCACAGAAACAATATAACCCACCCAAATCTGACTCATTCTGCACATGTTATATCTGCCTCCCACCCCCATCCCCCCACCCCTCTCTGCAATGCACATGGTTTTCTCTGACGTCCTAGTGGATGCTGGGAACTCCGTAAGGACCATGGGGATTAGCGGCTCCGCAGGAGACTGGGCACAAAAGTAAAGCTTTAGGACTACCTGGTGTGCTCTGGCTCCTCCCCCTATGACCCTCCTCCAAGCCTCAGTTAGATTTTTGTGCCCGGCCGAGAAGGGTGCACACTAGAGGCTCTCCTGAGCTTCTTAGTGAAAGTTTAGTTTTAGGTTTTTTATTTTCAGTGAGACCTGCTGGCAACAGGCTCACTGCATCGAGGGACTAAGGGGAGAAGAAGCGAACTCACCTGCGTGCAGAGTGGATTGGGCTTCTTAGGCTACTGGACACCATTAGCTCCAGAGGGACCGAACACAGGCCCAGCCTCGGAGCTCGGTCCCAGAGCCGCGCCGCCGGCCCCCTTACAGAGCCAGAAGCAAGAAGAGGTCCGGAAAAATCGGCGGCAGAAGACATCCTGTCTTCACCAAGGTAGCGCACAGCACTGCAGCTGTGCGCCATTGCTCCTCAGCACACTTCACACTTCGGTCACTGAGGGTGCAGGGCGCTAGGGGGGGGCACCCTGAGCAGCAATAAAAACACCTTGGCTGGCGAAAATACATCACATATAGCCCCCAGGGCTATATGGATGAATTTTAACCCCTGCCAGATTCCACAGAAAAACGGGAGAAAAGGCCGCCGAGAAGGGGGCGGAGCCTATCTCCTCAGCACACTGGCGCCATTTTCTCTTACAGCTCCGTTGGAGGGAAGCTCCCTGGCTATCCCCTGCAGTTACTACACTACAGAAAGGGGTTAAAAAAGAGAGGGGGGCACTAATTAGGCGCAGTATAACAATACAGCAGCTATAAGGGGAAAAACACTTATATAAGGTTATCCCTGTATATATATATAGCGCTCTGGTGTGTGCTGGCATACTCTCCCTCTGTCTCCCCAAAGGGCTAGTGGGGTCCTGTCCTCTATCAGAGCATTCCCTGTGTGTGTGCTGTGTGTCGGTACGTTGTGTCGACATGTATGAGGAGAAAAATGAGGTGGAGGCGGAGCAATTGCCTGTAACAGAGATGTCACCCCCTAGGGAGTCGACACCTGAGTGGATGAGCTTATGGAAGGAATTATGTGACAGTGTCAGCTCTTTACAAAAGATTGATGACATGAGACAGCCGGCGATTCAGCCTGAGCCTGTCCAGGTGTCTCAAAAGCCATCTGGGGCTCTCAAACGCCCGTTACCGCAGATGGCAGATACAGACGCCGACACGGATACTGACTCCAGTGTCGACGATTAAGAGACGAATGTGACTTCCAGTAGGGCCACACGTTACATGATTGAGGCTATGGAAAATGTTTTTACACATTTCTGATAATACCAGTACCACTAAAAAGGGTATTAGGTTGGGTGAGAAAAAACTGCCTGTAGTTTTTCCTGCATCTGAGGAATTAAATGAAGTGTGTGATGATGCGTGGGTTTCCCCCGATAAAAACTGTTAATTCCTAAAAAGTTATTAGCATCATACCCCTTCCCGCCAGAGGACAGGGCACGTTGGGAAACACCCCTTAGGGTGAATAAAGCGCTCACACGCTTGTCTAAACAGGTGGCACTACCGTCCCCGGATACGGCCGCCCTTAAGGAACCTGCTGACAGAAAGCAGTAAAATATCCTAAAATGTATATACACTCACACGGGTGTGATACTGCGACCAGCAATCGCCTCAGCCTGGATGTGCAGTGCTGGGGTGGCTTGGTCGGATTCCCTGACTGACAATATTGATACCCTAGATAGGGACAGTATATTACTAACTATAGAGCATTTAAAAGATGCATTTCTATATATGCGTGATGCACAGAGGGATATTTGCCGACTGGCATCAAGAGTAAGTGCGCTGTCCATTTCTGCTAGAAGAGGGTTATGGACAAGACAGTGGTCAGGTGATGATGATTCCAAAAGGCATATGGAAGTATCGCCTTATAAAAGGGAGGAGTTATTTGGGGTAGGTCTAACAGACCTGGTGGCCACTGGAAACAGCCAATTCCCAGGAACAAAAGCCCTCTCCCGCCTCCGCAAAGTCCTCAGCATGACGCTGGGGCTTTACAAGCGGTCTCAGGCACGGTGGGGGCCCGTCTCAAGAAATTCGAGACGTCTCCCCCTCGCCGTTTCATAAAGTCTGCTTTACCGACGTCTCCCTCAGACAGGGAGACAGTATTGCAAGCCATTCACAGGCTGTATTCCCAGCAGGTGATAATCAAGGTACCCCTCCTGCAACAGGGAAAGGGGTACTATTCCACACTATTTGTGGTACCGAAGCCGGACGGCTCGGTGAGACCTGTCACGATCCGGGTATCTGGACGCCATTTCTTACCCATCAGATGCCTCCTAAGGCTGGCTCAGCGCTCCAGGACCGGATCCCATCTGTTATCCTGATGTGTACATTCCTGTATCCTCTCCTGTCACTCTGGGACGCTGTCACAGTAAACGCCATATTACACCTGGCATGGCGTCTCCCGCGACCTCCGCCGCCGTCCCTGAACTTCTGCATGCAGAGTGTCTGAGTGGCGATTACGTCAGCCGCGGCCTCCGCTGTGTCCGCGTGGTTGGATGTGCATCTGTCAGCCTGGCGCCTCCTGTCTCCGGTGGCCGGCGCCGCCATTACTGTTTTCATTACCACATGGATTACAAACCAAACTTCCCTCCAAGTGTCTGCATGGGTGCAGCCATCTTGGATTCTGTCAGCTGATCATTTCCACCAATCTGTTCTCAGTATTGATAATCTGCATAATTGCCTAGCCAATCCCTTCCTTGCTGCAGGTATAAATACACTGTGCCTGAGCAAGGAAGGCGTCAGTGCTTTGGTTGTCAAACCTAGTTCCTGTTTGTCTCTCTCCTGTGATTGTCTTCCAGGTTCCAGCTCCTGTCTCAAGACTTCCACCATAGAGACCCGCACCAGCATTCCACCTGCGGTGTAGCCTGACTCTCCAATCCATTGTGGATTCATCTGTTTCCAGCTACAACATTACCTGCTTCCAGCTCAGCTTCCAGCAGAGTACAGCTTCCCTTAAAGGGCCGGTGTCCTTTCTACACTTTACCACTCTCCACCGGTATTATTATTTCTCCGCTCTCAAGTTCTACATTTCAGTTCATATTTCATCGCTCCCAAGTTCATTTATTATTTAACTGGTTCCAGCCAGTATCCACTCCGTGCTAACAACAGTCTGGTTCCAGCCAGTATCCACAGCAGCTGTTTTATCTTCAGCAACCCAGCTTTTCCTGGAACACCAGCTGGCACAATCCTGGGTTATCTCCATTGCTACAGTCGGGCCTGGTAAGGACTTTCCATCTAGAAGATCATAAGAACTATCTCACACTACCAGTGCCCTGTGGCTCCTGCCATCCTGTAGTACCCAGGAACTGTATTTATTCTTTGCTGACTTTTACGTTTTCTTTTACTGCTGCTGTGTTGCGGAGTTGTCATAATAAACATCATTGACTTTTATCCAAGTTGTCGTGGTCACGCCTTCGGGCAGTTATTATTCATGTTACTTACATGTCCAGGGGTCTGATACAACCTCCCAGGTTCCGGTACATCTCAGCCCCTACAACTGAGGCTGCCTCCCGTCAGCTCAGGCCCTCAGTTGTGACAGTAAGCACTGACCTAATGAATCCAGCCGGAGACCAGGATCAAGCGGCCAGGCCGATGCAAGAACTGGCAGCCTGACTAGAACATCAGGAGGCTGCACAGGGCCACATCATCCGTTGTCTCCAGGATCTCTCTACTCGGCTGGATGGGATTCAGACAACTCTCCGTGGATCAGGCGCGTCTGGTGCGTCAACCACAGTGACTCCAGCTATAACCCCACCCACCTTACCCATTTCTGCTCCACGTCTTCATCTTCCAACGCCAGCAAAATTTGACGGATCTCCAAGATTCTGCAGGGGATTTCTCAACCAGTGTGAGATTCAGTTTGAGCTACAACCTGGCAATTTTCCCAGTGACCGTACAAAAATTGCCTACATTATTTCTCTTCTCAGTGGCTCAGCCCTTGATTGGGCATCACCGTTATGGGAGAGGTCCGACACCCTGCTATCTTCCTACACTGCCTTCGTGTCAACATTCAGGCGCATCTTCGACGAGCCAGGCCGGGTAACCTCAGCTTCATCCGAGATTCTCCGTTTACGCCAGGGGTCACGTACTGTAGGACAATATCTGATACAGTTCCAGATCCTGGCATCCGAACTGGCATGGAACGACGAGGCCCTGTATGCTGCATTCTGGCATGGCTTATCTGAGCGTATTAAAGATGAGTTAGCTACCAGAGACTTACCTTCTAAGTTAGATGAGCTAATCTCACTCTGCACGAAAGTTGATTTACGTTTCAGAGAGAGAGCAACTGAGCGTGGAAGATCATCTGCTCCAAAATCTTCTGCTCCTCCTCCTCGTCAACTGTCACCATCTAAAGATGAGCCCATGCAACTTGGCCGTTCCCGTATAACTCCTGCTGAGCGCCGAAGACGTCTCTCCGAGTCTCTCTGTCTCTATTGTGCAGCTCCGTCTCACACCATTAATGCCTGTCCCAAACGTCCGGGAAACTCCAAATCCTAGCTCGCCAAGGAGAGGGCCGGCTAGGAGTAATGATCTCCTCTCCATCTCCTCAAGATTGTAATCTCCCAGTCTCGCTTCAAGTTGCTCAACGTTATCGGAACGTCATTGCCCTCCTTGATTCCGGAGCAGCTGGGAACTTTATTACCGAAGCCTATGTTAAACGGTGATCCCTACCCACCGAGAGACTTCCTTCGTCCATTTCTTTAACTGCCGTGGATGGCAGCAAAATTTTTGATGCAGTTATTTCTTTAAGGACTCTACCAGTTCGTCTGAGAGTGGGAGTTCTTCATTCCGAACTTATTTCTTTTTTAGTGATTCCAAGAGCCACACATCCTGTGGTCCTGGGCCTTCCATGGCTCCGTCTTCACAATCCTACAATTGATTGGACGACTACGCAAATCCTGGCATGGGGTTCCTCCTGTGCTGAGACATGTTTGTTTAAAGTATTGCCTGTCTGTTCTTCCTCCCCCAGGTCGTCTGATGTTCCACCTCCTCCATATCAAGATTTCACGGATGTGTTCAGTAAAGCTTCTGCTGATATCCTTCCTCCTCATAGAGAATGGGACTGTCCGATTGATCTCGTTCCAGGGAAGGTTCCACCTCGAGGCCGAACTTATCCGTTGTCTCTGCCTGAGACGCATTCTATGGAGGAATATATTAAAGAGAACCTAGCAAAGGGGTTCATTCGACCTTCTTCTTCTCCAGCCGGCGCAGGCTTCTTTTTTGTAAAAAAGAAAGATGGTGGTCTGCGGCCGTGCATCGACTACAGAGGTTTGAACGACATTACCATCAAGAACCGTTATCCTTTACCCCTGATTACTGAGCTCTTTGACAGAGTTAGCGGAGCTACCATCTTTACAAAGCTGGACTTGCGAGGTGCATACAATCTCATCCGGATCCGTGAGGGTGACGAGTGGAAGACCGCTTTTAACACCCGTGACGGACATTATGAGTACCTCGTCATGCCCTTCGGATTGAGCAATGCTCCAGCTGTCTTCCAGCATTTTGTCAATGAGATCTTCAGAGACATTCTATACCGTCATGTCGTGGTCTATCTAGACGATATCCTCATTTTTGCCAACGATTTAGAGGAACATCGTTTTTGGGTTAAAGAGGTTCTGTCCCGTCTCCGTGTCAATCATCTCTATTGCAAATTAGAAAAATGCGTCTTTGAAGTCAAGTCCATTCCGTTTCTAGGGTACATTGTGTCCGGTTCCGGACTAGAGATGGATCCTGAGAAACTACAAGCAATCCAAAATTGGCCGGTACCCTTAACCCTCAAAGGGGTCCAGAGGTTCTTAGGGTTCGCCAACTATTACCGAAAGTTTATACGAGACTTTTCCACCATTGTGGCGCCTATTACTGCTTTCACTAAGAAGGGTGCTAACCCGTCCAAGTGGTCTGAAGAAGCCATGCAAGCATTTCATCTTTTAAAACAAAGGTTCATCTCTGCGCCTGTTCTGAAACAGCCTGACATCGACTCTCCTTTCATCTTAGAGGTGGATGCCTCCTCCGTTGGAGTAGGAGCGGTGTTATCTCAGAGGGCTAAAGATGGCCATTTACACCCTTGCAGTTTCTTCTCCCGGAAGTTCTCCCCAGCTGAGCGCAACTATGCCATTGGCGACCAGGAGTTGCTAGCCATCAAGCTCGCTCTAGAAGAGTGGAGGTATCTGTTGGAGGGAGCTTCTCATTCAATCACCATACTTACAGACCACAAGAACCTTTTATATCTGAAAGGCGCACAATGTCTCAACCCTCGTCAGGCCAGATGGGCACTTTTCTTTTCCAGGTTCGACTTTAAACTCCAGTTCTGTCCGGGCTCTCAGAATCGCAAGGCCGATGCCCTTTCCCGCTCATGGGAGCAAGAAAATGAGTCAGAGTCTTCAGACAAGCATCCTATTATAAATCCGTTGGCATTCTCCATGGTAGGGATGGACTCTACGCCCCCATCAGGGAAAAGTTTTGTGAAACCGATGCTAAGGAAGAAGCTCATGCATTGGGCCCATGCTTCCCGTTTTGCCGGACATACAGGTATCCAAAAAACCCTGGAGTTTATCTCTAGGTCCTATTGGTGGCCAACTCTGAAAAAGGACGTCTTGGAGTTTATTGCATCTTGCCCAAAGTGTGCTCAACATAAGGTATCCCGCCAGTCGCCTGCGGGGCAACTGGTTCCACTATCTGTTCCCCGTCGACCTTGGACCCATTTGTCGATGGATTTTATTACAGATTTACCCATGTGCAACAAGTTCAATACCATCTGGGTGGTAGTTGACCGGTTCACCAAGATGGCACACTTCATTCCTCTCACCGGTCTTCCGTCAGCTTCCAAGTTGGCTCAAGTATTCATACAAGAGATCTTCCGACTCCACGGTCTTCCTGAAGAAATTATCTCAGATCGAGGAGTTCAATTCACAGCCAAATTCTGGCGAAGTTTATGTCAAGTCCTCCAAGTCAAGCTAAAGTTTTCCACGGCTTACCATCCTCAGACCAATGGTCAAACCGAGAGGGTGAATCAGGACTTGGAGGCCTTCCTCCGCATCTATGTGTCCTCCTCTCAAGATGACTGGGTTCAATTACTTCCCTGGGCCGAGTTCTGTCATAACAACCAGTATCATTCTTCATCTGCTTCAACACCATTCTTCACTAACTTTGGATTCCACCCTAAAGTCCCTGAGTTCCAACCGCTTCCAGCAACTTCTGTTCCCGCAGTGGATATCACCTTGCATCAGTTTGCCAATATCTGGAAGAGCGTACGATCAGCTCTGCTCAAGGCATCGTTCAGGTACAAGAAGTTTGCGGATAAGAAGCGTCGAGCAGTTCCTGCTCTCAAGGTGGGTGATCGGGTATGGTTATCCACGAAGAATTTGAGGTTAAGAGTTCCCAGTATGAAGTTTGCACCTCGCTATATCGGTCCTTTCAAGATTGAACAAGTCATCAATCCTGTTGCTTACAGACTCCAGTTGCCTCCCTTCTTAAAAATACCCAGGACATTCCATGTTTCCCTGTTGAAACCGCTGATCTTGAATCGGTTTCATTCCTCACTTCCTCCAACTCCGAAAGTCCAAACTCAACGAGGCGTTGAGTATGAAGTGGCCAAGATCCTGGACTCACGTCACCGTTACGGTCAACTACAATATCTTATTGACTGGAAAGGTTATGGTCCTGAGGAACGTTCATGGACCAATGCTTCTGATGTCCATGCTCCTGCCTTGGTCCGGAGATTCCATTCCAAGTTTCCTCAAAAGCCAAAGAAGTGTCCTGGGGCCACTCCTAAAGGGGGGGGGTGCTGTCACGATCCGGGTATCTGGACGCCATTTCTTACCCATCAGATGCCTCCTAAGGCTGGCTCAGCGCTCCAGGACCGGATCCCATCTGTTATCCTGATGTGTACATTCCTGTATCCTCTCCTGTCACTCTGGGACGCTGTCACAGTAAACGCCATATTACACCTGGCATGGCGTCTCCCGCGGCCTCCGCCGCCGTCCCTGAACTTCTGCATGCAGAGTGTCTGAGTGGCGATTACGTCAGCCGCGGCCTCCGCTGTGTCCGCGTGGTTGGATGTGCATCTGTCAGCCTGGCGCCTCCTGTCTCCGGTGGCCGGCGCCGCCATTACTGTTTTCATTACCACATGGATTACAAACCAAACTTCCCTCCAAGTGTCTGCATGGGTGCAGCCATCTTGGATTCTGTCAGCTGATCATTTCCACCAATCTGTTCTCAGTATTGATAATCTGCATAATTGCCTAGCCAATCCCTTCCTTGCTGCAGGTATAAATACACTGTGCCTGAGCAAGGAAGGCGTCAGTGCTTTGGTTGTCAAACCTAGTTCCTGTTTGTCTCTCTCCTGTGATTGTCTTCCAGGTTCCAGCTCCTGTCTCAAGACTTCCACCATAGAGACCCGCACCAGCATTCCACCTGCGGTGTAGCCTGACTCTCCAATCCATTGTGGATTCATCTGTTTCCAGCTACAACATTACCTGCTTCCAGCTCAGCTTCCAGCAGAGTACAGCTTCCCTTAAAGGGCCGGTGTCCTTTCTACACTTTACCACTCTCCACCGGTATTATTATTTCTCCGCTCTCAAGTTCTACATTTCAGTTCATATTTCATCGCTCCCAAGTTCATTTATTATTTAACTGGTTCCAGCCAGTATCCACTCCGTGCTAACAACAGTCTGGTTCCAGCCAGTATCCACAGCAGCTGTTTTATCTTCAGCAACCCAGCTTTTCCTGGAACACCAGCTGGCACAATCCTGGGTTATCTCCATTGCTACAGTCGGGCCTGGTAAGGACTTTCCATCTAGAAGATCATAAGAACTATCTCACACTACCAGTGCCCTGTGGCTCCTGCCATCCTGTAGTACCCAGGAACTGTATTTATTCTTTGCTGACTTTTACGTTTTCTTTTACTGCTGCTGTGTTGCGGAGTTGTCATAATAAACATCATTGACTTTTATCCAAGTTGTCGTGGTCACGCCTTCGGGCAGTTATTATTCATGTTACTTACATGTCCAGGGGTCTGATACAACCTCCCAGGTTCCGGTACATCTCAGCCCCTACAACTGAGGCTGCCTCCCGTCAGCTCAGGCCCTCAGTTGTGACAAGACCATTTTTAAATCTAAAATCCTTGAACACTTACATACAAAGGTTCAAATTCAAGATGGAGTCACTCAGAGCAGTGATTGCAAACCTGGAAGAAGGGGACTATATGGTCTCTCTGGACATCAAAGATGCTTACCTACATGTCCCAATTTACCCTTCTCCAAGGGTACCTCAGGTTTGTGGTACAGAACTGTCACTATCAGTTTCAGACGCTGCCGATTGGATTGTCCACGGCACCCCGGGTCTATACCAAGGTAATGGCCGAAATGATGATACTCCTTCGAAAGAAGGGAGTTTTAGTTATCCCTTACTTGGACGATCTCCTGATAAGGGCAAGATCCAGGGAACAGCTGGAAGTCGGGGTAGCACTATCTCAGATAGTGCTGCGGCAGCACGGTTGGATTCTCAATATTCCAAAATCGCAGCTGATCCCGACGACACGCCTTCTATTCCTAGGGATGATCCTGGACACAGTCCGGAAAAAGGTGTTTTCTCCCGGAGGAGAAAGCCAGGGAGTTATCCGAACTAGTCAGAAACCTCCTAAAACCAGGCCAAGTGTCAGTGCATCAGTGCACAAGGGTCCTGGGAAAAATGGTGGCTTCCTACGAAGCAATTCCATTCGGCAGATTCCACGCAAGAACTTTCCAGTGGGACCTGCTGGACAAATGGTCCGGATCGCATCTTCAGATGCATCAGCGGATAACCCTGTCACCAAAGACAAGGGTGTCTCTCCTGTGGTGGTTGCAGAGTGCTCATCTTCTTGAGGGCCGCAGATTCGGCATTCAGGACTGGATCCTGGTGACCACGGATGCCAGCCTGAGAGGCTGGGGAGCAGTCACACAGGGAAAAAATTTCCAGGGCTTGTGGTCAAGCCTGGAGACATCACTTCACATAAATATTTTGGAGCTAAGGGCCATTTACAATGCCCTAAGCCAAGCAAGACCTCTGCTTCAAGGTCAGCCGGTGCTGATCCAGTCGGACAATATCACGGCAGTCGCCCACGTAAACAGACAGGGCGGCACAAGAAGCAGGAGGGCAATGGCAGAAGCTGCAAGGATTTTTCGCTGGGCGGAAAATCATGTGATAGCACTGTCAGCAGTGTTCATTCCGGGAGTGGACAACTGGGAAGCAGACTTCCTCAGCAGGCACGACCTCCACCCGGGAGAGTGGGGACTTCACCCAGAAGTCTTCCACATGATTGTAAACCATTGGGAAAAACCAAAGGTGGACATGATGGCGTCCCGCCTAAACAAAAAATTGGACAGGTATTGCGCCAGGTCAAGGGACCCTCAGGCAATAGCTGTGGACGCTCTGGTAACACCGTGGGTGTACCAGTCAGTGTATGTGTTCCCTCCTCTTCCTCTCATACCAAAAGTACTGAGAATTATAAGACGGAGGGGAGTAAGAACTATACTCGTGGCCCCGGATTGGCCAAGAAGGACTTGGTACCCGGAACTTCAAGAGATGCTCACGGAGGACCCGTGGCCTCTACCTCTAAGAAGGGACCTGCTCCAGCAAGGACCCTGTCTATTCCAAGACTTACGGCGGCTGCGTTTGACGGCAGGGCGGTTGAACGCCGGATCCTGAAGGAAAAAGGCATTCCGGATGAAGTCATCCCTACCCTGGTCAAGCCAGGAAAGATGTAACCGCAAAGCATTATCACCGCATTTGGCGAAAATATGTTGCGTGGTGCGAGGCCAGTAAGGCCCCGATGGAGGAATTTCAACTAGGTCGATTCCTGCATTTCCTGTAAACAGGAGTGTCTATGGGCCTAAAATTGGGGTCCATTAAGGTTCAAATTTCGGCCCTGTCAATTTTCTTCCAGAAAGAACTAGCTTCACTACCTGAAGTTCAGACGTCTGTAAAAGGGGTACTGCATATACAGCCTCCTTTTGTGCCTCCAGTGGCACTTTGGGATCTCAATGTAGTTTTGGGGTTCCTAAAGTCACATTGGTTTGAACCACTTGAATCTGTGGAGTTAAAATATCTCACATGGAAAGTGGTCATGTTGTTGGCCCTGGCCTCGGCCAGGCACGTGTCAGAATTGGGGGCTTTATCCTGTAAAAGCCCTTATCTGATCTTCCATTCAGACAGGGCGGAATTGAGGACTCGTCCTCATTTTCTCCCTAAGGTGGTTTCAGTGTTTCATCTGAACCAACCTATTGTGGTACCTACGGCTACTAGTGACTTGGAGGACTCCAAGTTGTTGGACGTAGTCAGGGCCTTGAAAATATATGTTTCCAGGACGGCTGGAGTCAGGAAATCTGACTCGCTGTTATCCTGTATGCACCCAACAAGCTGGGTACTCCTGCTTCTAAGCAGACTATTGCTCGTTGGATTTGTAGTACAATTCAGCTTGCACATTCTGTGGCAGGCCTGCCACAGCCAAAATCTGTAAAAGCCCATTCCACAAGGAAGGTGGGCTCATCTTGGGCGGCTGCCCGAGGGGTCTCGGCGTTACAACTTTGCCGAGCAGCTACTTGGTCAGGGGCAAACACGTTTGCTAAATTCTACAAATTTGATACCCTGGCTGAGGAGGACCTGGAGTTCTCTCATTCGGTGCTGCAGAGTCATCCGCACTCTCCTGCCCGTTTGGGAGCTTTGGTATAATCCCCATGGTCCTTACGGAGTTCCCAGCATCCACTAGGACGTCAGAGAAAATAAGAATTTACTTACCGATAATTCTATTTCTCGTAGTCCGTAGTGGATGCTGGGCGCCCATCCCAAGTGCGGATTGTCTGCAATACTTGTACATAGTTATTGTTACAAAAATCGGGTTATTATTGTTGTGAGCCATCTTTTCAGAGGCTCCTCTGTTATCATGCTGTTAACTGGGTTCAGATCACAGGTTGTACGGTGTGATTGGTGTGGCTGGTATGAGTCTTACCCGGGATTCAAAATCCTTCCTTATTGTGTACGCTCGTCCGGGCACAGTATCCTAACTGAGGCTTGGAGGAGGGTCATAGGGGGAGGAGCCAGTGCACACCAGGTAGTCCTAAAGCTTTACTTTTGTGCCCAGTCTCCTGCGGAGCCGCTAATCCCCATGGTCCTTACGGAGTTCCCAGCATCCACTACGGACTACGAGAAATAGAATTATCGGTAAGTAAATTCTTATTTTTCCCATCTGCTAACAAATTTGCTGCTACGATCAGGTCTGAATTAGGCTCAATGTGTCATTTGACAGGAGGGGAAATTTACTAACAAAGCCCAGAAGTCACTATATGATGGGCTGCTATGGGCTTTTCACCTTTTGCAGTTCATTAATAAATGTTTATACTGTATGTCATGCATAGCTGATTAGTGATCTGCGTCACATGTTATTTCACACTTGGCAACTTGAAATGCAACACCCATCACATTAGCATTTATTCCACCGAATGCAGCTCTCCATCCATCTACAGAGGGGCAGATTAGATGGGCCAAGTGGTTCTTAGCTGCCGTCAAATCCTATGTTTCTTCTGAGTGGTTTCTCGTCCACTGTCTTTGTAGTGCCAGATTTATTGCCTGGGGTGCTACGGAACATACCCTGTTCCTCTTTGTTAAGAAATTCCAATATAGTCTATTAAAATAATCAGTCATTTAAATATTAAATGTACTGTACATAAACCAATTAAGATTACAGTGAAACTACTTTAGCATTCATAGGATGTACATTTGCCAGGTTTAGACTGAAAGGCAGATGTCAAACACTCATTGTACCGTATTACATTACAATAAACAATTATACAAAATATGACTTCTACTAAGAGAGATATATTAATACTTTATAAAGGCAAATCAAATGTAAACATATGTGAAGAATTACATATTTAATAACAATTGTTCTATAAAGGAAATGTGCAACACAAAATAATTTTCTCTTATTGGATTATACCACATACACTTAAGCGGGACTTATATAATTACTTGGGATACTAGGACACACAGCACAGGATATTTGTGGTACAATACCATAAAGTCCATCTATTACATCTGACTCCCTGAGTATCACATGCCGATTTTTCAAATTGACCAGGTTGGAAATTATAGGAATAATCTGTCGATTCTGATTCCATAAATACGTTCACACGCTTATCTTCCATGACTGGCCAGGCATTTTTGGCTATGAGTTCATATTGGGTGATTCATTTTTAACCGATGTAAGTGTCCCAGAGCAATCGTATCTACTGATTTTTGATGTTAACTACCCAAATGAGATATACCCCTGATGAAGCCTCTGTGAGAGACTAAACGCGTTGGGTTATCAGTCTTGTTGTGATGTGACCTCCAGTCTACAATCTTAGAAGGAGGAGTTTGTGAAAGAAATATGTGTACACTTGCTCTTATGTGGACCACCACTAGATGTTAGTAGTGGATGAAACGTTTTATGAACATTTATACCATTACAGTTTCAGATGTTTTTTTTATAAATTTTAATAAATTTGTATATTGGAACCTACTGATTGCTTTTTTTTTAAATAAGATTATATTTGGACATTGTGTCACTCTATTGTATAAATAGGGGTGTTATAACAGCCCCAAGGCGCACCGCAAAGCTGCTTATGGAGCCATACAGATCTGTACATTAGACTCCAAAGAGGAACAGTTTAGAGAATAAAAGGAACAGAGGCATCTGAGCGTTATAGAGAACTGTCCTAATAATATATAATACATTCACAAGTGATTTTTGTTTACAGATATTATTGTGTTTTTATTTTATTATTAACGGGTTATTAAGCATTTATAAATTGTCTTCCAATAATGATTTCCTAGGTAATTGTTGGAAATTGTGTTGGCCACTGTATAGGCGTATTGCTATAGTGTCTCTGTTTGTTGTCCAGGCACTGTACCTGATAGCTACAAATGGAACCCCAGAACTTCAGAATCCAGAGAGACTGTCAGCTGTGTTTCGAGATTTCCTCAACCGATGCCTAGAGATGGACGTGGACAGGAGAGGCTCTGCCAAGGAACTCCTGCAGGTTAGTATCTGGGTTACTTTTTACAGTGCGTAGCTAGTGTGCTATAAACAAAATTCTTATTAGTAAAATCATGGGCAGAGATTTATAAGGAGACAGGCATATCTGACAGTCACATTAATTACACCTTTTTTCTTTCATTTTAAAAGTAACTATACTGTATTGAGTGGTTGCTAAAGATAATAAAACAAGCCAGGTTCTTGGTCCATACGCAGTGTGAAAATATTTAGTGTATCCTAAGATCATGGTTGTTATGCCTAAATCCACACAAGAGTTTTCTTCTGTAGTCTCAGTGGAAGGAGTTATGCATCATTTCCTGTGCCGTGACATAGCATTATATAGAGAAGTTATAGTCCAAAGGCCTGGACTAACACCCACAGTACATGGGGGTGCGGCACTATGGTACTATAGCAGTAGTCCAGAATTATATAAACAATACAGAGAGCACTCACCAATAGCGTCACAAAAACGTAATCCATGCATGTGATGTGAAGTCATATCAATATTTCTGTCTCTATTTTGGACTCTTGTTAAGATCAGACAGGTGTACAATACAGGTACAGCATGCCTGTAGACCTAAGTGCCACGCAAGCTGCCCGCCCGTTGCAGAGGCCAGGAAATTCCCATCCTGTGACGGAGATCCCTGGCCTCTTTCTTCCCCCTAAACAGCAGTGACACACCTCCGTTTTCACATTTGTCCCCCAGATGGTAGCAGACTGTTACCTTCATCGCAGGACCCAGAGTACCCATTATGGGTACTTTGCTGCATGAGAAGCAGCAGCGACTGGACCTGAGTGAGGTCCAATGTCCCTAATGCTGGTAGCAATATGTCATGAACATTTGTACAGTATTAAACATGGACCTAAATGAACATAGGGCACTGCAGTCCTAACTGCTAATAAACCTTTCATGGCATTTTCTGTTTTCATTCTGTAATTATCTAGAAATAAAGGATTTTATTATCTAGTACATAAAAAAATAATCAATAGGAGACTTGTACAAAATAATATTAAGCATATGCCTTACCCACTCACAAAGGAGACATGTTTTGTGGGATGAACTGTATTTATGTGTATTTAGCTTACGTTCCTCAAATCTAGGTGATTTCAGGAGTTCCTAGTGAGCAGATGTTCATCTAGCCCTCAAAGTGGCTGCTTCTAGATCTCTAGTGTGTGTAGGCAATAATGCACTTTAAACATGATTCATATATTCTATGATGCTAAATTGTATAATTGAAACCTAAATACTGTAGCTTGTTGACCACCCATGTATATCCACTACCACTTACATTATAAGCAAATGCTGTGCTATGCTGTATATCGTACCAGCGTTAGGAGGTGTACTGAGAGTTAGGTTTGCACTGTGGCCATATACAACGTATTTAGCTACTCTTGCAGAACGTGAAATGAATCTGATCCATATATGGCTTTGTGTTTGCCTTGCAGCATCCATTTTTAAAACTAGCCAAGCCTCTTTCTAGCCTGACTCCACTGATCATAGCAGCAAAGGAAGCCATAAAGAACAGCAGCCGCTAGCTACGCTGGGCATAAGCTGTAGCCTCTACATAAGAACACAAACTCAGCAGAATCTGAAAACCTCATCCCCTCACACTGCAGGATTAACGAGCTAACCAGCCACTGTCATGGGGAGACATACCATGATGCACCTACTTGTGTCTTCTTCTACCTGCCCTTTTGGATTCCTTAAACTCAATTTTATTTCATTTTTTGTAAGTAGGAACAGGACTGCGAAATTCAACTCGGCACGCTAGAAACTGGTGCTGCACATCCGCACGTTGATCCACTGCAGAAACTTTCCATAGATGGGTTGGACTTTCATAACGGATGATTCATTTTCTGTCTGGTTTCTTCTTTGCTTTGTATTAAAATTAAAAAAAAATGAAAAAAATCTGCATTTCCAAATATGCAGCAACTGTAACAGGTCCAAGGATCTTTGTAGACCTCAAAACCCACTTACATTACTAGTCGTATCTCCTTGTTTTCATCACAGGGACTGTTTACTTTAATTAAGGTACACTTTGCATGTGAAGGCATCCATCCTCTGAGGGGAAGGTATAAGATGTGGTTGTGTATGATGGAAGAGAGCAGATAACACAACGCAGAAAGCAGAGACCGTTTCACCAGAAGAGCAGAAACGTACTCTGTCCCACCCAAGTCCCCCTTCCCTGGCAGTGAAGAGATTTATTGAGTTGATCTATGGCACAAATAGTTTGTGATAAAGGATATTTTTAGTTGTATGTCTGCTTTTTATTGACAACGTTAACCCTTACAGCACTGTGGTCTGTAGCCAACAAGGATTATGTAACCATTACGTTTTGGCTATAGCTAATGAAAGGATATAAATATTTAAGCTGTCATCAAAACATAGAGTGGAGCCATTCTGTAGACTGTACCGTGTCTGAGATTGCAGTCTGTCCATTCACTAGGAACAGGTGCTTCATATACTATGGGTCGGACCTCATAAATACCAGTCATGACGTGCTTCAGTGATGTCACTGGTTCCTAGTGAAGAAAAGGGTCATGTACATTGTTCAGCCACAGAATGTATGCCTGTACTGGGTGGAGGCTACATGTATTCTTTAAAGGTAACTATTTAATGAATACATCTAAAACTGGAAGGGACAATTCCAAATAGAAATAATAAGCAAAATAGAGATGTACAGTATAATTAAGCACCAGTCAAATAGGCTTTTTATGCTGGTGACCAACCAATAGAAAGATGTACCTTTGTCATGCTTATAGTGTTTGCTCAGTGGCAGCGATTGGGGTAATTGTAGTGGGACTGGATTTACACTCTAAGTGCCCTTAGTAAGGAAATCATTGGTGCCATGGTGGTTCCGCCAGATGGTGGGGTCAGTGGTATAATGACAACAGTTGGAGATAGAACAATTGGGGCCATTCTCTGCAAGGGGTGTCATGTTATGTATGTGGGTGGACCTGTCCTCAAAGTGAAGGGATTTAGCTACAAATGGAAGGAGCTGCTGGGAAAGAGTATCAGGATGACATAATGTATAGTATGGGCCTACAGTAAGTCTGTAGATTGGCTAAAGCAGTGGTTCCCAAACTTTTTTGAATCATGGCGCCCTAGAGTATCAGAATTTTTCATGGCACTCCTAGGCCAAAAGTTTCTTTGAGAATTTTAGAAAACAATAAGTAAATTATGTTTATGCATCATACTTAGTTTCTTTAGTGTGGTGCGGGACAATATTTGCTTCTGTTTGTCCTCATATTTCATAACTGCCAGCCACAAGCACTGGTTTTGTCTATTACTTTGACCAAAAATAGTTTGAATTGGTCCAGGACCACCAATCCAAGGCACCCCTGCTAGTGTCCTGAGGCACCCCAGGGTGCCACGGCACACAGTTTGGGAACCACTGGGCTAAAGGGAACAAAGTCTTACAGAAGAGTGCAATCCATTACTCTTGTCACCTAAGGTTCTCTTAGTGGCTAGATCTAATAGGTTATTTTGTAGGGTCTCCAGGGAGTGCTGAGATATTTAGAGGCTACAACACCTTAATAATTTGGGTACAGTTAATGTTAAATGAAGACCTCAGCAACTGCTGAAAGTGGTTGGACGGGTTTGAGGAGAAATGTAAGTATGTCTGAGGCTTTGTAGAAGTCGCGTAAAAGGTTGTGCATTTCCCATGAAGAGAAGATCTAATGCACAAATGATTAGTTTTTAGGCAATCATAATTAGCCTGGCCCTTTAATAAGTGGCCCCAAGTTGTGTGGTATGTGACCACCACAGTCCTAAACCATGACTGGATTATAACTATGAGAACATGTAAAATGCTCTTGGTACATAATAGAACATCATTGCATTGTGTCCAACGTATTTATTATAGAACAGGTTGTGAAAGTGATGCAAGTGCTGCATCTTTGCCAAAAAATATATATATTTATGTATTTTTGTCCTTTACAATGGTGACGCTTAGTTTTCTCCAGTCTCATCAAGTTTCATCAGTGGAATCAGTGGGTGGTAAGTCTGAGTGGCCCTATGTCCCTGGTGCACACATTTGTTTTACTGACCGATCTGAGACACTGCTGTGTGTTGAGGCTCCAGAAGAGGATTTCGAATGTAAAGGCTGTGAAGGGGTGGGGAGGGTTTAGGAGGCCATATGCATGGCTTCAGCTGTTATTGCCCTCAACAGAGACACTGAAACTGTGGTATGGCCCCTTTGGAGATTATCACTAAAAGCACATAGATATACACATTTCATATTCAGTAAGCATAAAAATTCCCATCTATTCACCTAATCTAAAGAAATAGTACAACAAATGTTATCCAAGAGGCGGCTCAGCATTTAGCAAGCCCAATAGGAGGCATCCATGCATACAGTGAAGGAGGACTGTCACTAATGATTTGTGGACTCCACTTCCTCTACTGCCTGTAGACATCAGTTGTACTCTATAATAGTAGGAGCACAATCCTTTCCGCTCCAACATAAAAGGCTACAAGTGTACAGCAGATTGGGAACCACAAGCTCTCTCCTTGGTGGCTATGGTAATAATGAAATTGGTCATTCATTTACTGTAAGAGAGATAACCAAACCTCTAGGCTGCTTTTGAGAAAACGTCAAAATAAAAAGCAGAATATTTGACCTGTATCTGCTCATATGTTACAGTACAATGCTATCATGATGGTGATTTCGCTAGGTAATCCTTATACCCAGATCTGACCGATATAATACAATGTCACTGGTATTGTCTTCTAGATTTTATACCAATTAATTTCCTGCGTTTTATGTTACTAGTCTGCAGATCTTTGGGCCTGGACACATGAACATTGTGTTGTTTTGTATGCAATTCCCCCTTCTCCTTTTCTCTTACTGTTTCAACCGCCTCTTGGTTTTTATTTTGCTGTTTGTTTTCCTGATGCGCATTTTCACAGATTCAAATGAATAGAAGAAGCAAACAGCAGCAGCTCCTAAATACCACAAGCAAATATCAAAAGAAAAACGCCACAAAACAAAAACAGAAATGTGTTCAGCCCTGTAATAAACCAACTGCTCATTTGTCCAGGACCCTTATTCTTTGTCTGTACTGTATCCCTGTGACAGATGGCGTGTACTGCAACTGTATATGACTGTTTGTACATAAGAGTTTAACTCCATGCAAGGATAAAAGCACTTTTATTACAGGGTTTCATTAAATGTGGCACAAATGCTTTTTGTTTTTACACACAGGGAAAATCCTGCCTGCTACTGCATGTAGCACACACATATGGGACTAGAGCTGAGCTAGGATGTGCCTCTCCCAAATCTGTATCTGTCCGCACAATCCTGCCGTCACCGGCGTATCTGTAATGGTCTTCACCATGTGTGTTTGAAGTGCTGCCCCTACACTGTAGCATTCTCCCCACCCCCTTTGTCATTTAAGAGGAGGTGGGCGTCCTTATATTTAAATCAGTGTTTTTAAATAAAGCTGCCCAATGTGTGTGTAATACAAGGAAACACTGGCAGCCTTTTCCCTGCATGAACAAACTGTGTTAATAGTAAATTTGCACTCTTTATCTGGATTTGTTCCCAACTCTAAATGTGACGTTACATCCACAGCGCAATTGACAAAACTAAGCTTTAAAGCAGAATGAACATTTTATAAACAGGTGATGCTACCGAGGGTGAGCCAACCTTGTTCTGGAGGGGTTTCTAGGCAAGAGTCAAGTGTATCAAATAACAAATTTAGTCCAGGGTCAATTGCAGCTGCATTAAGGTGGGAATCCAATTAGTGGCTAATTAATAAAAGCCACTTATCGGCGTTTACTCCCACGCGTTAAACCACAGAGGAGGAGCTTTGTGAGCTGCGATAAAAAGCACCCTCTGGGGTATAACATGTGGGGAAACTCATTGATACAACGTCTTGCTCAGAATCAATGGGTTAGCACGCGTTAACCCAGTGTTTACATGTGGAAAAGACGCTTCGGAATGAAACCCGGCTCTATTACTCGCATGGCTAATTGGGTTTCTCCCTATGTGCTAAAGCTTTTATGCAATGCGCTGCACCGACGGTTCATCAGGGAGCAAAACACACGCTGTTGCAACATTATCACTAGCATAGGCAGGACTGGAGACAGGTGCAATTAGTAAATGACACTACTAATATTGCAGTGCTGTGTTTGTGAAGAACTATTGGTGGGTCAATAACAGTCAGTCGTTTTTAGCAATATTGCATTACAAAAACAGGCTGCTGATACATTTTTCATTGCTGATTTGTATAGGAAAATGGCTATTTCAGGTAACTACATATTTGTGTAATAAGAACTATGTGAACTTGCAGCATAGTACTGAGCCACATCTGACCAAGACGTATTCACTATAGATGGCAAATATAACAGTTGTTTACTCTGGAATTCCTGTACTGTAAACACCCAGATTGCCCTATGGTACATCCTTTCACAAATGTTCAAGCTGGGCACAACAGTAAAGACATATGTACAATGGGTATGGGTCATTAGGTCTACAGTCATTAGGTTGACCACTATTGGTCGACATGCATTAGGTCAACATGGTCATTGGGTCGACATGTACTAGGTCAAAAGGTCGACATGAGTTTTTTTACTTTTGGGTGTTGTTTTCTTTATAAAGTGACGGGGAACCGCAATTACTGCACCGTGTCCCCTCGCATGGCTCGCTTCGCTCGCTTCGCTCGCCATGCTTCGGACATGGTGCCTCACTGCGCTCGGCACAGGTTACTAATCCCAATCGTAGTCCACGTGGATCGTAAAATATGAAAAAGTTCAAAGAATGATTTTTTTTTAAAAAAACTCATGTCGACCTTTTGGCCTGTCGACCGAGTACATGTTGACCTAATGACCATGTCGACCTAGTGACCCTGTCGACCTAATGCATGTCGACCAATAGTGGTCGACCTATTGACTGTCTACCTAAGTGTTGTCGACCTAATGACCGTATCCCATGTACGATTATAAAAATGAAAATTTCTATTTCCTGTCCTCCAATTATGTCTCGCGTGTTACATTATCCTGCAGAAATCCAGCCTCTGTTTATGTTACGTGGAAACGGTACAGTAACACTGGGAGACCTAGTTTTACACTAGACATCGCAACAGAAATGTTTGCCTGGGAACACAAGAAACTTATACAGTATGCCACAGGGTACTCTTTTCTTTCTTTCTTTCTTTCTTTCTTTCTTTCTTTCTTTCTTTCTTTCTTTCTTTCTTTCTTTCATTTTTTTTTTATATTTAATTCTGTGATGAGACCATTTGTTATTTTTGAAAATTTTTCTTCCAAAAAAAGAAGAAAAAAAGCAGGTTAAGGAAATGAAGAAAAATCTGGTGTTATAAATATGATATATTCCCATTGTCTTTCAACTGTAACACATTTGCTGTACATTCCCTTTTTTTTTAGGGTGTGTTATCTGTAAAATACAAAAAAATGTGTAGTGATATCATTCTGTAACTTTTTGAGGAAAAGATTTTTTTTAATTGAAATTAAGTTATTTATGTTGGGTTTGCGCTGAGAATACAAAATGGCCTGAATACCTCAGTGTGTAATCTCTCTTCTCTCTTTTTTAACAAAATCATTTGCATTTTATTTTGAGAAATTTAAGTTAATTTAAATTGTGGTTGATGCAATAGAAAATTGAAATATGGATTGTGCATGACTGTGTCTTGAGTGTAAAAAAAATATTGCAGTTTGAAATCTGGACCTGCAGTATTGTGAATAAAAGTTAGAAATGCTATGGTTCGGGGTATTAATTTTTGAGTTCTGGCAGCTGTCGCAAAAAGAATCTGATTGATTGCTACAGGCAACACACCCACTTGGCCTCTTTAGAAGATTTGATAAATCTTTCCCATAAAAAGAGAGGAAAGGGAGATTTCTTTCTTTACTAAAAGAACTTTATTGAAGAATTTAAACTACGGTATAAAAATACATATATAAAATCATTTTGCAAATACATTTTAAACATTGCATAGAAATATAAAGAGGGTACTAGAAATGATACTTGTGCCGTCATCTATACTAGTGAAATATACAAAGTTTAATGTAAAGAAAATACTGTCCAATATATTTCTGAAATTTAAAAAAAGTGCATAAAATGTGTCCATTCCAACTGGAGGAATTGTAAAACACAACTCTAACCATTTAGTAATTCTGTTTAAACATGTAGCTTACAGTACTGTATATGACAGGGAGCAAAGAATATATTGTTCTGCCCTATTTGAGACATGCCCTTGGTACACACTAACTTTTTGAAAGCTTGAAGTCAGAATATCAAAAATATCACAGGTTAGGGGGCAACATAAGCATTCACCCTCATTCCACTTTTTGTAATACTGTACAGCTCTGTAGATTGGAGAATGGGAGAGAGAGGTATAGAAATAGGCACCTGAGGTATCAAAGAAGAAATGGCCTCTAATGTGGACTGATACAAAATCACATATTGTAGTGTTCTGTGGTGTCTTGTTTTAGCCAATGGAAAACAAATGTGCTGTCTGCGTGTGTACCTGACTTCTGTCTTTCCATTGTTTATGCTCCATCAGAATGTGAGAGACGAGTCAGGGTAATAATAATATTATAATAATAATAACAACAGTAGTGTGGTACCAAATGTAAGGCAAATCAAGTACCAGCAAGAGGTGAGTGCAGACTGAGGTCATCAGCACTCGTACAGAAGGGCAGCATCAAGGATGTAATTTTGCAGTGATTCTCACCAGCTATTCTCCATTACTCCCAGCAGGTCATGTTTTCAGGATTTATGACTGTGGAAACTTGTAGGAAAATTGCTGACCAAGCAAGACAGAAAAATATATGAACTCGTGTGCATGATTCCAGAAATCCAGAAAACATGCCTCATTGGGAATACTTCAGGATTAATTATACAAGCACACTTTAAACATTGTAACATCCACCTTTTTCTATAGAGGATATGGTTATCTTGAGTTCCATTGGACAACTGGAACTCCCTCTTCCTCGCAGAGCCCAATCAGTTATTACATCCTGGAGGGGGGGTACAAGGGGTCAATGATGTGGGTGTGATGCAGTGACTTGTGTCATTATATTCCTGTGGTCCATTGTGCAATGATGAAAAAGAAAAGAGAGAGAGGATCCGGAAGGAGGACTGCTGAAATTCGGAAAGATCCGGGACATTGCAGTATGCCAGTAATCAAGGTGGTCAAAAGTAAATAGACAAGGCAGGGAAGCCGTAGCCTAAACAAACAGGCAAACTACAGTAGTACCTAAATCTAATGAATGGACAGCAATGCAGAAGCTGAGTGGACCCAGGAAACAGAATCGGATGGTCAGCACTATATACAGTAGATTAGACATCACATGAGAAAATGACCATTTCTTCATACATGTACATATAATGATGAGTACTGTAGTGTTTACAGAGATATAGTGTGGCCCTAATAAAATACTTAGGTATGTTTTGCCTACACTCATAAGGAACTTCCAAAATGATACAAATTTTGCCCAACCTCACTAAGCTTTTCAACCTCCTTTAAAATTCTATAGATAAAACTAACTAATCAAGCGAAGAACAGTCCGTTATGGGCCTCATTTACAGCTAGGAGCAAACCCAACTTTAATTTAGCACCTTGACAACACCAGGTAAAGCTGAATAAGTGGGGGGGGGGGGTTGAGGTGCAAATTTAAATAGTGCTCAGAGATTCCAAATTGAGAGATAGTGCACATTTAACTTATAACTACAGATGAGGCCCAGCATGTTAATTTTACACCAGGCAGGCTAAGACCAGTGTTTGTTCATGCTTGATAAAACACTTATAGCATTTACAGCTATTGTAAAAACACTAAGTATTACTTTTTCATGGTAAGTTTACTCCTGGATTGCAGCAGTCCTGTATAGCATAGATGTGAATCTCTTGGGCATGTGAACAGAGGAGACATCATCTGCACAGAGCTGTTAGACTGTCTCTCGCTTGCAGCCGTGTCTGTGTCTGGAGGACTCTCGCACATTCACAGGTCATGTAGGTCATCGGAAGAGACAATCTTGACAGTTATCCGGCCTGGCATCTCTTCAGCTGCTTGGCCATCCTTGTTGTGCAGCTGCAGAATCTGCTCTTCCTTTGGGTCATTAGGCGATGCAGCCAGGAGCACTTGGCCCAGGAACTGGTCACACAAGATACTGCTCCCCCAGACCTGAGGGTCAGAATAGAAAAAGCCATGTTACCACAGTGCAACTGTCTTATAGCATTACACTGAGTCATTGCCTTCGGTATTCAATGACTGTGTTGTGATTCAGTAAACAATTCCAATGCAGTGAATATGTACACAGCAATTATAATTACCTCTATAGGAGGATAGAGTCTTAGAATGATCTCTCCCTCTTTCTCTCATATATATATATATATATATATATATATATATATATATATTTGTATAGTACACACATATTGCACATCACTTTACAAAGAATATTTAGCTATTCCCTACCACATGTACACACGGGTTTGGTATGAATGACCGCTGGACAGAATGGCGGTCAAAATACAGACGCTGGCATTTCGAAGTATGAACTCCTGACGGGTGAGTTTACTATGCTAACCCCTGTCCCCTAACCCTCCCCGCAGCCTAAACCTAACCTCCCCCATTAGTGCCTAACCTTCCCCGGGGATGCCTAAACCTAACCCCCCCTGCTCCGCAGTAACCTGAGCTCGGCGGCTATACTTACAGCTGGGATTCCAGCTGTCGGAGTTCCGGCGTCAGTATCCTGACCACGTCGGGATTCTGGCATTAGTATTCCGACAGCCGGGATCTTAACCGCATCCGGTACACATATGTACACACTAGGGTTAATTATTTTTGTCAGAAACCAAATTACCCATCAGTGTGTTTTTGGATTGTGGGTGGAAAACAGTATCTGGAGGAAATCTGCGAAAACATGAAGGAACATACATACTCCACCCAGATAGTACAGCCAAGACTGTATTGTATAAACAGGCCCTATAGAAACAAATAGGATACAGTGTACATAGAGCCTAATTCTGAGTTGATCGCAGCAGCAAATTTGTTAGCAGTTGGGCAAAACCATGTGCACTGCAGGGGAGGCAGATGTAACGTGCAGAGAGAGTTAGATTTGGGTGGGGTTTATTCAAACTGAAATCTAAATTGCAGTGTAAAAATAAAGCAGCCAGTATTTACCCTGTACAGAAACAATATAACCCACCCAAATCTCTCTCTCTCTGCAAATGTTATATCTGCCCCCCCCCCCCCCCCCCTGCAGTGCACATGGTTTTGCCCAATTGCTAACAAACTTGCTGCTGCGATCAACTCAGAATTACCCCCCATAGGACACCAGGTATGTGTCCCATATTGGATTGCGAAAACTAGTTTTCCATCTCTAAGTGGACATATCTTGGGATAACTACAGTAAAGCTGCATACGTACTAATCTAGTCATTGCATATTTGGTGCTCAGTGTGTACAAACTAGCAGATTTAAAACGTACCAGCTGGTAATACTCAACATATCAACAGCCAAGCCCATTCACTGGTATGTAGACTTCGGAAAAGCAAATCTAATGAGTCTTTCCCTGTTCCAAGTCTCACAACCCTGTAGGAGTCAGTAACAGGTCACAGAGAGAGGTGGGTGTTTTTATTCCTATTCTAATGGGAAGCTGAATGCCTACATATTATTTCCAAGCATATTCCTAATAAGGCTAAATACACATGCATGTTAAAATTGTACACATTGAAGTAGATCCACTTCACATAAATTTTTCCATGCATTCCAGTTGCTTTCTCTGTGCATTCTGAGGTGTTCCAACTGATGCTTATCAATAAGTGTTCCCATTGTGGACTGAGACACCAGAACCATGTTAAGGTTCCAGCAGACCCCTCAGTAGGAGGGCTGGAAATTTATTATATGTGCCAATCTAATACCCCTTTCACACTGAGCCTCGAGATATAGCTGGGGTAACCTGGGTCCTGGCTTGGTGTGAAAGGGTCAACCCAGGCTGAGTTATCCAGGAATCCGACCCTGGGACCCACCAGGATAGCATGCGGTGTGGATGGTTATTCCAACCAGGACACCGGTGATTGGAAATTATGTAGTCTCCAAAACACCGGAAAAGGGACGACCAAACAATAACCCTTTTCCAGCCTGCAGTGTGAATGCGGTTTCAGGCAGCTGGACATGGCTTGAAACTGTGTTCAATAACCCAGGTTATTGGTGGTAAAGGGGTATAAATTAAGCCTTGGAACAACATAAAGCAATCAAAGAATGTATTACACAACTCCCCACTTAGAAATAAAAGAGTAATTCACGTTGACTCTTCCTACGCGTTACAGCTCTGTAACTGGTTTGTGCAGCAGAATGTGTGTGTGGGGTGGGGAATAAAACACTCGACAGAGCACTGGTAAAACACATAAGAAATGCTGTGCTTCTAAGATATCCAAAATCACCATCTATTCTAAATGAATATTTTTGTACAAACCAGTGCATTTAAAATAGCAAAATCAATACATACTGTAGGTATGACTCTTAAAATTTTATGCAGTCAGCATCCCGGTGGTGTACGTGCCGGCAGTCAGGTGACCGAAGTCAGAACCCCCGACCACCAGCATCCTAAAGTAATAGAGTGAGGGTTAGGGCCCAGGGTGGAGGTTAAGGTTAGGCACCATGGAAGGGGGGGTTTAGCAATAACAGTCACCCTTCCCCAGAGTCTTAGCCCTAGCCGCTACCCCAGGCAGGTTAGAGTAGGGGGCAGGGGAGTAGTAAATTAATTACCCAGTTCCCTGTCAACATTTTAAAAATCAGATGCTGTGGTCAGTCATGTGACCACCAGCATCCCGAACTTTGGCATTTCATATTACACCCCTTAAAATGCATTAACAGCAGCTATGTTATCCTTGATTTTAAGGTTCAATAAAATCTAAATGATTGTTGACAACAGCATATGTAGTAAGGTGGTCTGATTTCTGATTGTACAATTTTTCTTATGAGCCCTCATCACCCCTCTCCCAGCACAGCACCCATCACAGCATCCCTCTCCCAGCACAGCACCCATCACCCCTCCCTCTCCCAGCACAGCACCCATCACCCCTCCCTCTCCCAGCACAGCACCCATCACCCCTCCCTTTCCCAGCACAGCACCCATCACCCCTCTCCTAACCCATCAACACTCTCCCAGCACAACATCCCTCTCCCAGCACAGCATCCCTCTCTCAGCACCCACCACCCCTCCCTCTCCCAGCACAGCACCCATCACCCCTCTCCTAACACCCATCAACACTCTTCCAGCACCCATCACCCCTCTCCTAGCACAGCATGTCCGCACCCCTCACCAAGGACCACACCCTTTATGCAGCACCCCTCTACCAGCACAGCACCCATCACCCCTCCCTCTCCCAGCACAGCACCCATCACCCCTCTCCTAGCACCCATCAACCCTCTCCCACCACCCCTCTCCTAGCACAGCATGTCAGCACCCCTCACCAAGGACGCACCCTTCATGCAGCACCCCTCTACCCATCACCCCTCCCTTTCCCAGCACAGCATCCCTCTCCCAGCACAGCACCCATCACCCCTCCCTCTCCCAGCACCCATCACCCCTTCCCTCTCCCAGCACAGCACCCATCACCCCTCCCTCTCCCAGCACAGCACCCATCACCCCTCCCTTTCCCAGCACAGCACCCATCACCCCTCTCCTAACCCATCAACACTCTCCCAGCACAACATCCCTCTCCCAGCACAGCATCCCTCTCTCAGCACCCACCACCCCTCCCTCTCCCAGCATCCCTCTCCCAGCACAGCACCCATCACCCCTCTCCTAACACCCATCAACACTCTTCCAGCACCCATCACCCCTCTCCTAGCACAGCATGTCCGCACCCCTCACCAAGGACCACACCCTTTATGCAGCACCCCTCTACCAGCACAGCACCCATCACCCCTCCCTCTCCCAGCACAGTACCCATCACCCCTCTCCTAGCACCCATCAACCCTCTCCCACCACCCCTCTCCTAGCACAGCATGTCAGCACCCCTCACCAAGGACCGCACCCATCATACAGCACCCCTCTACCAGCACAGCACCCATCATCCTTCATACAAAACCACTCCCCCAGTACAGCACCCCTCAAACACCAGCACAGATTACAGCAGAAGCCAGCAACACCCATTGCCCTTCACCTGACCAACACAGCACCCCTCCCCCATCACTCATACATTATTGCTGAGCTGATTTAGTACTCAATCTTTAGAGCCCTGAAGCTGCTGAAATACAATATGCAGCTGCTTGGTGGCTGGTAGGGTGCAAAGAGTCAGTGTAGCCTGATGGACGGTAACTCACGATCTCCACAAAGGCCCATAGGAGAAGCTGCTACTTCTGGGCATGTGTAAGCAGCCATCCAGCTGCCATTACATGCTACCCAATGTCTGCTACTCGCTGCCCAATCAAAGCTGAACCAAAGCCACCGTCCCTTTGCCACAAACCGCCGCTGCCCACTGGCCCTAGGCTTGAGGTGCCCCATGGTATTTGCCTAGGATGCTATGCCTAGTGCCAGCTCTGTTCCTGTCCTAGTGGAAGCTCAGCTGGTTACAAGTCAGCAAATAGTTTAGTAGCCAGTAAGTTTCATGGCATGCTGGAGTCTGAGCCTAATTTTGTAGAAATATTTTAGAAGGAAGGTGGCTGAGATGCGTCCTACATTAAGATATACATTCTGGTATTCAATACCCATTATTATCACGGTAGCTCCCACACCGCAAACACTGGTGTGGACATTGGCCGTGACAGGAGAGCATGGCATGTGTAGCTGCAAGCCAATGCAGCTGAATGACTTTTGAACATGGGAAGTGCTAGGACCTTTTATGTTTGTTTCATTTTTCTGTACGTACCTGTGTGACCAGATCCAAGCCTGTGTATGCTGTGCTACAGTGTCTGATGCCAGTAAAGACACAGTGGTTGTAACCGGAAAACCTGCCTGCGAGCCCTTATTTTCAATACCCGTGGTACAATACACACAAACATACAGTATATATACTGCATATAACATTACTGTTGGAAGGCACTATGACAAGTTACAGTGGGTAATACCTCAGTCTTCACCCCCCTATGCTTGGCTCCACCTCCTTTGGTAACCCACATTCATAAATCCTGCATTTGCCCTAGGGAAGCACAAGCCGTTCCTGCTGATTAGAATGATAAGCGGTATGGCTATATTCAGTGTGTAATTGGTGCTGTATACCAAATTATGTTACAGTGTTTGCCAGAAAAACACTGTAGCATAATATTGTGTATGCAGATATGGCTGCAATTATACACACATATACAGAATATAGGCATGCCGCATATCAATTTAATTAGCAGGATCTGCTTGTGCGTCCATTTGCGTATAAGATGTATTTTCCGGGGAAAGATGTGCAAAAATGACCTGTACAGTACATGGACAATTTTGAGAGATGAAAGTTTTTTTGTTCGATTTTAAGGTTAATTAAAAAAAAAAAATCTTGTAAATGTGCTGTAATTGATATCCAACATTGACAAATACACCTCACCCAAAAAAAACAGCTCTATTTATTTGAGAATTTCGCAGAGCTGTTTTGTGTGAGCGTTTCAAACTGTCACTCCATTACATCGCCCAATTTGTATGTTTAACATGGAGAAACGCCTGAATCTGACTTTTTACCGATCAGTAGAAACATCCTACTTTTCATTTATTTATTATTTATTAACAGTTTCGTATATAGTGCAGAATATTCTGTTGCGCTTTACAATTGGGGCAACAGTAATAGAACAAAACTGGGTAAAAACAGACATAGAGGTAGGAGGGCCCTGCTTGCAAGCTTGCAATCTACAGGGAAATAGGCATTGATACACAAGGATAGATGCTACCTACTGCATAATTGTCCACCAGATTGCAGAGTTTCCCAATGGGCCGTATGATATGGTCACACAGCAATATAAGGCCAGGAGGATGTGAAAGTGAAGAAAAAAAATATGTGAGGTTATGTGTTGGACTGTACACAGAGGATGTAATTAGATAGGGAGGTTACGTGGGTGGGCCCAGAATTTGATACACTTATCTGAAGAGGTGAGTTTTCAGGGAACGCTTGAAGGTTTGGAGACTAGAGGTGAGTCTTATTGTGTGTGGGAGAGCATTTCACAGAGTGGGTGCAGCCTGGAAAGAGTCCTGTAATTTTGAGTGGGAGCAAGTAATGTGTGTGGATGAAAGATGCAGATCTTGTGTGCAGAGCGAAGAGGTCATGTACTCGGACGCTATTATATTGGCCGAGTTTACCAAATGTCCGACTTTTGTGACAAAATCTGAAATTTCTCAAACTCAGCTCCCATTACATCCCAGCCAAGGTATTTAACTGGAATATTTTATAAACTAACATTGTACAATTATTTATGTAAGTAATTAACAGCACAGAATATACTGCACAGTTCAAATAATTTACTGTGAAAAAAGTTGCTAAGGGTGTGTACACACGGTGAGATTTGGGCTATGCCTGATTCTCACCATGCGACAGGGGCCGGGTCGGCACTTAGTCAGTATCGCAAGCACATAATGAGTGTGCTTGAGATACTTGCTATGGCCCTCATTCCGAGTTGTTCGCTCTGTAAAAATCTTCGCATCGCAGCGATTTTCCGCTTAATGCGCATGCGCAATGTCCGCACTGCGACTGCGCCAAGTAAATTTGCAATGCAGTTAGGATTTTTACTCACGGCTTTTTCATCGTTCTGGCGATCGTAATGTGATTGACAGGAAATGGGTGTTACTGGGCGGAAACAGGCCGTTTTATGGGCGTGTGGGAAAAAACGCTACAGTTTCCGGAAAAAACGCAGGAGTGGCCGGAGAAACGGAGGAGTGTCTGGGCGAACGCTGGGTGTGTTTGTGACGTCAAACCAGGGACGACAAGCACTGAACTGATCGCAGATGCCGAGTAAGTCTGGAGCTACTCAGAAACTGCTACGAGGTGTGTAATCGCAATATTGCGAATACATCGTTCGCATTTTTAAGATGCTAAGATTCACTCCCAGTAGGCGGCGGCTTAGCCTGAGCAAATCTGCTAAAATCCGCTTGCGAGCGAACAACTCGGAATGAGGGCCTATGTGCGATTTTGGCTAAGTCCCGATTTTGACTATCTCTTCTATAGAGATAGCCAAAATTGACTTGCCTGCACAGCCTATTTTTTCTTTCGATGCCGACCGCGCGGGACCGCGCATCGAATCGGGATCGCAAGGTGACTGTCACCTTGTGATCTGCACTAACTTTTCTTCCGATTCTGACTATATAGTCAGAATCGGAAGAAAAAATCTCACCGTGTGTACACACCCTTAGACAGGACAATCAACATTATGTATATTCACTGTGGGAAGTCACATAAAAATATTTAGGATCAAGTTTGTTCTGTGTATAGCAACAAATCAGATTCTGTCATTTGTTTAGCACTGTTTAGAAACTTAAAGCACAAATCTCATTTGTTTCTAATACCATAGGCCAGTGGTTCTCAAACTTTTTTGAATCATGGCGCCCTAGAGCATCAGAATTCTTTTCACGGCACCACTAGGCCAAAAGTTTCTTATTGAGATATGTAGAAAGAAATATTACATTAAGTAAATTGTGTTTATATGTCATCCTTAGGTTCCAATGAGTTGTGAGGGACAAGATTTGCCTCTGTTTGGCCACATATTTTATGATTAGCAGCCACCAGCACTGGTTTTGCCTATTATATTGACCATGAATAATTTGAATTGGTCCTGGACCACCAACCCAGGGCACCCCTGCAAGTGTCCTGAGGCACCCCAGGGTGCCACGGCACACAGTTTGAGAACCACTGCTATAGGCATTGTCAAAACCACCTTTTTCCTGTGCCCCCTAGTGTCATATATCTACAATGTCACATCACTTCTCTAGAATTGCAATATAATGGTTTACCTGAACAGCAATCGGTACATTGAGTCTCTTGCGATAGAAGATGGCTTTCATATCAAAGACAGCATTGGTGGTATTTTTGTGGACTTCGGATTTAACCCTCTCACTTTCGCATTTAACGGTAATGTATAGGTCAGTTCCTGTAAATAAGCACCAGACACTTTCTGTATTTTTATACTACACACGGCACAGCACATTGCAAATTATAGTTTCAATTATACTGTGACAAATACATCTGCAGGAACTCTTAGAAGCAATTATATAAATAGATAGAGCCACGTTCAGACACTTTACCATGATCAGCCTTATGGCGGAATTCAGTTAAACCCGATAAATTACCACGGGGAAACCTGGAGGTAGCCTCTGGCTTTAATGCCCAAGGCTATTCAATTGGCCTCCCGATTTCACCCAATAGCTTTGTTAACACCTGTTAAAGTACCAAGTTATTGGGTGTTAACACAAGTTAATGGGTGTTAACACACAGAATCCGTGAAAAGTTCACGGGTTCGTGTGTTTACAGGGTCATGGCACCAGTTAACTCCCGAGTTATCACGGATTTTTTCAACCGACTGAGGCAGGTGAAAAAAATCTGTGATAACTCCTGGCTTTGGGGCTATTGGATAGCCCCAGGGGTTCAATTAGCCCATGGTAATCTATCACAGCTAATTGAATATCGGCCTTAATATGGTTAAAGAAACAACTTTACTGCAATCTAAATATTTAATAATTTTTAGAAAACGTGAGTATATATTTAGATAAATATCAATGTAATTACCATGATGGTTTCAATTCTGAACTGATTCAGCATATGCAATTGCCAATAAGCACAAATAAGCATATTCATTACTAGTGATGAGCGGGTTCGGTTCCTCGGAATCCGAACTCCCCCGAACTTCACCCTTTTTACACGGGTCCGAGGCAGACTCGGATCCTCCCGCCTTGCTCGGTTAACCCGAGCGCGCCCGAACGTCATCATCCCGCTGTCGGATTCTCGCGAGATTCGGATTCTATATAAGGAGCCGCGCGTCGCCGCCATTTTTCACTCGTGCATTGGAAATGATAGTGAGAGGACGTGGCTGGCGTCCTCTCACTTTGTTTCAGGGGGCTGCAGTGCAAATATCTTTATTCTGGGGACCAGCAGTATTATAGGAGTACAGTGCAGAGTTTTGCTGACCAGTGACCACCAGTATTACACGTTGTCTGCCTGAAAAACGCTCCATATCTGTGCTCAGTGTGCTGCATATATCTGTGCTCACACTGCTTTATTGTGGGGACTGGGGACCAGCAGTATTATATAGGAGGAGTACAGTGCAGAGTTTTGCTGACGTGACCACCAGTATACGTTGTCTGCCTGAAAAACGCTCCATATCTGTGCTCAGTGTGCTGCATATATCTGTGCTCACACTGCTTTATTGTGGGGACTGGGGAACAGCAGTATTATATAGGAGGAGTACAGTGCAGAGTTTTGCTGACCAGTGACCACCAGTATTATACGTTCTCTCCTCTGCCTGAAAAACGCTCCATATCTGTGCTCAGTGTGCTGCATATATCTGTGCTCACACTGCTTTATTGTGGGGACTGGGGACCAGCAGTATTATATAGGAGGAGTACAGTGCAGAGTTTTGCTGACCAGTGACCACCAGTATTATTACATTCTCTGCCTGAAAACGCTCCATATCTGTGCTCAGTGTGCTGCATATATCTGTGCTCACACTGCTTTTTGTGGGGACTGGGGACCAGCAGTATTATATAGGAGGAGTACAGTGCAGAGTTTTGCTGACCAGTGACCACCAGTATTATACGTTCTCTGCCTGAAAAATGCTCCATATCTGTGCTGCATTGTAGTATATAGTAGGAGTACAGTGCATAATTTTGCTGACCACCAGTATATAATATATAGGAGTACGGTACAGAAGGCCACTGCTCTACCTACCTCTGTGTCGTCAAGTATACTATCCATCCATACCTGTGGTGCATTTCAGTTTTGCACAGTTTGCTGACCACCAGTATATAATATATAGCAGTACGGTACAGTAGGCCACTGCTCTACCTACCTCTGTGTCGTCAAGTATACTATCCATCCATACCTGTGGTGCATTTCAGTTGTGCGCAGTATATATAGTAGTAGGCCATTGCTATTGATACTGGCATATAATTCCACACATTAAAAAATGGAGAACAAAAATGTGGAGGGTAAAATATGGAAAGATCAAGATCCACTTCTAACTCGTGCTGAAGCTGCTGCCACTAGTCATGACCGAAACGATGAAATGCCATCAACGTCGTCTGCCAAGGCCGATGCCCAATAGTAGAGAGGATGTAAAATCCAAAAAACAAAAGTTCAGTAAAATGACCCAAAAATCAAAATTAAAAGTGTCTGAGGAGAAGCATAAACTTGCCAATATGCCATTTACGACACGGAGTGGCAAGGAACGGCTGAGGCCCTGGCCTATGTTCATGGCTAGTGGTTCAGCTTCACATGAGGATGGAAGCGCTTATCCTCTCGCTAGAAAACTGCAGTGCCACTCCTAGATGGGCCAGGTGTTTGTGTCGGCCACTTGGGTCGCTTAGCTTAGTCACACAGCTACCTCATTGCGCCTCTTTTTTTCTTTGCATCATGTGCTGTTTGGGGGCTATTTTTTAAATCTGCCATCCTGTCTGACACTGCAGTGCGACTCCTAGATGGGCCAGGTGTTTGTGTCGGCCACTTGGGTCGCTTAGCTTAGTCACACAGCTACCTCATTGCGCCTCTTTTTTTCTTTGCATCATGTGCTGTTTGGGGACTATTTTTTAAATCTGCCATTCTGTCTGACACTGCAGTGCCACTCCTAGATGGGCCAGGTTTTTGTGTCGGCCACTTGGGTCGCTTAGCTTAGTCACACAGCTACCTCATTGCGCCTCTTTTTTTCTTTGCATCATGTGCTGTTTGGGGACTATTTTTTTGAAGTGCCATCCTGTCTGACACTGCAGTTCCACTCCTAGATGGGCCAGGTGTTTGTGTCGGCCACTTGGGTCGCTTAGCTTAGTCACACAGCTACCTCATTGCGCCTCCTTTTTTCTTTGCATCATGTGCTGTTTGTGGACTATTTTTTTTGAAGTGCCATCCTATCTGACACTGCAGTGCCACTCCTAGATGGGCCAGGTGTTTGTGTCGGCCACTTGGGTCGCTTAGCTTAGTCATCCAGCGACCTCTGTGCAAATTTTAGGACTAAAAATAATATTGTGAGGTGTGAGGTGTTCAGAATAGACTGAAAATGAGTGGAAATTATGGTTATTGAGGTTAATAATACTATGGGATCAAAATGACCCCCAAATTCTATGATTTAAGCTGTTTTTGAGGGTTTTTTGTAAAAAAACACCCGAATCCAAAACACACCCGAATCCAACAAAAAATTTTCAGGGAGGTTTTGCCAAAACGCGTCCGAATCCAAAACACGGCCACGGAATCGAATCCAAAACCAAAACACAAAACCCGAAAAATGTCCGGTGCACATCTCTATTCATTACAAGAGCTAACTAAGGGGGTCATTCCGAGTTGTTCGCTCGCAAACTGCTTTTAGCAGCTTTGCACACGCTAAGCCGCCGCCTACTGGGAGTGAATCTTAGCTTATCAAAATTGCGAACGAAAGATTCGCAATATTGCGAAAAGACATCTCTGTGCAGTTTCTGAGTAACTCGAGACTTACTCGGCATCTGCGATCAGTTCAGTGCTTGTCGTTCCTGGTTTGACGTCACAAACACACCCAGCGTTCGCCCAGACACTCCTCCGTTTCTCCAGCCACTCCCGCGTTTTTCCCAGAAACGGTAGCGTTTTTTCACACACTCCCATAAAACGGCCTGTTTCCGCCCAGAAACACCCACTTCCTGTCAATCACATTACGATCACCAGAACGAAGAAAAAACCGTGAGTAAAATTCCTAACTGCATAGCAAATTTACTTGGCGCAGTCGCAGTGCGGACATTGCGCATGCGCACTAAGCGGAAAATCGCTGCGATGCGAAGAAATTTACCAAGCGAACAACTCGGAATGACCCCCTAAATGTACATATATCTGAAGTGCTTCATATTCCTGAGCAGTCTGTCCACTCTACTGCAGGGATACATACAATATGATGCAGGCTGTCAGCATCATACTGTCTGTATCCAGTGGTGACTGCTGCCCGTGGGCTGCAATGTAGACCGCACTATTCATGGGAGGTGGAGGGGGGGGGGGGGGGGGGGGGTTAGCACATATAAACACACATGAAGTTTGTATGTAATATATGTGCTGGCTGCAGTAGCAGATTTACCACAAGGCAACCAAAGCAGCTGCATAAGGCCCTGTGGGTCCCATGGGCCCTGCTGGTCTCAGGAGGCCTGCCGACAGGGCTGTATAAAGGGCATTTCTGGCAGGCTGTCAGTGATTAGGTGGCTGTTGGGTGCCGTCTCCAGTGCACGCCTATATCTCCAATCTTGCAGTATTGTGCGCGTGACCTGTCATGACATATGTGTATGACATCAGACGCACAGACAGAGTGCAGTATTTTTATTCATTTTATATAACATCCACCTACTTCAAATTCCAATCTGGCAGTGGAGGGTGGGGGGTGGGGGGTTAGCATGATCTGTTTAATGGATTATGAAATTGGGGACCAAGTCTGCGAGCTGCCCTGCGAGCATGTATTCCATCAATCATGCATGGGGCAGGGGATACAAAGAGCCCCCAATTACCCTCTATGCCCATACCCTCCAACAATTTACACATAAAAATCGGTACAAATTCGAAAAGGGGGCGTGGCCACGCCCCTTTTCCTATACTTTCAATGGAAGTTTGGAGATCAAAAAATCGGTACAGACCATAAAAAAAGGTACTGTAACGTAGAAACATAGAATTTGACGGCAGATAAGAACCACTTGGCCCATCTAGTCTGCCCCTTTTTTTATCCTTTAGGTAATCTCAACCCTTTTTGAACCTTAATTCTTTGTAAGGATATTCATATGCCTATCCCAAGCATGTTTAAATTGCTCGACAGTTTTAGCCTCTACCACCTCTGATGGGAGGCTATTCCACTTATCCACTACCCTTTCTGTGAAATTATTTTTCCTTAAATTTTCCCTGAACCTGCCTCCCTCCAGTCTTAGTGTATGTCCTCGAGTACTAATACTTCTCCTCCTTTGAAGAATGTTTCCCTCCTGAACTTTGTTAAGACCCTTGATATATTTGAAAGTTTCTATCACGTCCCCCCTTTCCCTTCTCTCCTCCAAACTATACATGTTAAGATCTTTTAGCCTTTCCGGGTAAGTTTTGTGATGTAGGCCATGCACCCATTTTAGTTGCCCTTCTTTGTACACTCTCTAATGTATTTATATCCTTCTGGAGATATGGTCTCCAGAACTGGACACAGTATTCAAGAAGAGGCCGTACCAATGACCTATACAGTGGCATTATCACTTCTTTTTTCCTGCTACTGATTCCTCTGGCTATGCAACCAAGCATCTGACTTGCCTTTCTCATTGCTTTGTTGCATTGCTTTCCTGCCTTTAAGTCACGTGAAATAGTGACTCCTAAATCCCTTTCCTCCTCAGTAGTTTCCATTATAGTACCCTTGATACTATATTTAGCCTTTGGGTTTTTGAGACCCAAGTGCATGATTTTGCATTTTTTAGCATTAAACTGTAGTTGCCACGTTCTTGACCATTTTCAAGCCTAGCTAGGTCATCAATCATTTGCCAAAAAGGTACAGTTAGAGGGTATGTATGCCGTGCTCCTTGCTTTCCACCACACTTGTAGGGGTTAAGTGTCCAAGATCCGGTGTGCAAGCCCAATCTCATGTGGTGTCCAATACTCCTGCCCATTTTGATAAATATGGCACTGCTGAGACCTCACTGTACAAGTGGTATTCATGGCAACTAACAGCAGCTGCAGCCTGGAGATAGTACCCCAAGCACCTGGGAGGAGAATGCCACTAAGCTGCAAGAGACTGCAGAGAAGTAGGGTTCCAGAGATGGAGACTGTTGGAAAATGTAGGTGATAAGATGAAGACCACCCAGGATACAGAACAGGCTATCCAGCTACAACAGCCGTCTCTATCACTTTCCCTCCTCCAGCTTTGCAATGGTTAGTACATGCCAGGGGCCAGATAATGGGGTTGATTTCAAAATGTGTGAGCTATTCCCCGTTTGTAGAAATTTGTTATGAATTAAAGGGTCAACAGTTAGAATGTCGACAATGTCTAGGTCGACAACAAATGGTCGACATGCACAGTGACGACATGGTCAAATAGTCAACAGGTTGTGACAGAAACGGTCGACACATGAAAAGGTAGGCATGAGTATTTTTATGGTTTTTTGGTGTCAAAATTTCCCTTCCAGCACGTGCAGCACGTCCCCTCGCAGGAGCCTCGCTGTGCTCGGCACAGACTACTATTCCCAATTGTAGTCCACGTGGAAGGTAAAGTATGAAAAAGGGAAAAAAAGCTCAAAAAAGCTCATGTTGACCACTTGAACCTGTCGACTTTTTCACCATGTCGACCATTTAACTGTTGACCTATCATCCGGATACCATAGATATGATAGAGGGTAACAACTTATCACTTCACGCACATCCACCGCTACAACCACCACGGAATAGGCGCCAGAGGTTCCAGCTTAGTCACTCCCTGCAACAGCAGACTGTACGTTTAGTCCCACCACCGCTGGAACATGATCCCATTATCATTGTGTACTACCCTCTTTATCTTGTCTAGGGATTCATCTGTGGTACACTGGCTTTCAATATTAAACAGTGGTCACAGTGCATAACTGGGTATTCTCTTTCCAAATTGTCTGTTGCCATTCAATAGTTCATGCTAAGTGTAAATTATGCCTGGAACAGTAACTGCAATGCAGTTTTGGCCATGCCACTGACCATGTCTGCTATCTAGGAATCTGAAAATGAAAAGGTGGCAATGCTACCCACGCAACAATGTTAAGCTCAAATTGATTTTTCTGTGTCAAGACTGCAAAGAGAGGTATGAAGACATGAAGCAAAGCACAGATCTGGTCTGGAAGCTCTCAAAAACAAAATCTTTCACCCACTGCAGTTATCACCATCAGAGCCAGGTTATAGGAGGGGCGACAGGGGCGGTGGTCCCAGGGCCCCCACACATTAGGGGTCCCCATGCACAGTCCTCCAGAATCATCCAATGGCACTATGAAAACTGGATCACAGCATTTAGCTGTCTCCATTTGCCTTCCTCTTCAGCGGCTTAGCTGTTCCTTAACAGCGGCCACCGAGGAGGTCCTCACTGTAGTCAGTCTTGCGGGATAGTGACAGCAAATCCCGCAAGTCAGTGTACTGGAGCTGGCAGTGTACTGGAGCTGTGCTTTCTGTGTTCTCCCAGGTCCCCACACTCCCGGGAAGTTTTGCTACAGATAAGATTGACAGCAGACTCAGCTCACCTTTTTTACTAGGGAATACAGACTTTTGATTTTGGCAAAATGTAAAAATAAGTACAATGTGCATTTGAGTTGGCGCTGTGTCACTGCGTTCTCCCGGCTCCCGGCTATCCCACTGTTGCACTGTGACTGTCAGGGTCCAGACAGGTAACGTACGTGTGTGTGTCAAACAATGCATTAAACATTTCACTCTCTTGGAAAAATATGGTGAACTCTGGTTATGTTTGTACATTCTATCCCCAGAAAAACATGGGTAGATTTAAAACATAGGACCTAATTCAGACCTGATCGTAGATGTGCGAAAAAACGCACATCTACGATCAAATTCTTTGACATGCAGGGGGACGCCTAGCACAGGGCAGACATGCGAAAGCACCGCAAGGCAGCAACGCTTTCGCATGTTTCATGTAGCTCTCTGCTACGCAGCCTAGCTGCAATGGCAGACAGCTAAGCGATGCGACCACAATAACCGCGGAGGTGGCAGCAGTGCGCACGCACAGATACCAGCACCAAATGCATATGGGTCACAGTGGGTGCGAATGCCTCTGCCTGATTGACAGGCAGAGGCATTCACTGGGCGGGTGGGGGTCGGCGACGGTTCATTGTGGGGTCTGCTGTGTTTTCTGGGTGGCTGCATGACGTCACACGCTGTTGCTCCAGTGAGAAAAATGCCGGCGGAAGCTGCGTATTAAATTGCGGTCACAGCCACTGGTCAGGCCATTCAGCATGCTGGGCGGCCTTGACCTGCGATGGGTGGCCTCCAGCATGCAAAAGAATGGATTGCAGAATCTGCAATCCGCACTGAATAACTCCCTAAGGCCTAATTCAGCACGGATCGCTATTGCTAATAAAAAGTGTGATTCTTTGCAAACTCAATTGCAAAGAATCGCACAGGTAGTTGCTGCCCAGAATTGGAAAAAAGCCCACTGCCCTTTTGTGTATGCATCGCAATCCATACGCAAAATCGGGAACATCAAAGGGGTAATTTCAATCTGCACCAAGCCGAGCATCCACATATCTGCACGGTTGTTGCATGGAATATGATCGCAGATGATGTCAGAGACCCTCCCGCCAAACAGTCATGACACGCCTGCGTTTTTGCCACCACTCACACAAAACGCCATGTTACCACCCCTAAACACTCACTTCCTGTCAATCAGTGTGCGATCACATCAATTTAAAACTGCAAACGCACTGCGATCGTAATGCGATTCTGATACATGCACATGCAGCACATGCGCAGTCTTTGCCAAATTGCAAAGTATCTAAATTGTGAATCAGGTCCAAAGAAATCTCCCCTGTATGTAGCATACACTCCTATCAAACTTTGCATGAGTTTGTTGTTGGGTCACTCTGTCATATCGGGGTGTAGTATGTTATGCCGGCACTTGGGATCCCGACCACCGGCATGCAGGCAGCGGGGTGAGCGCTGAAGAGCCCCTTGCGGGCTCGCTGCGCTCGCCATGCTGCGGGCACGGTGGTGTGCTAAGCACGCCACGCTATTTATTCTCCCTCCAGGGGTGTCGTGGACAACACAAGAGGGAGAATAGTTGTCGGTATGCCGGCTGTTGGGATTCCAGCGTCGGTATGGTGAGCGCCAGGATCCCGACAGCTGGCATATCGAATGCATCATATTGTGCTGACCTGATTTACACACCAAGTACAACCAAATCACCAGTTATGAGACTCTGGAGGACTTGATCAATTTACAGCAATCCCTGTAACCATGTACAGTAGAACATATTTAAAGAATAGAGCAGATCCCGCCCCGGGACACCTTATCCTTCTTTAGAGACATTTTGTCTTCTCCGCTCCGATTCAAAATAGGCCTTATGTCCACTCTATGATCTTCTAACTGCCCATAAACAACCCCCTTAGGAGCCCCAAGAGCTGGGACATTGGAAAGTCTCTGAAGCCGGTGGGGTGGGCTGCGATTCGGGAATTGGTTGTTAAATCTTCTATATGTGTTAGGATTCCTGAGATACCTATAAACAATCTCTCGTACTCACCCGCCTCCAAGCTATATTTCCCCAGGTGTCTGATAGCTGCTGGAGGGACTGTGGAGAGGAGGGCACCTTTGCTCATATTTGGTGGCACTGTCCGAAAATTAAGTGCTTTTGGGATATGGTTCATCAGCTAATTCTTTTTCTTGTTGACATATCAATGCCATGTTGTATTTCATACTCTCTCCTGCCACGACCCATTCCCCATTGTGATAAAGATACTCAGGCACTTATCCGACACATCCTTAATGCAGCTAATTGTGCGATAACGGCTTGTTGGAAGTCAACAGACCCCCCCCCCCTTCTCCCCCGTGACTCAATTTGGCGCACTTTTTATTTGGAGCAGATCACTAGTTATCTACATGAAACCCTCTCAAACTTGTTAATATCTGGTCCTCCGCATTACCTATCATGTGGCTCACAATTGTGATCTATAGTTTCTGGCTGCACGCAGCTCCTGTCAACAGTTTTCCACCCGTCTCTGCATGTCTCCCTTACTAACACTTACCTGTCTCCCCTTCCTCCCTCCTTCCTTTCTTTCCCACTCCTCTCCCCCTCCGTCTTGTTTAGATTACTCGGGTATGTCTTACAGTTATTTTCCTGTATGATTGTACAGTATTTCGGATTTATTTATATTTGAACACATTGATGTTACTGCTCTCTCGCTGCTGCTTATTGTGTGTAAAAACTCCAATAAAGCAGTTTCTCAAAAAAGAACACAGCCGAAACTGAACACCAAAAACAGCATTTAACATGACCATGGAAATACAGCACCTGCAGCACAAAGGGACAGCAGCATGCAACCTCTAGTGGAGGGGAATGCTCCGCAGACACACTCCCACAAGTCATCGGAGACATCTACATCCAGTGGAGCACCCAGGGGGGGGGGGGGTTTCCGAGCACCCAGAAACCCCCCTCCACTAAAAAAATAAATATATATATATATTTTTTTTTAGCTGCTTGAGTATTATTAATGGCTGTCTAGCGTCCTCTGCAGCCTGCTGTCTTCCTGGTGGCACTTGTAAGTGCAGTAAAAGTTTACTTTATTTTAATTATAGTACATATATATCCATGTGCATACATATATACACATGTATATACATACATACATACATACATATAAACACACACACATATGACACATGTATGCATGTTTAATATGCTATGTATATGTGTTTATGTATGTGTGTGTGTGTATATATATATATATATATATATATATATATATATATATATATATATATAGATACCCTTGTAGTAGCCGGCACTCGGAAGGCCTCTGTGGGCTTTCTGGCTCAGGTGCCATCCTATGAGGTTTCCACCTCCATCACTATCCCATGTAAAGAAGGCAGCACTCAGAGACTTGAAGGTGCAAAAGAATATTTAGTAAACAAGCTGCAGGGTTACATCAACGTTTCGGGGCGCGCAGACCCTTCATCGTCTCTGAGTGCCACCTTCTTTACATGGTATATATATATATATATATATATATATACACACACACACACACACACACACACACACACACACACAGAGACACACTAGTTTTACGGACCCAGCATATACTGGGTCACCCCAGTCCCCACCCCCGTGATTGGCTCCACCCAGTTCTGGAAACCCCCCCATGCAAATCCTGCGTTTGCCACTGACATCCACAGGGAAACAACTGCCACAGAGTACTTGTTGGTATTTTGCTTGTGACCACACTGGGCTCCGGAATGCTACCTGCCCTACTAAGAAGAATTCTGTAGCTAGGGGTGGCAGCATCTTTGTGTGTCTAGGGTGGAGATCAGGATAGGTTATGCAGAAGGTGTGAGTGGTCAAGTTATCCTCTATTACCCACTGTATATGAAAATATAAAAGTTCATAGTATAATTTTTCTGACATATTGGGGTAAATTTACTAAGATGGGAGTTCTATTTAAGATGGGATGTTGCCCATAGCAACCAATCAGATTCTACTTCTCATTTATCTAGCACCTTCTATATGATAGTACCTGGAATCTGATTGGTTGCTATGGGCAACATCCGATCTTAAATAGAACTCCCATCTTAGTAAATTTACCCCCTTGAATTTTGTTAAAAATAAATGATGACACTTTCCTTTGTTTAAGATGTATCTTCCTGTTATTACCTTGTGTTCTGCCCTCTTGCTGTACTCCTTCCACTTTCTGTATCCACACCTGGGTGACTCTCTGAGGGTATCCCCACAGGATGCTCCAGCAGGTCACACTGGGTTTATCAAGCAGCAGCTCCCTGCAGAGAACAGGCAGCAGCTTATAGAGGGATGTAATTGCAGTGCTAGTAAAGCCAGCTTATGTTGTCTGACCCCACAGCCATGTCATTAAAAAAGCCACCTGCCTGTAATAATCACTTTTTCTCTACTGGCAATAGGTAAATCCTGCTGAAGCCACTCTGGCGTGTAAATAAATATTTTACTTAAACTTCTTGCCTACAGTAGATCTCTCTTAAATGGAAAGTAGAAACCATGGTATGTGTTAATTATATGGACGCCACTTGAAATAACATGAACTCTGTCCACCTGTTTTTTTGAGGATACAGTTGTCTTATGCAGGCGATCCAAATCCCTGGAATAACAGGTGGTGCCTCACCCTCCAGAGATATACTGGCATACATGATGTCCTCATTAGTAACACTGATAAGGTCTCTGGTGCCACTTGTCACAGACAGAGCTATAATTTAAACTCAGAAATGTGACATTTATAAATTAGACTGGTGACAGCTTGTACCTGTTCTGTAAGAGTATTGCTGATTACCGGGCAGTTACACAAATAAGATATACTCAGATGGTTGCTGGTGTGCAATATGTGACCCCGCGCCATTATGCCACATTTATAAATATGTATCAAGCCGTGGAGAGAGATAATGTACCAACCAATCAGCTTATGTCATATTTATAGCATGGCTTGTAAAACGGCAGAATATAATTGGTCGGTACTTTATCTCTCTCCAAGGTTTGCTACATCCCCACCCCCCCATTAATAAATTACATGTGATAGCTACTGTATCATTGAATGCACATCTTCTGTAAAGAATACCTGAATTCAGATGTCACATCTGTAAAGAGTCTGAGGATGAAGTCACAGATGGTGCCAGGATGAAAGGTTGTAGGAATGATGACATATCGACCTTTCTTCAATGTCTTCCTCAAAACAATGGATCTCAGGTTCATGTAGGGAGAGGATGCAGCCCTTTCCTGTCCATGCATCTTGTGGATTCGATACTGTCTGTTCTGTTCCACCTAATAAACAGTCAGAAGATTATGCATTCAGCAATACTGTACTGATCTGACAGTTGAGACCTCCGTTCTGAAGGCAATTAAATCCACAACATCAATATAATCTATTTTCCTAATTAGATAAAATGCGTGTACTTACAATGGAGTATGAATGAGAAGTATAGCTTATCAGTACGATTTACAACCAAACCCATTTCAGTAGTACAACCAATCATCTCTATTGTCATTTTTGTTATTATTCTAGTACTATGAACATTTTCTCTTTATGTTGTATTTGTGCTTCCTGCAACACTTTTTTAGTTTTATTATTTTTTCTAACATTACAACACATTTCTGTTTTTTTTTTTTTAGAGTATTTAGTCAATATTTTAACACTATTTTGATGTGCTCCTGAGAAACTGATTACTTCCTCCCATTCCTGCCGCCATGATTTTGGGCCGTGTTGCTCCCTTCCTCTGGAATTCTCTACCTCTCCTCTTCAGACTCTCCACAAAACTTTAAATGGGCTCACAAGACCCGCTTCTTCATCAAATCCAGCCATCTCTCATCTCTCATCCTAACCCACTGTTAAATGCTCATTTCTACCCTATCTCTGTCACCCCTGTCTGTCTGCTCCTCCCCTTCAGAATGTAAGCTCTGATGATTAGGGCCCTCTCCCCTTATGCGCTTTCCCTCTTTTAGTCTATTTTCAACTCCATATTCCCTACAACACCTAGCCCTCGATGTCTGCCCCCCCATATAATTATTTCAGTGTCCTGTCTCCTGATGCAGCAATGTTTATATACCATGTACTTGTCCTACATTGTCATGTACTGTAAGTCATTGTTTTCTTGTCTTGCTCATTGTTTATGTACTTTGTTAGGTGTTGTGAAACCCTTGCGATACCACATAAATAAAAGATAATAATAATAATAATAATTCAAAAAAATTAAAATGAGAGCTACAGTATTGCTGCTGCTTCTATGGTAGCAACAGCAATAGCTCCTCCAACCACATCTGAATTAGCATCATTATGCAAAGGTACACTTTTGTGTAAATACAAATCAGTACAATGAGGTTTGCAAAATGGAGTTTTATTTTATTTTTCTTTCAAAGTCAGTGTATTACTGTATTTTGGGTGTTACTTGCTTCTGCTCAGAGCCAGCCCTAGGCATGTACAGTATAGGCAAATGCCTAGGGGCATCTGGAAAAGCCTAGGGGCATCTGGGTAGGTTCGACATCTAAGCTCAGAAGTTCCGTCTGACAGTGGCTGTCATGGGATGTATAGGCTTCCCGGCACTGCTATGCCGTTGCCTGTCATATTATATGACAGGCAGCAAAGCAGTAGCAGCAAAAAGCCTGGACAGACCAGCGCTGATCATACAGCTCCTGCAGCTTCCATCAGTGTGACGCTGGCGTGACCTAAAGTCATGTCAGCATCATTCACAGCAGAGAAATCGAGGCAGAGGAGAGCAGATGGAAGACAGTAAAAGTAACTAAATTAGGAGAGCTTGAAACAAGAGACAGGTTGGGGATCTGATTGCTGGAGACAAACCAGGCGGAAAGATTTGATTCCCGGAGACACATGGAGGAGAGATTTGATTGTGGGAGCACACAAGGGGAAGAGACCTGATCTGGGCAACCATCGGGGTGGGGGAGAGGGGGTGTTGACTGCGCCTGGCCCATACAGAGGTGGGGGCCCACCCCTAGCTCCTACCACAAATACCTGTAGAGCTGCACTAGTCTGTGAATCAACAGCAGGCTGGTGTGTAGGAAGGACTTCTTAAAACAAGCCTTATCTCTGCATTAGCTCTCTGTGATCCATTCCTGTAGGTCCACAAGACTCCACCTATATGTAACGTCACACTGTATAACATCCCATAAAGGTGGAGCAGAGCAGTAGAATTTTTTGGGGGGAGCGAGGGGCCCTGTCTATTTTGTCAGTCCCGGCCCAGTAGCGCACGCAGGGGGGGTTTCTGAGTACCCAGAAATCCCCCCATATCAGTGCTGGCCGTCAGACACTCTGTCTGCATCTCTGACCTGGACGGCTGTTATGATGAGCCGGCCGGACGCTGACAGAGAGGAGCTACAGTATCAGTGCCACTGCCGAGTGCAGTACTGCCAGGAGCCTCTAGAGGCCCCCATCTTCATTTGTGCTGTCCACACAGCAAGAAGTCGTCCCTGAGCACTGAGCAGTGAGCTGACTTGAGGCATGCAGCTCAGAGGCAGGAGCAGGAAACGTGGGGGAGAGACCTGACCTGACACAGGGGACTCCAGAGATCACACACACAGGAGCTGGGATCCTACAGAGGAAGAGTAAGTTTGGCTTTGTGTGTGATCTATCTACAGTCTTTATCACTCAGTTTTCTTCTGTCTCTATCTATCTACAGTGTCTCTTTCTTTCTCTCTCTAGTGCTTCTACATTTATCTTTCTATCTGTATTCTACATCTATCTATCTATCTATCTATCTGTCTGTCTGTCTGTCTGTCTATCTATCTATCTATCTATGGACTGGTTTCCATTATATATACATATATATATATATATATATATCTATCTGGGATCAGTATGAGATACTGATGGATGGGATGCCGGCAGTCAGTATACCGACAGCGGCATCCTGTCTCTTATAATCCCGACAGCCCCTCATTTAGCCCCCTAACCCTCATGTTTTCCCTACCCTAACCATCCCAAGTGATGCCTAACCCAAACCCTCCCTTTCCCGCTGCCTAAACTTAACCCTCCCCGCTAGGTGCCTAACCCTAACCTCCCCCTGTATGTGCCTAACCCTCCCTCTCCAGTCCCTAACCTTCCCGGGAGTGTACCGTAAGTCTAACCCCCTTCTGCAGCCTGAATCTATCCTCCCCCCCCCCCCCCCCCCCTTCACAAGTGCATTCCGCTGTGCAGACGTTTGGGATGCAGGCTGTCTGTATTTTGACGCCGGCATCCCGTTTTGCGTCAGTACATAGACGCCGTGAAGGTGTCCTCCATCGGGATCCCGGCATCGGTATATCGACCCCTGGGATCCCGTTTGTGTAAATACTGTATATAGATGTGTCCTGCTATGTTGTTGCCACATCGCATCATTCATAACGTGGGACGCGTGTTCCCACTATCCATTAACATCGACTGAGCACGGCATACCATGATGCATACGCATCGCAGTGCTGCTAGTAAATGCTGTTATATGCAGCAACAACATAGCAAAACACACATGGAAACCCACCCCTAGAAATCCTGCGTTTGCCCCTGCTGCCCCACATTTTCTGATGGCGGCCCTGGACCTGATGGCTGGAGACACAAGGTGTGGAGAGATTTGATGGCTGGAGAAACACACAAGGGGAATAGATTTGATTGCTGCACTCACAAGTGTGGGGGGGGGGGGGGGGGACACACATTTGTTTGTCTGTTCGTTCCCGCATCACACAAAAACTACTGGATGAATTCGGATGGCGTTTTCACTATTGAATAGCTTACTGACGTAGAAATCTGAGGTATGTATTATCGTGTGATGTGACATCAGGGAGAGGAGCAATAAAGGAAAGACCAGAAACTCGGCATGTGCAGTGTGCAGGCTCCTCAAGTCCAAAATAACTATATTTTCATATATACTGTAACTATACATTTTGGGGAAGAAATATACTACTAAGGACTATTTATGAACTATGTTTTTTTTTATTTTTATTTTTCAGAAGACATCCACACAGGCGAATGCTTGTGTATACTGTATTTATAAATCTGAAGAGTAATAAAAAATGATGTGATCACATTGGAATTAATGACAGTCTGAAATCTGGCCCCGTCCACTAGTGTTACTTCGAGAGAGTACCGGCATAACACACATCTACAGTCTCCAAACTTATGTTATTTCCCATACTTACTCATCACATAATCTCATGATGAAAACACACACACTCCTAAAAATCCACCAAAAAGAACAGCACAACATTATCCACAACCAGGGGCGTAGGTAGACCTATGGGGGCCCCATTGCAAAAGTTCCATAGGCCCCACCCCCTGCCATGCACTTTTCAGTGTGGGGTGGATCCAGGGGCGGCAATGAAAGCGATCGCCCCCTCCTCCCCAACACACAGGGGGTCATTCAGACCTGATCGCACGCTAGGATTTTTCGCTGCGCTACGATCAGGTCAGAACTGCGCATGCGTATGCACTGCAATGGGCAGGCGCATCGTATGGGTACAAAGCGGATCGTTGCTGGGCGATGGATTGTATGAAGAATCCTTTTGCACAGCCGATAGCAAGGAGATTGACAGGAAGAGGGCATTTGTGGGTGTCAACTGACCATTTTCTGGGAGCGTCTGGAAAAACGCAGGCGTGTGCAAGTGTTTGTAGGGCGGGTGTCTGACGTCAATTCCAGCCCCGGACAGGCTGATGTGATGGCAGTGGCTGAGTAAGTCCTGGGCAACTCAGAAACTGCACAAAACTTTTTTGTACCGCTCGGCTGCACATGCATTCGCACACTTGCAAAGCAAAAATACACTCCCCTATGGGCGGCGACTATCTGCTTGCAGCAGTGCAAAAAAACCCTAGCAAGTGATCAGGTCTGAATTAGGCCCTCAGTCACAGCCACACCCTGCAGTTCTAGCCAATGGGATGAGCTGAAGACAGCCAGCAGTATGCAATACTTGCCCTGGAGAGTTGAAGAAACAGAAATACAGGCAGCATCAGGGACATCTATACAGATGTAGCAGAGCCACCGGTGCTCCTAAGTACGCTGAGATGCAACTAGGTATAAGCACATGCACATCATAGTTCCAGGCACACTAGTCACGTCTGCTTTGGGCGGATGTGGCAAAGCTGAGTGTTGCTACAACTGTGTGAAAATAACAATGCATACTCCCTCATGAAAGAAGTAGCCTGAAGTCTCAATGCAAATCCCTCAGGCTGACATCTCCAATAGCCATTAGCTTTCACCTAGCTGTGCTTGGGTTCTATCTCGCAGAAGGGGGTAAGTTCAGGAGACATTCTGACTATGACTATCAAATATAAGAGTTTTTTTGCAGGCACTGTATAATTTATTTTAGATTTTAAACCCTAAAATTGACTATATTTGCTGAATAAACCCAGAAGCTTTAAGAAGAGAACACTTTGCTTCATGATGCTAACCCATTTTAAAAGGGCAAGAAAAGACTAACCATAACATTGCAATAGAATAGAATTGGATAGACAGACAGATAGAGACATTACATGTCTTATTACTGTCATCAGTTATGAGTATGATGTGATGGGTGGAATTAGCGATACAGGAGAGACCCACGCATAACTGACCATGTGAGAAGACTTCACTGCGCAAGTCCACACTGACGACATTAAAGGACTGACCTTGTGCTTTGTTTATAGTAATTCCAAAACATATCCTAACGGAAAATTGGAAGCGTTTACATTCATGGCAAATCTGACGGAATCATTGGGATACTATGGATAAATGTGATCTTACCTGCTGCCGGCCCCATCAGGATAATTGCCTCAATGATATTAGGCAACAGACGTCTAATCTGCAAGCGTGTGCTGTTGCAAAGCTAGGGTGGTCTCATACAACTATACTTACTTAAACTATCTTACTGCTATTAGCTGGTGACATTTCACTTTATCCAGGCCCCAAACACTTGCCCCTCTCACATTTACCTGATTCATAGCAATATAGAAATATAGCTAACCTCATAAACATCACATGTCTCCCATCACCCTCCAAATCACTAAAATGTGGCTTATGGAATGCACGCTCTGTAACAGGTTAACATCCGTTCATGACCTCTTCATATCTAACAACTTCAACCTGCTGACTATTACAGAAACATGGCTCACACAACCAGACACGGCTTCCCCTGCAGCACTGTCACATGGTGGTCTCAACTTCACACACTCCCCCAGGCCTTGTAACAGTAAAGGTGGTGGGGTTGGATTATTACTATCCCAATCTTTCACATACACAGTTCTACAACAGGTTCCATCACTCATATTTACATAATTTGAAGTACATTCTATTAGAATTTACACTCCTTTCTCTCTGCATGTTGCAGCTATCTATCACCCACCTGGGCAACCCAAACAATTTCTATAAGATTTTTCTGCCTGGCTCCCTCACTTCCTATCCTCTGACATCTCCACAATTATCATAAGAGATTTCAGTACTGCTATTGATAGTACAAAATCTGGTGCTGATGCTTCCTAACTACTCTCTCTAATCTCCTCTCTCGGCCTCTCACAATGGACCTCCTTTACTCATCAGGAGGATCGCTGCCTTGATCTAGTATTTACCAGACTATGCTCATTTTCTGAATTCACCACTTTCCCTCTCTCAGATCACAAACTTATCACCTGCATGCTCTCCTCCAATACTTCAAACTCAGTGTCACTGAAGTCCTCCAATCCTCCTCAAACCCGCATAAATATTAATGTAATTAATCTGCAAGAACTTTCCACCTCACTCCAACAACTGCTTTCACCTATTTATGCATTCACTTTTTCTGAGATGGCTGTATCACACCTGAACCAGACTCTACCCTTGATGAAGTGGCTCCAGCTACCCATCGCACTCCATGTAGGCCTAGATGTCAACTGTGGCCCTCTAAAGTAACAAGACACATACAAAAACTGTCACGTAAAGTTGAATACCAGTGGTGTAAATCTCGTATTCCAAGTGACTTTCTCACATATAAGACTGTCTACCACTCTTATCATAATGCCCTGGACACTGCCAAACAAACATATTTCCAAACTCTCATCTCGGCTCAAGCCTCTAACCCCAAACAAGATTCTAATCACTTCTCAACCCTCCTTCACCCAACCCACCAGCCACTATCAAGGTGCAAGATCTGGCTTCCTACTTCAAGGACAAGATTGATAAGATCCAAGATAAAATGGTATGCACTTCCTCAACCACTGACCTTCTCAATTCCCTACCTGAACCCTATGGCACTTTCTCTTCATTTGATCCCACAAATGAAGATGAAGTATCAACACTCTTCTCATCCTGCTACTCTACTACCTCTCCTCTTGATCCTATACCCCAGGGACGTGCAGTAAGCTAAATAGCTCAGGAGGCACTGGCTTACCCCAGAGACAGATTTACAAGCAATATATGAGCCAAAGGGTACATCTGGGCATTATACACAGGTGCAGCAGTATAAACTCCTGGAAATCTGGTGAGTTTTGATTAGAGATGGGTGGAAAGGATACACAGGTGAGGCACTGCCTCACCTGCCATAGACTTTTTACTCCAGAGTTTGTGCTAAAAAAAATTATTAGAATAATGCAAAGAAGATATTTCAAACAAATTATCAGTATTTTTCATATATTTTATTCAGTCAAAACTCTGGTTTAAAGTAAACGTAAGTATGACCAGAAAGGCTCTGCCTCATCTGCCTCACCCCACCGCACGTCACTGCTATACCCTCACCAATAAGTAAAGCTCTGTCTCCTGTGCTCATCCCAACCTTAACTAACATCTGTAATCTCTCTCTCTCTCTCTCTCTACTGGTCTCTTTCCTTCACTGTTCAAGCATGCAGTGATTGCTCCCATTCTGAAAAAAACTAAATTCTGACCCTAACTCTCTCTCTCAAACTACTGTCCCATCTCTCAGCTCCCATGCCTCTCCAAACTACTTGAGAAACTTGCCTACACTCGCCTCACACACTTTCTAAACTCATACAAGTTATAGGACCCACATCAATCAGGCTTTCATCTGTTTTTAAGGCATTTTTGCCAATGCCTTTTTTTTTTTGTGAGTGAAAAGGCTTGCGCAGGTGATAAAACATGTGTACTCACCGATCCACATGTTTTTCACTCCTGCTGAATTTTTCGCCTAGGTGAATAAACAGTTCTGCTATTGAATAGGGCGAATCCCCATTCGCCCTAAAAATAGCAAAATGTCCCTTTTTTGCCTTTATTTAACACGTCACACACAAACAAGAATAAAAATGTAAAAAATGGACTCGTACAATAAAACAGTAAATTAGATGCTTATCTGCATATTAAGCGTCAATGGTAGAGCAGCTGTGAATACCCAACACGTTTCATCCCTTTAAGCATTCATGGGACTTCCTCAAGTCCCATGAATGCTTAAAGGTATGAAACGCATTGGGTTAAATAAATGTGTTAAATAAATGTGTTGAAAGTCAATGTTATCACACTATCAAGTTCTTTTTTTCCCCTAGTTGGGAGATCTTTGTTTTAATGCATTCTATTCGGTAATCCATAAAAAAGATCCCATAGAGACATCATTGCCTATCAGAGGAGTGAGGAAGTGAGGTACACCACTGTTCTTATTATCACATGGGTGATTACCACTTTTAGGTGAGAGTGGTGTGTTTTTTTTAATGAATCACAAGGTGGCAAATAGAAATTTTGTGAGTAATAAGCACATAAGCCCTTTTTCATTGCATGAAAGCACACTTTAAAGAAGTGCACTTAATTCATATTTATTCCCCAATCTCAATCCAAGTGCAAGCTTCATTCATCAAACATGATGGTGTTGAGGAGAGAGGCATAAGGAGGAGGAGACTGGGAGAAAGAAACCATTACATGAGTTTTTTTCGCTGTTTATCTGGTACGCACACAAGTATTTACCACGAAGGAGTGTGATTGATCCTGTGAAACACTGAAAGCGCGGAAGTTTTACTATTGTTGAACATGGGTGGGATTGTGGGAGGAAACCCATACAAGCATGGGGAGAATATACAAACTCCAAACAGTTAGGGCCATGGTGTGAATCGAACCCATGACCTCAGTGCTGTGAGGTAGTAATGCTAACAGTACACCTTTCGTGCTGGTCAATATATATATATATATATTTATTTTTTTATTTTTTATTTTCTGTATGTATATATATATATATATATATATATATATATATATATATGTATTCATTCAAAATGGAATAGGCACTCGATAAAATACAGCTACTGTGGTGGCCTCCTCTGTGTGTTTGTAGAAGCAAAGGTACCCTAAGGCAACTAAACGTATCCTTCCATGTAGATTAGGAACCAGGTGGCACTCATCGGATTGGTGAAAAAATCAAATATACTGTAAGTGTATTTAAGTCACTACTGCATTAAAGAGCTAGCATTGAAGTTTGACGTTTTAATGCCAGCAGGTATTTTTTTCAAGGTACAGGTAGGTGGTGTGATGTGTAAGTCTAACTGCTACATTCAGTGATTTAGGGGCGCAAAAATTAAATTCTACCCCACCCCTCCCATCTAGGGAGGCCAATCCCGGGCTGTTTTTTCAATCCCGGGATTCGGGATTGAAAAACGGTCAATCCCGGGTTTCCCGGGATCCCGGGATTGCAGTAGGGATCACTGAAGGTTGTAGGGAGCAGCGCTGGAGGGAGGGTGTAGGTAGCGGTGCGGGAGGTAGGGAGGGTGTAGGTAGCGGTGCGGGAGGAAGGGAGGGTGTAGGTAGCGGTGCGGGACTCGGGAGGGAGGGTGTAGGTAGCGGTGCAGGAGGGAGGGTGTAGGTCGCGGCAGGGAGGGTTGGTAGCGGCGCGGGAGGGAGGAAGGCTGTAGGGAGCATTGACTGCACGGAGGGAGGGAGGGTGGGTGTAAGTAATACTACTTACTATTAGGCGGGCGGCAACCATGGACACACTGAACGCGGCGGCATTTCAAATGAAGCACCGGCCGCCAGCCAAACAGAGCTGGCGGACCGGCAGCCAATCAGGGAAGCGGCCGCAGCAGTCGCTCCTGAATGGCTGCCGCTGCTGCGGCAGCTTCCCTGATTGGCTGCCGGTCCGCCAGCTCTGATTGGCTGGCGGCCGGCGCTACATTTGAAGTGCCGCCCGCGTTCAGCTTGTCCATGGCTGCCGCCCGCTTAATATTAGCAAGTAGTATTACTTACACCCACCCTCCCGCACATGCGCAATGTAATCCCGTGAATCCCGGGATTGGAGGCTCCAATCCCGGGATTCAAATCCCGGCATTTTTGGGCCCAAATCCCTGGATCCCGCCGATCCCGATCCCGAGATTGGCCTCCCTACTCCCATCCTAAAAATATTGTGGTGCCCCTGATGGTTTACAAACAGATTAGATAGATAAATGTGGATAAATGTTAACCTGAGTTATACAGATGTGTCCTCACACATCTTTATGCAAATGAAAAGCACGGCGTGGCGTTTACGTGATATGTACACATAGTGGGAGCGCGCACCACACACTGTGGTTAATCGTGGGTGCATGCATACGCACGCACTGGTGAACGCTGCCACAAACGCTACTGTACCATATAACAACGGGAACTTATCAACTCGCTATCCAAACCATACACACCTGCTGAGTTCCCCTCCAGGTCGGTGGCAGCAGGAGCGCCCTCTTCCCGCTGCCTGCGTCCATTTACCAGTTGTGTGTATTTTGCCGCCAGTGCGTGCGTATGCATGCACCCGAGAAGGCCACTGCATGCCAGAATTTTCCGCATTTGCATGATGCTTACCATGCAAAGATGTATAAGGAAGGACACATCTGTAAATGTTTGAGAGACTGCGGACTAGAGTATTGAGTGAACCACACCTTATTCCAAGTTACAGACACAGTCATAACCTCTGACACGGACAGTGACACTTGTATGTTCATACCTTCAGAATCTCAAAGCCTATAATAAAACGGTCTCCTTTTCTAGACTTGTTAATCCACTGGTCTTGCTGCTGTAGAGAAACCAATACTTCGTCTTCCTCTTTCTTTATTTCAAACATATACTGAAAGAAAAAAACTGAATTATTGGCAAAGAAGAGAGTTAGAATTCATCTTTAGACAAAATGGCGTACAGTGGATTATGCCTACATGGCAGGAGGGACAGTATTGTGCCTTTCCTGAACAGAACAGCTGCAGAACTATTTAAGACTCACTGCAACTGATGGTATATAATGTTTTGTGTTGGTGCGTCTTACAGCCAAACTAGTTTGGATACAACCAGTATTCATTAATCCTTACCCTTAAGCAAAATGCTCATGAGGACGTCAGACACCTGCACTTGCACATTGTCGTTTAACTCTTTTGGGGTCCAGCAATGCCAGAACAGCTTTTCTGGTTTCCATTACTGGCAATGGCCAAGGTATAGGTAACACCATTGCGAGGCAAAAGTAAGAGTTCACCCACCATCCTTATAGAGCAGGGATGGCGAACCTTTGGCCCTCTAGCTATTGTTGATCTACACATCCCAGCATGCCCTGCAACAGTTTTAGCATGACCAAATAGCAAACTGTAGCAAGGCATGCTGGTATGTGTAGTTCAACAAGAGCTGGAGGGCCGTAGGTCCCCCGTTCCTGCCATAGAGTCTACGGGGACAGAGTTAAAAGGATAAATGGATGAAATGGTGATAACTTCTATTTCTGCCATTTTCGCTGAAAAAAAGGGGATTTCCCTGCTTGCCCAAAATGAAGGAAAAGGTAAGCCTTACAGAAATGCAAAATTATTTTGGCAGCACCACCATGCCAGCTATAGAGTAAAAGAAGCATTATACCGTAGGCACATATTAAAGGACAAAAAGATGAACTTTCCATCTCTAGCCCACTAACACATACCATCTTATGAGGATTGCGCTATGTCACTTACCAGTCCTGCTGCCACCTTCTGCCATATTATTTATACATATGCCATCAGTCCTGAAGGAAATATTGCAGTTTGGCATATGCACACTATACTCACATGCTACCATTCATTACATTAGCATTTAGGCAGGACAGAGATCAGTGGGCGAGTTACCGTAACACCTTTCTGACAACCCTCTCTGTAATACATTTTGGCACTAAAGCTGGGTACACACTAGACGATATGCAGAATTCCGGCAGATCGTTCACAATATCGTCTAGTGCAGTGGTTTCCAAACTTTTTTGAATCACGGCGCCCTAGAATATCAGAATTTTTTTCACGGCACCCCTAGGCCACAAATTTCTTATTGAGAAATTAGAAAGAAATATTACATTAAGTAGATCGCGTTTATATGTCATCCTTAGCGTCAGTTGTGTGGTGAGGGACAAGATTTGCTTCTGTTTGTCCACATATTTTATGACTGGCAGCCACCAGCACTGGTTTTGCCTATTATATTGACCATGAATAATTTGAATTGGTCCTGGATCACCAACCCAGGGCACCCCTGCAAGTGTCCTGAGGCACCCCAGGGAGCCACGGCACACAGTTTGGGAACCTCTGGTCTAGTGTGTATGCACTATGTCGCTGACAATGCACGCTCCTGCCAGTCGTCAGCGACATCCTCCATCGGACCTCCGACTGGCAACATAACCAGCAAGGGCCATGCTGCCGAATGCTACATACAAAGTGTACTTTATAGTAGTGTTGAGCCCAGGTTACCCCTCTTGGCACCCCTGTCCTCCTAGCAGGTCAACCTGCTGCAATACTAAGTATAAAGGGCCTAATTTAGGGGTAGGAGCAATACAGCTAAAGGGTGCAAATTAACCCCAGGATAAACCATGTTATGACGTTAGGGGTGCAAATGCATTTACCGTATATACTCGAGTATAAGCCGAGTTTTTCAGCACATTTTTTGTGCTGAAAAAGTTCCCCCTCGGCTTATACTCGAGTGATGCTCCGGAGCAGAGCGTAGAGAGCTCTGGGAAGGAGGGAAGGAGGAGGAGGGAGGGGGACACGGGAGCCGCAGCAGCGCACTGTAATTGGTGCATCAATCAGTGACGCTGCTGCAGCCGTCCGTCTCCCTCTCCCTGCTCGCTGAAGCACCGCCGCGCCGCCCGCCTCCTCAGCCGCTGCAGACTTTCCTGTATGACCTAAGGCCGGCCACCGATGCCCGCACCGCCTGCTGCTGCCCGCATTCCGCTGCCCCTTCATTCGTTTACACATAGCCCGTCAATGGTGAGTAGAGACAGGCGGCGGCAGTGGGGGGGTGGGGGGGGGGTTGGGGGCTGTGCATATCTGGCACCATGAGGGTATATCTGGCACTGTGAGGGCATATCTGGCACTGTGGGGGAATGTGTAGCACTGTGGGGGCATATCTGGCACCGTGGGGAAAATCTGGCAGTATGAGGGCATATCTGGCACTGTGGGGGCACATGTAGCACTGTGGGGGTATATCTGACACCGTGGGGGAATATCTGGCAGTATGGCACTGTGGGGGCATATCTGGCACTGTGGGGGCATATCTGGCACTATGAGGGCATATCTGGCACTGTGGGGGCATATCTGGCAATGTGGGGGCATATCTGGCAATGTGGGGGCATATCTGGCACTGAGGGCTGTGTACGGCTAGACTTGCATTTCCCACCCTAGGCTTATACTCGAGTCAATAAGTTTTCCCAGTTTTTTGGGGTGAAATTAGGTGCCTCGGCTTATATTCGGGTCGACTTATACTCGAGTATATACGGTATTGTATGCATGAAAAACTGTGCCTTCTTTTGCCTGTAGTACACAAATCCTGGGCAGCTACACTAAGCAAGGTCCTGCCCTCCCCATCTGCAAATCTGCTCACACATGCTAACAGGGCCTATCCAGCAGCATGACACTTCTAACTGCAAATAAAGCCAAGTACTTGTTTTATTGCATGTACATGTCAGTAATATACAGCTTTTTTTATAGATAGACCAGTGATTATGAACTTCAGCCAGGGGCGGATTTAGGGGTCAGGCCAACCCAAGGCACATTATTGGCAGGATTGACAGGAAGGGACCACTTGGGAGAGGTAATGGGGAGTGGAGACCAACATGCAGGCGTGTCATGGCCGTTTTGGAAGGTGTTGTAATCAGCGACAGTATATTCGGAGGCAGTGCTTCTGGCTCCATGTCTCAGTTGCAAAGGACATTCTGAACAACCATGTCTTCGGAGTGGATGTGGGAAGCCACTGGTGGGCGTCTTGTTACATAAGACAGCTCCTGTGGCATTAGCATATCTTCTTAGATCCGCTGCATCTGAAGACGCTGAACCTACCCAATTTGCATCCGCCTCTGAATCAGGCGATAGACATTAATGTGACATAATGGATTATCATCCCATTTTAAGTATCACAATTTTATTAATAATCCATAGGGTATTGTCACCCCACCTCCCCCAATTCTATGGGCAACATCTCCACTTCCATAAACCCGCACTTTAGTAAATATGCCCCTAAATATCCCACAAATATTATTTAATAAACAGGCCCCTTAAGCATACACTGTCATACACCGCCATTTCATATGTCAGTCACCTGCGGATTCTGGAAAAAAGTACTTTTGTAATTGAAGCATCCTCCAGAGCGGTTTAACAAAACTTCTTCACTCTTTGTCCACTTCCCACGGGCCTCCCCTTTCTCCCATGTTTTGTGTCGGCTGAGAATTGATGTGTTTATTATCCGGCACACGTCAGCATGGGTGAAATTCTTACACCAATCCTCAAAAGTCATCCTACAGTAGAAACAGCAACAATGATAAATAGCTATCAGGTAACATCACATGTTATGTTACATTGCCACCGGCAAGGGAGGAACACGTGTGTACACCAAAGCAATCTTGTATATACAATAGAAAACACATGATTACTTATTTACCTGACCTGTATACAACATGAATATGTTGGGAGGAAAGGCAGGAGGTGGAAGGCTATGATATTTCTTCCTGACAGTTAGTTCATCACCTGGTATCCTTACAGTACAGTCACCAAGCTAGTAAACTGATATTTACCCAGAAATCCTATGTATTGCTGAATTGCAGAAAATCCTTTACTACTGAATGTGTGCATACACTTCATGTAACGCAACATAACAAAGGACATTGTAAAAGCTTACTTACTATGTTAAAAATATAATTTAAATGAAATATCACACACCCTACTTAAATCCAATGCAGAATTTTGATGATTTCAGAATATGGGTGGCATGCATCACTTTCTCACCAGAACTCGCCATCATTTTGCAAATCCAGACCGAGCTGTCTTTTCTCATATTCGCTAACTTTTTTCCATTCTTCAGATCTTAAATAAAAAAATTATATATGATATATAAATCCTGCCATATTTACTACCAATGCTGTAAGAAATAAAAACACCATGAAAATTGGAAACAACTCTAAATATTGTCCCTATTAATATGATAGTCTCTGTTATGGTTTTTACTAAGGGACTATGGGGGTCATTCCGAGTTGATCGCTAGCTGGCGTTCTGCGCATGCGTATGCACCGCAATGCGCACAGGTGACGTACGGGTACAAAGGCTTTTGTGGTTTTGCACAGGTTCTAGCGATGTTTTCATTCGCACTGGCGACCGCAAGAAGATTGACAGGAATGGGGCGTTTCTGGGTGTCAACTGACCGTTTTCAGTGAGTGCTTAGAAAAACGCAGGCGTGCCAGGGAAAATTCAGGCGTGGCTGGGCGAACGCTGGGCAGGTGTGTGATGTCAAAAGCCAACCCTCCAAAGTTAGAATCAACGCATACGAAGAGTAAGTTCAGGTCTGGTCTTGTTTTGCACAAAATGTTTTTGCAGGCGCTCTGCTGCACAAGCGTTCGCACTTCTGCAAAGCGAAAATACACTCCCCAGTGGGCGGCAACAATGTGTTTGCACGGCTGCTAAAAACTGCTAGCGAGCGATCAACTCAGAATGACCCCCTATGTGCCTAATAGATGTTTGTAACACAATGGAGCAATTATCAGCAAACTGCTCATGTGCTGCAGTCGTAATGGACATGTGCAACTGTGCCGCTGCAATTTCGCTCAAACTGGGAACTTTGACGCAGAGTGACTGACAGGAAGTGACCGTTTGGAGGGTTAAACGGGGAGTGTAAGGGGAAACGCTGGCATGTCATGGTCATTTTATGGGGCATGTATCTTCTGATGGCTGCATGATCTACATGCAAATAGATGGCGTCTGAGTTACTATTGCTGTGGCCATTCCACGTAGCCATAGACCAACCCCTAGCTTTGATGTTCTCTGTAATTGCGTATAGTCCGCTAATGTGTAGGCAATTGTGATTGAGTTTGCAATGAGTTCGGCAGGCGTCTCTTTTCATTCCTGGGCGGTAGCTTCACTTGCTAACATTAGCAGCTCTGTAGCTCAGAGAATCACAATTGCATTTGCATACAAAGTCTAGAGATGTGCGGCAGGCACTTTTTGTGTTTTGTGTTTTGGTTTTGGTTCTAATTCCCCGCTTGTGTTTTGGTTTTGGATTGGTTTTGCCAAAACCACCCTTTCGTGTTTTGATTTTGGTTTTGGATCTGGATGATGTTTGAATAAAACATAAAAACAGCTAAAATCACAGAATTTGGGTGTAATTTTGATCCTACGGTATTATTAACCTCAATAACATTAATTTCCACTCATTTCCAGTCTATTCTGAACACCTCACAAGATTGTTTTTAGGCCAAAAGGTTGCACCGAGGTGGCTGTATGACTAAGCTAAGCGACACAAGTGTGCTGCACAAACACCTGGCCCATCTAGAAGTGGCACTTCAGTGACAGACAGGATGGCAATTAAAAAAACTAGTCCCCAAACAGAACATCATGCAAAGAAGTAAAATTAGGTAGCTGTATGACTAAGCTAAGCGACAAAAGTGTGCGGCACAAACACCTGGCCCATCTAGGAGTGGCACTGCAGTGGCAGACAGGATGGCACTTAAAAAAACTAGGCCCCAAACAGCACATGAAGAAAAAGTGGTGCAAGATGGAATTGTCCTTGGATCCTCCCACCCACCCTTATGTTGTATAAACAGGACATGCACACTTTAACAAACCAATCATTTCAACGACAGGGTCTGCCACATGACTGTGGCTGAAATGACTGGTTTGTTTGGGCCCCCACCAAAAAAGAAGCAATCAATCTCTCCTTGCACAAACTGGCTCTACAGAGGCAAGATGTCGACCTCATCCTCATCTTCCGATACCTCACCTCTTTCACTGTGTACATCCTCCTCCTCCTCAAAGAGTATTAACTCGTCCCCACTGGAATCCACCATCACAGGTCCCTGTGTACTTTCTGGAGGCAATTGCTGGTAAAGGTCTTCCCAGAGGAATTTATTATTCATTTTGATGAACATCATCTTCTCCACATTTTGTGGAAGTAACCTCCTATGCCGACCGCTGACAAAGTTACCGGCTGCATTAAACACTCTTTCAGAGTACACACTGGAGGGGGGGGGGGGGGGGGGAGAGGGGGGGGGGGCAACTTAGGTAAAATAAAGTCAGTTTGTGCAAGGGCATCCAAATTGCCTCTTTTTCCTGCCAGTATATGTACGGACTGCCTGACATGCCTACTTGGATGCTGTCACTCATATAATCCTCCACCATTCTTTCAATGGTGACAGAATCATATGCAGTGACAGTAGACATGACAGTAATCGTTGGCAGGTCCTTCAGTCCGGACCAGATGTCAGCACTCGCTCCTGACTGCCCTGCATCACCGCCAGCGAGTGGGCTAGGAAATCTTATCCTTTTCCTCGTAGCCCTCGGAGCTGTTGACGGGTCACGTTCCGCTTGAGTTGACAATTTTCTCACCAGCAGGTCTTTGAACCTCTGCAGACTTGTGTCTACCGGAAAGAGAGATACAACGTATGTTTTAAACCTAGGATCGAGCACGGTGGCCAAAATGTAGTACTCTGATTTCAACAGATTGACCACCGTTGAATCCTGGCAAATCGAATGAAGGGCTCCATCCACAAGTCCCACATACTTAGCGGAATCACTCTGTCTTAGCTCCTCCTTCAATTTCTCCAGCTGCTTCTGCAAAAGCCTGATGAGGGGGAATAACCTGACTCAAGCTGGCAGTGTCTGAACTGACTTCACGTATGGCAAGTTCGAAGGGTTGGAGAACCTTGCACAACACGGAAATCATTCTCCACTGCGCTTGAGTCAGGTGCATTCCTCCTCTTTTGCCTATATCGTAGGTGGATGTATAGGCTTGAATGGCCTTTTGCTGCTCCTCCATCCTCTGAAACATATAGAGTACTGAATTCCACCCCGTTACTACCTTTTGGTTCAGGTGATGGCAGGGCAGGTTCAGGAGTGTTTGATGGCGCTCCAGTCTTCGGCACGCGGTGGCTGAATGCTGAAAGTGGCCCGCAATTTTTCAGGCCACCGACAGCATCTCCAGCACACCCCTGTCAGTTTTCAAAAAATTCTGCACCACCAAATTAATTGTATGTGAAAAACATGGGACGTGCTGGAATTTGCCCAGATGTAATGCACGCACAATATTGGTGGAGTTGTTCGATATCACAAATCCCCAGGAGAGTCTAATTGTGGTTAGCCATTGTGCAATGATGTCCCTCAGTTTCCGTAAGAGGTTGTCAACGATGTGCCTCTTGCGGAAAGTGGTGATACATAGCATAGCCTGCCTAGGAACGAGATGGCATTTGCAAGATGCTGCTACTGGTGCCGCTGCTGTTGTTGCTGCGGGAGACCATTCATCTACCCAGTGGGCTGTCACAGTCATATAGTCCTCAGTCTGCCCTGTTCCACTTGTCCACATGTCCGCATGCATCTTTTAGGACACTGCATTTTTTAGAACACTGAGGACACTTTTTCTGACGTCTCTGTACATTTTCGGTATTGCCTGCCTAGTGAAGTGGAACCTAGATGAGATTTGATACCGAGGACACAGTACCTCAAACAATTCTCTAAGTCCCACTGAACTAATGGCAGATACCGGACACACGTCTAACACCAACATAGTTGTCAAGGCCTCAGTTATCCGCTTTGCAAAAGGATGACTGCAGTCATATTTAATCTTCCTCACAAAGGACTGTTGGACAGTCAATTGCTTAGTTGAAGTAGTACAAGTGGTCTTCCTACTTCCTCTCTGGGATGACGATCGACTCCCAGCAGCAACAACAGCAGCGGCAGCAACAGCAGGCGTACAACTCAAGGATCCTCCAGAGGAATCCCAGTTAGAAGAGGACTCCTTAATCTTGCCAGTGACATGGCCTGCAGGACTACTGACGTTCCTGACTGAGGAGGAAGTTGACATTGAGGGAGTTGGTGGTGTGACTTGCAGGAGCTTGGGTACAAGAGGAAGAAGGGATTTAGGTGTCAGTGGACTGCTTATGCTCTTACCCAAAGTTTCATAACTTGACACTGACTTCTGATGAAGGCGCAGCAGGTGACGTATAAGGGAGGATGTTCCTAGGTGGTTAACATCCTTACTCCTACTTATTACAGATTGACAGAGGCAACACACGGCTTGACACGTGTTGTCCGGATTTGTGGAGAAATAATTCCACACCGAAGAGGTGGCTTTTTGGTATTTTACCCAGGCATCACAATAGGCTTATTCATCCCACGGACAACAGGTGTCTCCCCGAAGCCTGATTTAAACAAACCACATCACTATCAGAAGCCTCATCGTCAACTTCCTCCTCAGCGCCAACAACACTCATATCCTAATCCTGGTGTACTTCAACACTGACATCTTCAATTTGAATATCAGAAACTGGACTGTGGGTGCTCCTTCCACCACTTGCAGAGGGCGTGCAAATGGTGGAAGGAGCCACCTCTTCCCGTCCAGTGTTGGGAAGGTTAGGCATCGCAACCGCTGACACACTTGGACTCTCCTTGGGGATTTGTGATATCATGTTAGAACACACAGTTCTTTGCTGTGCTTTTTCCATTTTAACTCTTATCATTTTTCTAGCAGGAGGATGAGTGCTTCCATCGTCCTTTAAAGCTGAACCACTAGTCATGAACATAGGCCAGGGCCTCAGCCATTCCTTGCCACTCCGTGTCGTATATGGCATATTGGCAAGTGTACGTTTCTCCTCAGACCATTTAAATTTATTTTTTTGGGTCTTTTTACTGAACTTTGGCTTTTTGGACTTTACATGCCCTCTACTATCACATTGGGCATCGGCCTTGGCAGACGACGTTGATGGGATTTCATCGTCTATGTCATGACTAGTGGCAGCAGCTTCAGTACTAGGAGGAAGTGGTTCTTGATCTTTCCCTATTTTATCCTCCAAATTTTGTTCTCCATTATTTTTCTGGAGTTATATAACACAATATGCGGTACAGGAGAGCATACCTCTACACCACACAGGGCAAACCCTGTGAAAATTATTTGGATTAAATATTAATAACCCCTTTATTTGGAGTAAATAATATACAGCACAGGACAGCACCACTGAACTTATATGGCAGCACCACTGGACTGGATTTATATGGAATTATATGGATTTATATAGAATTATAGGGCAGGATCATTGGAATTATATGGCAGGATCACTGCAATTATATGGCAGGATCACTGGAATAATACGGCATGATCACTGGATTTATACGTCAGTACCACTGGAATTATACATCAGGATCACTGGAATTATACGTCAGGATCACTGGACTTATACGGCAGGATCACTGGACTTATACGGCAGGATCACTGGACTTATACGGCAGGATCACTGGACTTATACGGCAGGATCACTGGACTTATACGGCAGGATCACTGGACTTATACGGCAGGATCACTGCAATTATACGGCAGGATCACTGGAATTATACGGTAGGATCACTGGAATTATACGCCAGTACCACTGGAATTATACGGCAGGATCAATGGATTTATATGGCAGTACCGCTGGACATATACGGAAGTATCACTGGACTGGACTTATACGCCAGTACCACTGTAATTAATTATACGTCAGGATAACTGGATTTATACGCCAGTACGACTGGAATTATACGTCAGGATCACTGGAATTATACGACAGGATCACTGGAATTAAACGCCAGTACTACTGGAATTATACGGCAGGATCACTGGAATTATACGGCAGGATCACTGCAATTATACGGCAGGATCACTGGACTTATACGCCAGTACCACAGGAATTATACGGCAGAATCACTGGATTTATACGGCAGGATCACTGCAATTATACAGCAGGATCACTGCAATTATACGGCAGGATCACTGGACTTATATGACAGTATCACTGGACTTATACGGCAGTATCACTGGACTGGACTTATACGCCAGTACCACTGGAATTATATGGCAGGATCACTGGAATTATATGGCAGGATCACTGGATTTATACGGCAGTACCGCTGGACATATACGGCAGTATCAATGGACATATACGGCAGGATCACTGGACTTATACGACAGGATCACTGGAATTATACGGCAGGATCACTGGAATTATACGGCAGGATCACTGGAATTATACAGCAGGATCACTGGATTTATACGGCAGTACCGCTGGACATATACGGCAGCACAGGGACACCACCACTGGACTGATGCAGGACAACACAGCACCACTGCAATGGGCTGGACTTATACAGCAACACTGGACATATGGCAGCAGAGGACACCACCACTGTGACTGGACTGATGCAGCACAAGACACCACCACTGGACTGGACTTATACAGCAGCACTGGACATATGGCAGCAGAGGACACAACCACTGTGACTGGACAGATGCAGCACAAAGCACGGACATTGAGGACGGAGACACGTCCTCTCTCTACACTCACCAATGCCGGAGTGCAAATGGCAGTGACGCGCGGCTCCTTATATGGAATCCAAACCCCGCGAGAATCTGTAAGCGGGATGGTGACGTTTTGCCTCGTTCTGGTTACCAAGTCAGGCGAGAAAACCCAAGCCTGACTCGGATTCGGGCTCGCGTGGTGAAGTCCGGTAGGGTTCGGTTCTCTGAGAACCGAACCCGCTCATCTCTAATACAAACATGAATTAGACCCTACTGTATGTGCTATTCTGTATCCCTTGCAGGTACGTGCAGTCAGGAGAGGCAGAGGAGGCAGTGCCTCCCCTGTCATAATGATTGAAGTAATACAAAGAAGATATTTATAACACGTACTGAGTCATAATTATCCTCTTTGCATTTTTCTAATCATATTTACTGTGAAAACACAGCCAAATGTGGGAAGCAGCTGAGAGCGCTGGCCCTGGCTGGGAGTGTGAGGAAGATGGACACTGGGGCTCCTCACTTGTTATTAAGTACACTGCAGTACTCATTGTGTCATTTATTATATTTGTACTCAATTCATACTTGCCAATGCTCCCGCATCCTGCGGGAGACTCGTGTTCCACCAACCAGTCTCCTGCTACCCTGCAAAGCCCTCCCAATCCCATGGGACCATCCAGCCACGTCTAAAATTTGAAATGCGCATGCGCAAGGAAGGATGCAAAGTGGGCGGCGCTTGATGCACAATGATGAATACGCCAGCCAGGCACCATGGGTAGCGTTGTCTGTGGCCGCACAACGTTGCACTGCATATTGTCTGCAAGCAGTGAATCAATGGTGCATGCAGGCATGAAGAACACGCTCCACAATACCCCTCTCCTGCGGCAGCTGCGGCGGATCCCTCCTTGGCCAAAAACAGATAGCAGTGCATTGGGAGCCATGGGCACTGAGACATCTTGGAGGGAGAATTATGGAGGAGCTGGCCCAGGGCGGAGAGCTGCTCTCATAGAGAGATTGACAGCTCTGAGGTGGCAGGGAGCTCGGACAGGCTGGAGAAGGAGGAGGAGTGCTCAGTCTCAACTTAGTGTGTGTGTGTGTGTGTGTGTGTGTGTGTGTGTGTGTGTGTGTGTGTGTGTGTGTGTGTGTCTGTGTGTGTGTTAACACTGACACCAGTGGAGGTAAAAAAATTATTTGTCAGATAGTGTATGTGGTCATATTATTTGCATACATGTCTTAAGACATTTACAGCCACTTTATAGGTTAATATTACATAGTACTGTATACCAGCCTAATTAAGCAGAATGTAAATGTGGTTGTCATGCTATATGATTTGATATAGATTATATTTATTTGACAAGGTTCTCATTGTAAATCTTCTTGCTATTGCGGAGTGTAAATTTTGATGCCCTGAGTTACCACATTGTCACAGGGATGTAATGGAGTCCGAAGGTCGCCTGAGGTGTGGGATCACGGCCGATCCCAGACGTTTTATGAAAGGGGCAATCACTTACAAGGCATAGTTTTGCCTTGTAAGTGATAGCCCCTTTAAAAAAACGTCTGAGATCTGCCGGCATGCTGCATCTCCGGCGACCTCGGACTCCATTACATCCGGCCGGATATTTTATTATATAGTAGCTCAGTTACTAAGATAGCGTTTATGTCTTTTCTGGTAAATTGGTTTCCAAAAAATGATCTGCCACATAGGGTATAAGGAAATGTATGTGTGTAAAAAGTTTCATTGATGTTATTAGTATATTGACATTATATGAAGGGCAGCTGATGTCCCCTAGTTGGTGTCACAGAGCCCACCGGGGGAGTCAAACTGTTATCTTTCGAAATCTCCAAATGTTTACTGCATAGTTGCCTACCCTCCCATTTACGGAGGAGGCTCCCGTTACCCCAGAATTAAAAAAAAAAAAAAATCCCACGGATTCCCCAAGTTCCCCTGCCTCAGCTATGGCCTATGTGTGAATAAGGCCTCTGCAGCAGCGTGTACCAGACTGAGTTCTTCCTGCTGGCAAGGTGTGCAGTGTCTCTGTAATGCTGTACTGAGTGTCAGCAATCAGCATAGTAACCTGGGCACCTGCAATGTTTAGGCTTAGTACACCGGCTACCAGCACCCCGCAGCTACAGCCGCGGTGAGTGAGGGACCAGCAAGGAGAACCCATGTGGTGGTATAGGAATAGATCCCCTCCTCACTCTCCCCAGTATTACCAGTCACCCAAGTCTGCAGGAGTCTGGGTAGGACGTGGCGGGAAGGTGTATTTCCTACTTATGCTAGTGTGGTCTGTGGCTGTGCTGGGATGTTGCGAGCTGCAGTGCGAGTCCCGGCTTTCGAGCAGGCATGCTAGTACAGAATGTCAGCGGTCTGTGTACAGTGTCTGCTCCCTGCATGGGCCGGACATGAACTGAAAAACCCAAAGATACCCACGATGTGCTCTACTCATGGAAAAAGGGGTGATCCTTACCTGCCTTTCTGGGGATGAGCCCAGTAGAAAGAATGGGAACCTTGTACTAGGGGAGGGAGGCTGTATACAGAGACGGATTAAGGGGGGGCCCAGGGGATACGTTACCCCAGGCCCCCCCAGGTCTCAGGGGCCCTCCCTGCCTCAACTGCTATATCCCAGCCGTGACAGGAGCTGCAGTGTGACATGATAACAGCAGGGGGAACAAACGGACCCAGGCACAATCTGCAGCACTGCCGGGCCGCCTCTACACAGCAGCTGCAGGCATTGACTTATGAGGAAGCTGACACTGAGACAGTGTAGTAAGTGTCAGCGTACTTTTACTACTTTATTTCTACTCATCAAATCTCTCCATCCATCCCCCTCTCTCTTCCCCTTCCTCTCTCTTTCTTTTTCCCTCTCCCTCCTCTCTTCCTCTCCCTCCCCCTGTCTCTTTCTTTCTCACTTTCCCTCCCCCCTCTCTGCCTCTCTCTATCCCTGTCTCCTTTTCTCTCCCCCCGCTCCCTCTCTGTCCTTCTCCCTTTCTCTCTCCCTCCCCCTTTCTTTCTCTCCTCCCTCGCTCTTTCTCTCTCCCTCCAGTCCCCCCTCTCTCCTTCTCCCTCTCTCTCGGTGGTCGAGGTGGTATGTGGGTGGAGGTTAAGGTGGTGCCCCGCGGGTCCCCAGAAATGTCAGTGTGTGTAATTGTATATGTATATATATATATATATATATATATATATATATAGAAAATCAGCAGTGCTGGTCTGAGGAAGGGGATAATACCCCGAAACGTAACCATTAAATTGGCCCAGTGGGGTCTTTTTTGCACTTAACTTGTCTGGTGAAGTCTCTAAGTGCCGCCCATACAAAGGATATATGTACAGATGTTGATCTGCAGGGAGGGCACCGGAGCAAGGTGTACGTAAGTCCGGAGTGCCAGGGACCTTGTATGCATTGGTATATATATATATATATATATATATAAAATCAGCAGTGCGGGTGGAACACACAGGATTGGCATTCAATTCAAATAACTGCACAAAAACGGTCTCCTTCATGATCTATGTTTCGGTATTATTAACCCTCACCAGGATCCTGACGAAGGTTAATAATACCGAAACGTTGATAGTGAAGGAGACTCTTGTGTCCAGTTATATGAATTGAATGCCAGTCCCGTGCGTGCCACCTGCACTGCTGATATATTCCTAGAATGAGAGATACCGTATATATATTAGTTTTTAGGGGGCCCCCATGTCTTCAGAACCCCGGGCCCCCCGGAGCCTTAATCCGGCTCTGGCTGTATATGTATATAGGGTTATTTAACCTATCTATCCTGTACGAAAGGGCACACATATCAACTGCACTAACATTTTCCTTTCTGATGACTAACTGCACATTGGAGTCATACTTTGACACTGATTCTGCACCTAGGGGGCTGGTAATGGTTCAGATGACTGCAACTGAAGACACTAAAAGTGGGCACCCCAGCCCTGGTGCATTCAGACACCCAGGGAAAGGGATTTTAATAGCAGATGCAACTAGCAATAATATGCTAAAAAGACCCTTGAGTGCCAATAGATATGCCCATGGGTGAAGCTAGACATGCCCTTTTGGTGGTGCATGGCACTCCGCTTGACGGCGCATAATACTACCGACTGGAATCTCCCTGAAACTAGTTTTGAAAAGTAGGCAAGTATGATTCATTTCTATTGTGTTCCAGTTTTCGTTTGGTAAATAATATTATTGGTCACTGGCACTGCAAGTCCATAGAGTAAGTGCTGTGAAGATGTTGCAAAAACGGATGGTACGAGTTAAATATAAATGTTGCAATATGGCCTGGTCACCTACTGTACTGTACGCCAAGCTTACTGGCTGGGGAGCAGTTAATTTAGCGACAGCCTGGATCCTGCCATCCGCCACAATGCCGGCGCCAGAAACCCGATTTATTCATGACACAGACGTCCAAACCCTGACAGTCGGCATCCCAACCTATGTAAGTATAGTGCCACCGCTAGGTTTAAGGTCGAGGGGGGGGGGGGAGCTGTGGTTAGTGTAGCTGCCCCCCGGGGAGGTTAGGGTTAGTCTGCAGCTGCGAGGATTAGGCACCCACGGGGAGGGTAAGGGTAGGCTGCGGGGGAGGGAGAGTTAGGTTTAGGGAGGGGGGGTTTAGGCTCACCGCAGGGATGTTAGGGTTAGGAACTATAAGGGTTGGGCTACGGGAAGGGAGGGTTAGGGGGTTGGGAAGAGGGAAGAACACCCCCTACCTCACCCCAAGCTGTACGTTGGTGTAAATCCAGTTCTGTTATTAGCCAGTGCCTCTGTGACACTCTGACATGGATATCCTATTAACTTGGATTTATAGGGATATATGTGGCTATATAGGTACCATCACCCATATACTGGAGACAACCTGGGTGAGACACCTACATTTTCCCTAAAAGGAACCCTCACTTCTCACTAGCTGAAAGGGTTAACAGCATCCCCTTGCTTAGGTTGCTAGGCAACGCCAGAGCATCCCCGCAGACACCGGAGGACGGTGAGGAGTGAGAGCTGCGGAAAACAAGACAGGGAATTGGAACGAAGGGGCAACGTGTAACCTGTGTCCACCGTCAGCGTGAGTAGTAAAACACCTGACTTGGGGCATTGCAGACTGTCAGTCACTGGGAGAGTTTGTGAGAGAGCTAAGTACCAGAGAAGAGAGAGTGGAAAGAGAGAGAGGTACTTATACAGTCAGTAACAACCAGGGCATGTAATAGCCAGCTTCAATTACTCTTATCAGCCAGCTAAACACAGGTTTCCAGTCAGAGAGAGACTTTATACTAGAGATGAGCGCCTGAAATTTTTCGGGTTTTGTGTTTTGGTTTTGGGTTCGGTTCCGCGGCCGTGTTTTGGGTTCGACCGCGTTTTGGCAAAACCTCACCGAATTTTTTTTGTCGGATTCGGGTGTGTTTTGGATTCGGGTGGTTTTTTCAAAAAACCCTAAAAAACATCTTAAAACATTGAATTTGGGGGTCATTTTGATCCCATAGTATTATTAACCTCAATAACCATAATTAACACTCATTTTCAGTCTATTCTGAACACCTTACACCTCACAATATTATTTTTAGTCCTAAAATTTGCACCGAGGTCGCTGGATGACTAAGCTCAGCGACCCTAGTGGCCGACACAAACACCGGGCCCATCTAGGAGTGGCACTGCAGTGTCACGCAGGATGTCCCTTCCAAAAAACCCTCCCCAAACAGCACATGACGCAAAGAAAAAAAGAGGCGCAATGAGGTAGCTGTGTGAGTAAGATTAGCGACCCTAGTGGCCGACACAAACACCGGGCCCATCTAGGAGTGGCACTGCAGTGTCACGCAGGATGTCCCTTCCAAAAAACCCTCCCCAAACAGCACATGACGCAAAGAAAAAAAGAGGCGCAATGAGGTAGCTGTGTGAGTAAGATTAGCGACCCTAGTGGCCGACACAAACACCTGGCCCATCTAGGAGTGGCACTGCAGTGTCACGCAGGATGTCCCTTCCAAAAAACCCTCCCCAAACAGCACATGACGCAAAGAAAAATAAAAGAAAAAAGAGGTGCAAGATGGAATTGTCCTTGGGCCCTTCCCACCCACCCTTATGTTGTATAAACAAAACAGGACATGCACACTTTAACCAACCCATCATTTCAGTGACAGGGTCTGCCACACGACTGTGACTGAAATGACGGGTTGGTTTGGACCCCCACCAAAAAAGAAGCAATTAATCTCTCCTTGCACAAACTGGCTCTACAGAGGCAAGATGTCCACCTCATCATCATCCTCCGATATATCACCGTGTACATCCCCCTCCTCACAGATTATCAATTCGTCCCCACTGGAATCCACCATGTCAGCTCCCTGTGTACTTTGTGGAGGCAATTGCTGCTGGTCAATGTCTCCGCGGAGGAATTGATTATAATTCATTTTAATGAACATCATCTTCTCCACATTTTCTGGATGTAACCTCGTACGCCGATTGCTGACAAGGTGAGCGGCGGCACTAAACACTCTTTCGGAGTACACACTTGTGGGAGGGCAACTTAGGTAGAATAAAGCCAGTTTGTGCAAGGGCCTCCAAATTGCCTCTTTTTCCTGCCAGTATAAGTACGGACTGTGTGACGTGCCTACTTGGATGCGGTCACTCATATAATCCTCCACCATTCTATCAATGGTGAGAGAATCATATGCAGTGACAGTAGACGACATGTCCGTAATGGTTGTCAGGTCCTTCAGTCCGGACCAGATGTCAGCATCAGCAGTCGCTCCAGACTGCCCTGCATCACCGCCAGCGGGTGGGCTCGGAATTCGGATTTGGGATTTCGAAGAATGCACAGTTCTTTGCTGTGCTGCTTTTGCCAGCTTGAGTCTTTTCATTTTTCTAGCGAGAGGCTGAGTGCTTCCATCCTCATGTGAAGCTGAACCACTAGCCATGAACATAGGCCAGGGCCTCAGCCGTTCCTTGCCACTCCGTGTGGTAAATGGCATATTGGCAAGTTTACGCTTCTCCTCCGACAATTTTATTTTAGGTTTTGGAGTCCTTTTTTTTCTGATATTTGGTGTTTTGGATTTGACATGCTCTGTACTATGACATTGGGCATCGGCCTTGGCAGACGACGTTGCTGGCATTTCATCGTCTCGGCCATGACTAGTGGCAGCAGCTTCAGCACGAGGTGGAAGTGGATCTTGATCTTTCCCTAATTTTGGAACCTCAACTTTTTTGTTCTCCATATTTTATAGGCAGAACTAAAAGGCACCTCAGGTAAACAATGGAGATGGATGGATTGGATACTAGTATACAATTATGGACGGACTGCCACGGTTAGGTGGTATAAAAAAACCACGGTTAGGTGGTATATAATACAATTATGGATGGACGGACTGCCTGCCGAGTTCCGACACAGAGGTAGCCACAGCCGTGAACTACCGCACTGTACACTGGTTGATAAAGAGATAGTAGTATACTCGTAACAACTAGTATGACACTATGACGACGGTATAAAGAATGAAAAAAAAACCACGGTTAGGTGGTATATATTATAATAATAATACAATTATGGATGGACGGACTGCCTGCCGACTGCCGACACAGAGGTAGCCACAGCCGTGAACTACCGCACTGTACACTGGTTGATAAAGAGATAGTAGTATACTCGTAACAACTAGTATGACACTATGACGACGGTATAAAGAATGAAAAAAAAACCACGGTTAGGTGGTATATATTATAATAATAATACAATTATGGATGGACGGACTGCCTGCCGACTGCCGACACAGAGGTAGCCACAGCCGTGAACTACCGCACTGTACACTGGTTGATAAAGAGATAGTAGTATACTCGTAACAACTAGTATGACACTATGACGACGGTATAAAGAATGAAAAAAAAACCACGGTTAGGTGGTATATATTATAATAATAATACAATTATGGATGGATGGACTGCCTGCCGACTGCCGACACAGAGGTAGCCACAGCCGTGAACTACCGCACTGTACACTGGTTGATAAAGAGATAGTAGTATACTCGTAACAACTAGTATGACACTATGACGACGGTATAAAGAATGAAAAAAAAACCACGGTTAGGTGGTATATATTATAATAATAATACAATTATGGATGGACGGACTGCCTGCCGACTGCCGACACAGAGGTAGCCACAGCCGTGAACTACCGCACTGTACACTGGTTGATAAAGAGATAGTAGTATACTCGTAACAACTTGTATGACACTATGACGACGGTATAAAGAAAGAAAAAAAAATACCACGGTTAGGTGGTATATATTATAATAATAATACAATTATGGATGGACGGACTGCCTGCCGACTGCCGACACAGAGGTAGCCACAGCCGTGAACTACCGCACTGTACACTGGTTGATAAAGAGATAGTAGTATACTCGTAACAACTAGTATGACACTATGACGGTATAAAGAATGAAAAAAAAACCACGGTTAGGTGGTATATATTATAATAATAATACAATTATGGATGGACGGACTGCCTGCCGACTGCCGACACAGAGGTAGCCACAGCCGTGAACTACCGCACTGTACACTGGTTGATAAAGAGATAGTAGTATACTCGTAACAACTAGTATGACACTATGACGACGGTATAAAGAAAGAAAAAAAAATACCACGGTTAGGTGGTATATATTGTAATACAATTATGGATGGACGGACTGCCTGCCGAGTTCCGACTGCCGACACAGAGGTAGCCACAGCCGTGAACTACCGCACTGTACTGTGTCTGCTGCTAATATAGACTGGTTGATAAAGAGATAGTATACAATACATACAACAATATACTACTATACTGGTGGTCAGGCACTGGTCACCACTAGTCACACTGGCAGTGGCACTCCTGCAGCAAAAGTGTGCACTGTTTAATTTTAAATTAATATAATATTATGTACTCCTGGGGGCTCCTGCTATAACAACCTGCAGTGCTCCCCAGTCTCCCCCACAATTATTATAAGCTTTGCCTTTTATACATTGATGTGCAGCACACTGGGCTGAGCTGAGTGCACACAGACTGAGTCACACTGTGTGACTGGCTGCTGCTGTGTATCGTTTTTTTTCAGGCAGAGAACGGATATAGCAGAGAACGGATATATTATATTAAAATAAATAAAAGTTAACTAACAACAACTGCACTGGTCACTGTGGTAAACTCTGTCTGACTCTGCACAATCTCTCTCTCTCTTCTAATCTAATTTCTAATGGAGAGGACGCCAGCCACGTCCTCTCCCTATCAATCTCAATGCACGTGTGAAAATGGCGGCGACGCGCGGCTCCTTATATAGAATCCGAGTCTCGCGAGAATCCGACAGCGTCATGATGACGTTCGGGCGCGCTCGGGTTAACCGAGCAAGGCGGGAGGATCCGAGTCTGCTCGGACCCGTAAAAAAAACATGAAGTTCGTGCGGGTTCGGTTTCAGAGAAACCGAACCCGCTCATCTCTACTTTATACAGCCACCCAGCCAGGGCCGGATTAAGGTCTCTGGGGGCCCTGGGCAACAAATTTGTGGGGCCCCCACACACTGTCCTCACAACTGAAAAAAAAAACCATTGGAGTAGGAGTACAGCATTTACCTGCCTCCTCTCCGTCCTCCTCGGCAGCTAAGCTGTTCCTTTACTGCTGCGGCCGCCGAGGAGCTTCACTCACAGCAGTGTGAAGTCTCGCTAGATGATGTCAAATCTCGCGAGAGTGAAGCTCCTCGGTGGCCGCAGCTGTAATGGAACGTTTCAGCTGCCGAGGAGGATGGAGAGGAGACAGGTAAATGCTCTACTCCTACTCCAATGTTTTTTTTGCAGTTGTGAGGACAGTGTGTGGGGGTCCCGGGATGACCGTTTCTTCCGCCCCGTCGTTAATACGGCTCTGCACTAAGTTTCCCAGTCAGTCAGAGAAACATTTCCTGTCAGTATATGGCTTTTACCCACACAGGACTGTATTGAACTGCCACTACCCTTACATCCACACAGCCAGACAGTGTGAGCCCATGAGGAGAGACATCTCAGCTGTATTATGACAAGGTGCTAGAGACCTATCTGTCACATTTAGGGACCCAGGCACAGCTACAGTGGTGGGCATTATAGCTCCAAGGCAACAAGCCTGTGTTCTTTACCTCGCAGCCCCAGCCTTAGGAACAGAGTCATATATAACAGGAGCTACTTTCACTTATACAGTTGGAGTCTGATAAAAGCCTCTGTTGAGAAAATCCTTCCTGCTATTATTTCTGCTACAGTTTGTTCTCCCCCTTTACTGCTTAACTACACAGCTTCAGGAATTGCAGCCAATGCTAAAGTATTACTCTACTACAACAAATCTGAACGGTCACCTGCATGCTGTTCTCTGCTATAGGATTTACACTGCTTATCCCTGCATGCTGCTTTCTACTGCAATAGAACTGAACTGTATTGTATAACTGTCACATTTATAAAGAGCTGCACTGCATTGTTCTGCCTCTTAATCCGCTTTGCCTTCGATACGGACCTGCTGAAAGAGCAGTTATCTCCTTTATACCCCTTTCACATCGCATAAATAACCCGGTACCGACACGGCATATTGCCGTGTCGAACCGGGTCAGTGTGCGATGTGAAAGCACACTGGGCGATTTAGCGGGTCGCCTGACCCGGTAAATCAACCCGGTAAAAAAGAAGGGTTTTACCCGGGTTGATTACCGGGTCAGGTGCGGTGTGAATGGGAGCCGTGTCGATGCGACACGGTTCCCATTCACAAGATAGGGAGAGGCGGCGCTGGAGATGAGCTCATCTCCCGACGCCGCCTCCACCCCCGCCCCTGCTGCTGCTGCGGCCTCCGTTGTCATGGCAACCGACCCGGTATATTGCCGGGTCGGGAAGCCTGCAACGGAGCGCAAATGCCGGATCCCACCCGGTAAGTACACGTTTGTCTTACCGGGTAGGACCCGGCATTTGCGGTGTGAATGCAGCATAAGTCGCAGACTACAGCCAATTGGAACATTTAAATATTTAAGGGTTTTATTCTTACTTGCTAAAGGGCCTATAGTGGACAGAGCAGACTTTTATCTGGAAGGGCCCCAGATATAGGGACTGAGCTATAGAGAGCTCTAGACCCCACCCGGTGGGCATTTAGAACATTCTAAAGAACTATTCATTAACACTGCTTAGTGTGCCGCCCTGTGGACAATTAAGGGTACTACAGCATCAGTCTTATTGAAAGTATATCTCGCCTGCATTGTTGTGATTATTGTTATGTAATGTTATATCACCAATTCTTGCAAAGCTTAACCAAGTTAAACTCACAGCGGTGACCAGTTATTCTGCCTATCAAATAAATCTTTCTATCACTGTCCTAACGCGTGGTGACTATTGTGTTGGGGTTCCCCGTCCCTCTGCCTAGGGTTTCAGCAGTAAGATCCGGTCCAGGAAGTGATCCCGGGTGTAGGATCCAGGCACGTCCACCTGCACCTGCACAACACATCCACAGTACTTACCTGTTACACCTGCCCAGTCATTGACCTCACCGCACGTCACTGATCCCTTGTTGAATATGAGTTGGAAGGTATGGATTTACAAGCTTCCTTTAGACACACAAGGGTGGTGCAGAGTGAGAGTGCAGGGCAGCTTACATAATGCATTTTATATGATTATGCTCGGCTCATGCTCAGAAAGTAAACGCATACCTCTGCACTATTGTAGACCCAGCTGTATTTTGCACATTTGAAATGTTACAACCTGAGAGGTGGACAGGCGTGAGAAGGGCGTTCTTACACAGGCAAAGCTCAATGAGGGAGTGTTCACACAGAGGCAGGTACAATGACACACAGATGATGGCTTGCAGTAAACTAGGCAAATACATGTATGCTGCCTCTGTGGGGGTGTATGCATCATGAGATGCAGTGGTGCAGAATATTTTTGGTGGAAGGGGGTAATTTATGTCCAGTTTGTTACATATTTTGAATTAACAAGCCTTACACAAGCTGCAGGAGCCAGCTGTGACTGACAGCTGAACTGGGCAGGCGTGTGTAAATGCCCGCCCAGTTCGTGATGTCAGTCCCGACGGATCGGGCAGTGTGTATGCACAGCACACTGCCTTATCCGGCTTTAGATATATCTGCAGATCAATTGATCTGCAGATTTATCTTTAGGGGTGTACCCAGCATTAGACCAACTTACATTTTATCGTACAAACTGAAACCTATCAGATATTGTGGCTGTACACTGTGAGAAATTTAGCAGGGTATGGTCACGAAATCTGCGTTCCTCCCTTGGGGGTTCACTACGATCTGCCGGCGGCCGGCCTCCCGGCGACCAGCATACCGGCGCCGGGAGGCCGGCCTACCGACAGTGTGGCGAGGAGACATTTCCTTGTTTTGTGAAGAAACAGAGGAAATGTTGGGCAGCTGGCAGCGGCTGTGCACACACTGCCAGATGCGGAAGACCAATTATCAGATCTATTGGACATGATGGACGACTTTGCATGTCCGACATTGGGGGTAATTCCAAGTTGATCGCAGCAGGAAATTTTTTAGCAGTTGGGCAAAACCGTGTGCACTGCAGGGGAGGCAGATATAACATGTGCAGAGAGAGAGAGATTTGGGTGTGGTGAGTTCAATCTGCAATCTAAATTGCAGTGTAAAAATAAAGCAGCCAGTATTTACCCTGCACAGAAACAAAATAACCCACCAAATCTAACTCTCTCTGCACATGTTATATCTGCCCCCCCCCCCCCCTTCTGCAGTGCACATGGTTTTGCCCAACTGCTAAAAAATTTCCTGCTGCGATCAACAGAATTACCCCCATAGTGATAATTACTGCTCGGTCACAGCAATACACTGTTCAGTCATCTTCCCAGATGATTATCGGTTGATTGGGCTGATAATTGAACAGTGTATGCCCAGCTTTAGCCAAAATTGTATCCAGTGGAGGTTGCGGTGGTGTTGCTGCTGCACTCATTTCCCAGTGGCTTCATGCTGACACTGAGTCCCAGCTGGTGATGTTGCAGCATTTGAGTGGGGAGGTTGGTGTGGCACCACTGATTGTATACTCAGAGCATGACTATGCCTTCACTAGGGTGTGGTATGTGTGGCCGGTCAGCATACCTCCAGCATAATGCCGGTGGGGGGGAGCGCAACAAGCCCCCTGCGGGCTCGGTGGCGTGGGAATAGTCCCTGCTGGTCGGCATGCCATCATCGGGATTGTGAGGGGGCGGGATGTAGAGGGACTCCTGACCGCCGATCACATAACTACATACCCTTCTCTAAAGGCCGTCAAATTATACACTAATACATGTTTTGGGGACTAATTCATTGCTAATTTAGGGGCCTATTTACTAAGCCGTGGATGGAGATAAAGTGCATGGAGATAAAGTACCAGCCAATCAGCTCCTAGCTGCCATGTTACAGGCTGTGTTTGAAAAATGACAGTTAGGAGCTCGTTGGCTGGTACTTTATCTCCATGCACTTTATCTCCATCCAAGACTTAGTAAATAGACCCCTATGTATCTAACATGCTGGGAGTAGCATTTAGCATAGCTCCAGTGTTGAGGCAGCTGATTCAAATCGATCCCTATCACCATTTCTTCCCTAGCAGTGAAACTAAACACTGCCGAGTCTGCAGCGTAAAACTAAAGCTACCCAATATTTGTGTGCTATGTGCATAAGTAGGCAACATGTTCCCTGCAAGCCAATAGAAATTGTATGTGCTTCATTTGTATCACAACATGTGTTATTCATGTGCAAATGTGCAGCATTAAGCTATATTTTCTCCTAACTCTGCAGAAGGCCCATTATGTTTTACTTACTCATCACTCCACGCACCTCTCCATTCTCTGTTGCCCCATGGATTCCTCATTCTAACCATAAATAGTTTGGAGGTCTTTCCAAAACAAAGGGTCTTCTCTCCCAGAGATACCTTCTTAATTTCTGTTACAGCATATGCGTGTCCTTTAACAAGTCCCAGAGGAGTCACTTTTTCTGTGTCCCTGAATGAGGGAGCCTGAAGAGCAGAAGTAATCATTTTACACCTGATAATCATAAACAAGGGGGTGACAAAGCGGCAGGCACAAAATACCCAAGCCTGTCTGAGGCCTGGGCCATACAGGGAGGTATATCCATGCTCTCAGAATGGTGTGAGCAGAAGGCCCCAGGGAACACACTTGGACCCGCCCCTAGTGCCAGGGCCTGAGGGAACACCAGTTGGCCTTGCATATACAACTACATGTATTGTATATTCGGGTGTAGTACGGTATGCCGGTGCTCGGGCTCCCGGCGACCAGCATACCGGCGCCGGGAGCCTGACCGCCGGCATACCGACAGCGTGGCGAGCGCAAAGGAGCCCCTTGCGGGCTCGCTGCGCTCGCCACGCTGCGGGCACGGTGGCGCGCTACGCGTGCCACACTATTTTATTCTCCCTCCTAGGGGGTCGTGGACCCCCACGAGGGAGAATAGCTGTCGGTATGCCGGCGTCGGTATACTGTGCGCCGGGATCCCGACATTCGGCATACTGAAGACCACCCGTATATTCAGATATTTAACATACAGTATTTACTTTTACCTGGTGAAAACATCATATTGGGTTGAGCAGACCTACTGTATAGCTGGGATCAGACTTTTCTGATCTCAGTCCGCCTACATCTATAAATTTGTTATTGAATAACTGATCCTATTTATATATATGCCCCCCAACATAGTATATTTTCGTGTGTGTGTGTGTGTGTGTGTGTGTATATATTTAATCATTCATGCTATCCATGTCATTAATTGCCAGGGGTTCAGGATAAGTTTGTCTATTCTTTCATGCTTTTCGTATAAGCCACACACTGAAGAATTAACATGCAATTTTGGCATGATGTTATTTATTGTTGTGATGCCGTTTGTAACATGCAACATTGCTGTGATGCCGTTTGTAACATGCAATATTGCTGTGATGCCTTTTGTAACATGCAATATTGCTGTGATGCCCGCATTTGCCATTTGTAACTGAATTGTGCAGATATAGGGAGTGAGCTTTTTGAAAATATACTACAAAGTCCATATTAATGAAAGGATCTTATTTCTTTAGGACAATGTATGAACAGCAGAGAGATAGCAGGATTTATTGGTACTAGGTAAGTCAATGGTAAGACATCCTATAAAGGGCGGATGTATCAAGATATAAATAATAGATAAAGTGGAGAATTTGATCTAAGCAACCAATTACCTTCTATCTGTCATTTAAAAGACTTGCTAGATAAATGATAGAAGCTGATTGGTGTCTTTGGGCAACTTCTCCACTTTATCTCTCTCCAAGGCTTGGTACATCTCCCCTAAAATAACGTTTTGGAAGTCCTTCAAAAAGACATTCATAAAATAAAATAAAAAATCAGAGATGAGTTACTGCAATACATATGTGCTGTAGTATAGATAAATACGTGCATGTAGTAAAGATAAATACATCATCGGGGGATGGATGTTGCGGCGGTGGATACTTACAGTACCTACTGGAGCAGTTCAGTATTGCTCTGGTGTGGGGACAGCTGCTCTGAAGAGCAGGTGTCACCATGATCCTTAACATCATTAATAAAGTAGCAGTGATACCACTGCCGATCCGGATTACTGCACATGCGCAACCCGAGTGCATGCATGTACACAGCGTCAGGGCACGAAGTGCAGGGGTGGTGGTGGAGGAATCAAAGTGCAGGGGTGGTGGAGGAATCAAAGTGCAGGGGTGGTGGAAAGCTCTTCACAACCCCGGACCTCCTTCATATAGAAAGGATCGGGGCTCTGGGAACAAATGCCATCTGAAGCATCACCTGAAGATGACATTAGTTGGTTACTTGACAACCTCATCGGCCCCTACTAATACAAAAAACAAGCAGAAACGCATGTGTAACTGGCCCATAATGGATGATGAATAGACCCAAAAAAGAGAAGAAAGGGACAGAGATAATGGGCCTAATTCAGACTTGATCGCAGATGTGCTAAATTTAGCACATCTACGATCAGTCACACAGACATACGGGGGGATGCCCAGCACAGGGCTAGTCCTCCCCGCATGTCAGACCTTCCCCCGCATAAGTACAAAAGCATCGCACAGCGGCGATGCTTTTGTACTTTAGGAGTAGCTCCCTGCCAGCGCAGCTCCCGGCCAGCCCTGTGAGGGTTGCAGCGGCTGCGTGTGACATCACGCAGCCACCGCGGACTGCCCCCCAACAGTTCGGGCACGCCTGCATTGCCAGGACCGTGCCCCCTATATGGCGGCCAAATGCCGCCGGCCCTCCCCCTCCCGCCCAGTGACCGCCTCTGCCTGTCAATCAGGCAGAGGCGATCGCAGGGCTGAGACAGCCGTCGGCTGTCTGGCATGCGCCGGCGCCGCAGTTCAGACCTGATCGGCTACTGTGCGATCAGGTCTGAATTAGCCCCAATATTGTAGAAACATTGAGCAGGATTAAGAGAATGTTGAGAACAAAGAGACACACACAGCTTTACATCCATTCAAGCAAGAATGGGACAAACATATTAGTTTTGCTACTGTTTTATGAACCTCTGGTGAAATTTTTTTTGTAGTATAAGATATGTGTTCAACTACAGACGGAGCCTCCATTATCTTTGCTGGCTGAGGCGTTAGTCGTGATCAGGCATTCGCAGCGTGCCTGGGCGCAAGGAGGCTTGCCTAGTCGTAGGGAGGCGCACAGAGCGTTTGGCGTTACCTTTGAGTGTAATACCTGCGATCATCCACCAGATGTCGCTTTTTAAAATCACCATTGCGCATGTGTGTGGTCTCCATTAAAATGCAATACTGAACTACAGCGTAAGAACTACTTTACTGGTGCGTCTCATTATGCTACAATATGCTACAGTATGTCGTACAGTATATTACAGTATATACAGTACAGACGCAAATAGTACAGTATATACAGACGCAAATGAACGTGATAAAGCCATAGCATAGTCCATTGACGTTAGGAATATGTGAGTGTCCAAGTCCCGCAGACAAATCAACAAATAAAAATAGTAGTGTATACAGATGCAAACTAACGTGTTACAGGTATGGTCTACTGAAGTTAGGGATATGTGAGCATCCAAATCCCGTATTATTAAGTATGATGGGGAGAGATAAAAGCTCCTCCATAAGTTCCTGGATGCCAAATCACCATCCTTAGAATCTCTGTACAGTATTTTCTATTTGAGTACTAAACAGCACAAACAGCTTGTAACGTACTCTGCTGTAAAGGCTACAGCAGCAAGTGTTATCTTTATAAGTATAATGGGGAGAGATAAAAGCTCCTCCCTAAGTTCCAGGATGCCAAATCACTGTGCTTAATATCTCTGTACAGCTATCGCCTAGGTGCGACTAAACCTCTGTTTAGGCGGAGAAACGGCAAAGATAAGGGAGGCTCCATCTGTATATATACACAATGTAATATTGTCAGGTTCACTCTGATTTATAATCAAAACTCTAGGCACATCATGAGAATTTATTTGAGAAAGTGGAGAAAGAACGCACCAGCTGAATAACATTTTAGAACCACTGATTGTCAGGTAAATTACTCTGTCCATAGACAGGTAAAAACCATAAAAATATACTGATTCAACAAGGGGAATATGGTGGTTATTCAGGTTTGTTAGCAAACAAAAAAAAGTAAGCAATTGGGCAAAACCATGTTGCACAGCAGGAGGGGCAGATGTAACATGTGCAGAGTGATTTAGATTTGGGTTGGTTATATTGTTTCTATGCATGGTAAAAAATGGCTGCTTAATTTCTACATTGCAATTTATATTTCAGTTTGAACACAATCCACCCAAATCTAAATCTCTCTGCACATGTTACTTCTGCCCCACCTGCAGTGCACATGGTTTTGCCAAATTGCTTAGTTTGGTTTGCTAACAAACCTGAATAAAGCACTGTGCTACTAGCGCTAGTGAGCATTGCCTTGAAGGAGTTGCCTATAAAGTTTTTGTGACTTTTTCTCTTTGAAAACTAGTAGCTCACCACTTGCTGATAAGGAGGATCAGTGTTAGTGAAAAGCCAGATGCAACCCAGTGGCTTATTACAGATGTGTCCTTTTACATTGTGGCTGGTCGTGGCATAGTGTAAGGTAGTGGGGAGTGCGCGTATGCCTGGTCCCTCTACCCCATTGCTATGAATGGGAGAGCCAGCCGTTGCAGGAGCCAGCGGGAGGTAGTGTTATGCCGTGATGCGTAGCACCGGGATACACTGCCTCCTGCAGCAACAACATAAGAAGACACATCTGTACCTCTGATTGGACATTACAATAATTATTGGGTCTGAAACCCAATAATTGATACATAGGCCTCTACGAAATATTGATAAAGGGAGTCAGTTCCTAACTATAGTGTGCAATAACAAACCTGGAAACAGCAACAGCAGCATACTGTAATGGGGATGGGGGGGGGGAGGGGGGGTGGAGTGGAGTGTTGGGGAGGAATGACTGTAATCCCTGCAATATGATAGGGTTTTTTTAAACATGTATTTATATAATATCTGAACTAACACCAGATTCTGATTTTATTTGTAAGAATGTAAAAATCTTATTTACTGTAGCTTTGGCCAGTTCGTCCTTTTTCCTGAATTGCTTAATTTCCAACTCAATCTGGGCTCCACAAGGATTGGACAATAGGCTCCACAAGGATTGGACAATGGGGTGTAGAATAGGATCTTGATCCGAGGCACCAACAGGCTCAAAGCTTTGACTGTCCCCAGAATGCACAGCGCCGCCTCCTATATCACCCCGCCTCCCAGCACAGGAGCTCAGTTTTGTAAGTTGGTGCTGCAGTAAGCAGGCACTTAAGAGAGGGGCTGCTCCAAGCAGCCCTAAGAAAAGCTTTTTATGAGGTAAAAAGTGAAGACTTCAAGGGCAGCAGCGGTGGTAAATGTCTTGTGACATTCACTGCTGCAGCTCCAGCTCTCCCCAGCGGCGCTGTACACTCCCGAGCCCTGGTTGCCGGGTACCTACAGCGGAGTTTCCGGTTTTCTTCACGTTAGACACACACGGCTGGGGCTCTCCAGGATCGCGTGGCCGCGCTTCGGGAGGTGGTAAGTGGGTCCCGCTTGCGGGACCCGGTCTTTATCGCGATCCGGCGCGGTCAGTGGGAGGCGGGCCGCGCGCGCTGGCGGTGGACACTGTGGCAGTACAGGCGATCCCACTAGATCACCAGGGCATGGGCGCAGGTCAGGTTTTCTCTCTAAACCAATTCTTATTTCTCTAACGTCCTAAGTGGATGCTGGGGACTCCGTAAGGACCATGGGGAACATCTAAAGAAAGCTTTAGGACTATCTGGTGTGCACTGGCTCCTCCCCCTATGACCCTCCTCCAAGCCTCAGTTAGATCTCTGTGCCCGAACGAGAAGGGTGCACACTAGGGGCTCTCCTGAGCTTCTTAGTGAAAGTTTTAGATTAGGTTTTTTATTTTCAGTGAGACCTGCTGGCAACAGGCTCACTGCATCGAGGGACTAAGGGGAGAAGAAGCGAACTCACCTGCGTGCAGAGTGGATTGGGCTTCTTAGGCTACTGGACATTAGCTCCAGAGGGACGATCACAGGCCCAGCTTGGATGGGTCCCAGAGCCGCGCCGCCGGCCCCCTTACAGAGCCAGAAGGCAGAAGAGGTCCGGAAAATCGGCGGCAGAAGACGTCCTGTCTTCAACAAGGTAGCGCACAGCACTGCAGCTGTGCGCCATTGCTCCTCAGCACACTTCACACTTCGGTCACTGAGGGTGCAGGGCGCTGGGGGGGGGGCGCCCTGAGACGCAATAAAAACACCTTGGATGGCAAAAAAATGCATCACATATAGCTCCTGGGCTATATGGATGCATTTAACCCCTGCCAGAATCCATAAAAAAGCAGGAGAAAAGTCCGCGAAAAAGGGGCGGAGCCTATCTCCTCAGCACACTGGCGCCATTTTCCCTCACAGCTCCGTTGGAGGGAAGCTCCCTGTCTCTCCCCTGCAGTCACTACACTACAGAAAGGGTTAAAAAAAGAGAGGGGGGCACTAATTAGGCGCAGTATTAACTATACAGCAGCTATAAGGGGAAAAACACTTATATAAGGTTATCCCTGTATATATATAGCGCTCTGGTGTGTGCTGGCAAACTCTCCCTCTGTCTCCCCAAAGGGCTAGTGGGGTCCTGTCCTCTATCAGAGCATTCCCTGTGTGTGTGCTGTATGTCGGTACTTTTGTGTCGACATGTATGAGGAGAAAAATGATGTGGAGACGGAGCAGATTGCCTGTAATAGTGATGTCACCCCCTAGGGGGTCGACACCTGAGTGGATGAACTGTTGGAAGGAATTACGTGACAGTGTCAGCTCTGTATAAAAGACAGTGGTTGACATTAGAGATGAGCGGGTTCGGTTCCTCGGAATCCGAACCCGCCCGAACTTCATGTTTTTTTACACGGGTCCGAGCGACTCGGATCTTCCCGCCTTGCTCGGTTAACCCGAGCGCGCCCGAACGTCATCATGACGCTGTCGGATTCTCGCGAGGCTCGGATTCTATCGCGAGACTCGGATTCTATATAAGGAGCCGCGCGTCGCCGCCATTTTCACACGTGCATTGAGATTGATAGGGAGAGGACGTGGCTGGCGTCCTCTCCATTTAGATTAGAAGAGAGAGAGTGAGATTGAGACAGAGACACTTGATTTACTGGAGCTTAGGAGTACTAGAGAGTGCAGAGTTTACTAGTGACTGACCACAGACCAGTGACCACCAGTGCAGTTTTATTTAATATAATCCGTTCTCTGCCTGAAAAAAACGATACACAGTGACTCAGTCACATACCATATCTGTGCTCAGCCCAGTGTGCTGCATCATCTATGTATAATATCTGACTGTGCTCACACAGCTTAATTGTGGGGGAGACTGGGGAGCAGTTATAGGTTATAGCAGGAGCCAGGAGTAGATACATATTATTAAAATTAAACAGTGCACACTTTTGCTGCAGGCAGGAGTGCCACTGCCAGTGTGACTGACCAGTGACCTGACCACACTGACCACCAGTATAGTATACTATATTGTGATTGCCTGAAAAAGTTAAACACTCGTCGTGTGACTTGTGTGGTGTTTTTTTTTTTATTCTATAAAAAACTCATTCTGCTGACAGACAGTGTCCAGCAGGTCCGTCATTATATAATATATACCTGTCCGGCTGCAGTAGTGATATATATATATTTTTTATATCATTATTTATCATCCAGTCGCAGCAGACACAGTACGGTAGTTCACGGCTGTAGCTACCTCTGTGTCGGCACTCGGCAGTCCATCCATAATTGTATACCACCTACCCGTGGTTTTTTTTTTTCTTTCTTCTTTATACATACTACATCTCATTATCATCCAGTCTATATTAGCAGCAGACACAGTACAGTACGGTAGTCCACGGCTGTAGCTACCTCTGTGTCGGCACTCGGCAGTCCATCCATAATTGTATACCACCTACCCGTGGTTTTTTTTTCTTTCTTCTTTATACATACTACATCTCATTATCATCCAGTCTATATTAGCAGCAGACACAGTACAGTACGGTAGTCCACGGCTGTAGCTACCTCTGTGTCGGCACTCGGCAGTCCGTCCATAATTGTATACCACCTACCCGTGGTTTTTTTTTCTTTCTTCTTTATACATACATACTACATCTCATTATCAACCAGTCTATATTAGCAGCAGACACAGTACAGTACGGTAGTCCACGGCTGTAGCTACCTCTGTGTCGGCACTCGGCAGTCCATCCATAATTGTATACCACCTACCCGTGGTTTTTTTTTCTTTCTTCTTTATACATACTACATCTCATTATCATCCAGTCTATATTAGCAGCAGACACAGTACAGTACGGTAGTCCACGGCTGTAGCTACCTCTGTGTCGGCACTCGGCAGTCCGTCCATAATTGTATACCACCTACCCGTGGTTTTTTTTTCTTTCTTCTTTATACATACATACTACATCTCATTATCATCCAGTCTATATTAGCAGCAGACACAGTACAGTACGGTAGTCCACGGCTGTAGCTACCTCTGTGTCGGCACTTGGCAGTCCATCCATAATTGTATACCACCTACCCGTGGTTTTTTTTTCTTTCTTCTTTATACATACTACATCTCATTATCAACCAGTCTATATTAGCAGCAGACACAGTACAGTACGGTAGTCCACGGCTGTAGCTACCTCTGTGTCGGCACTCGGCAGTCCATCCATAATTGTATACCACCTACCCGTGGTTTTTTTTTCTTTCTTCTTTATACATACATACTACATCTCATTATCATCCAGTCTATATTAGCAGCAGACACAGTACAGTACGGTAGTCCACGGCTGTAGCTACCTCTGTGTCGGCACTCGGCAGTCCATCCATAATTGTATACCACCTACCCGTGGTTTTTTTTTTCTTTCTTCTTTATACATACTACATCTCATTATCATCCAGTCTATATTAGCAGCAGACACAGTACAGTACGGTAGTCCACGGCTGTAGCTACCTCTGTGTCGGCACTCGGCAGTCCATCCATAATTGTATACCACCTACCCGTGTTTTTTTTTTCTTTCTTCTTTATACATACATACTACATCTCATTATCAACCAGTCTATATTAGCAGCAGACACAGTACAGTACGGTAGTCCACGGCTGTAGCTACCTCTGTGTCGGCACTCGGCAGTCCGTCCATAATTGTATACCACCTACCCGTGGTTTTTTTTCCTTTCTTCTTTATACATACATACTACATCTCATTATCATCCAGTCTATATTAGCAGCAGACACAGTGCAGTACGGTAGTCCACGGCTGTAGCTACCTCTGTGTCGGCACTTGGCAGTCCATCCATAATTGTATACCACCTACCCGTGGTTTTTTTTTCTTTCTTCTTTATACATACTACATCTCATTATCAACCAGTCTATATTAGCAGCAGACACAGTACAGTACGGTAGTCCACGGCTGTAGCTACCTCTGTGTCGGCACTCGGCAGTCCATCCATAATTGTATACCACCTACCCGTGGTTTTTTTTTCTTTCTTCTTTATACATACATACTACATCTCATTATCATCCAGTCTATATTAGCAGCAGACACAGTACAGTACGGTAGTCCACGGCTGTAGCTACCTCTGTGTCGGCACTCGGCAGTCCATTCATAATTGTATACTAGTATCCATCCATCTCCATTGTTTACCTGAGGTGCCTTTTAGTTGTGCCTATTAAAATATGGAGAACAAAAATGTTGAGGTTCCAAAATTAGGGAAAGATCAAGATCCACTTCCACCTCGTGCTGAAGCTGCTGCCACTAGTCATGGCCGAGACGATGAAATGCCAGCAACGTCGTCTGCCAAGGCCGATGCCCAATGTCATAGTACAGAGCATGTCAAATCCAAAACACCAAATATCAGTAAAAAAAGGACTCCAAAACCTAAAATAAAATTGTCGGAGGAGAAGCGTAAACTTGCCAATATGCCATTTACCACACGGAGTGGCAAGGAACGGCTGAGGCCCTGGCCTATGTTCATGGCTAGTGGTTCAGCTTCACATGAGGATGGAGGCACTCAGCCTCTCGCTAGAAAAATGAAAAGACTCAAGCTGGCAAAAGCAGTAGCACCGCAAAGAACTGTGCGTTCTTCGAAATCCCAAATCCACAAGGAGAGTCCAATTGTGTCGGTTGCGATGCCTGACCTTCCCAACACTGGACGTGAAGAGCATGCGCCTTCCACCATTTGCACGCCCCCTGCAAGTGCTGGAAGGAGCACCCGCAGTCCAGTTCCTGATAGTCAGATTGAAGATGTCAGTGTTGAAGTACACCAGGATGAGGAGGATGTGGGTGTTGCTGGCGCTGGGGAGGAAATTGACCAGGAGGATTCTGATGGTGAGGTGGTTTGTTTAAGTCAGGCACCCGGGGAGACACCTGTTGTCCGTGGGAGGAATATGGCCGTTGACATGCCTGGTGAAAATACCAAAAAAATCAGCTCTTCGGTGTGGAACTATTTCAACAGAAATGCGGACAACAGATGTCAAGCCGTGTGTTCCCTTTGTCAAGCTGTAATAAGTAGGGGTAAGGACGTTAACCACCTCGGAACATCCTCCCTTATACGTCACCTGCAGCGCATTCATAATAAGTCAGTGACAAGTTCAAAAACTTTGGGTGACAGCAGAAGCAGTCCACTGACCAGTAAATCCCTTCCTCTTGTAACCAAGCTCACGCAAACCACCCCACCAACTCCCTCAGTGTCAATTTCCTCCTTCCCCAGGAATGCCAATAGTCCTGCAGGCCATGTCACTGGCAATTCTAACGAGTCCTCTCCTGCCTGGGATTCCTCCGATGCATCCTTGCGTGTAACGCCTACTGCTGCTGGCGCTGCTGTTGTTGCTGCTGGGAGTCGATGGTCATCCCAGAGGGGAAGTCGTAAGCCCACTTGTACTACTTTCAGTAAGCAATTGACTGTTCAACAGTCCTTTGCGAGGAAGATGATATATCACAGCAGTCATCCTGCTGCAAAGCGGATAACTGAGGCCTTGACAACTATGTTGGTGTTAGACGTGCGTCCGGTATCCGCCGTTAGTTCACAGGGAACTAGACAATTTATTGAGGCAGTGTGCCCCCGTTACCAAATACCATCTAGGTTCCACTTCTCTAGGCAGGCGATACCGAAAATGTACACGGACCTCAGAAAAAGACTCACCAGTGTCCTAAAAAATGCAGCTGGAACCAATGTCCACTTAACCACGGACATGTGGACAAGTGGAGCAGGGCAGTGTCAGGACTATATGACTGTGACAGCCCACTGAGTAGATGTATGGACTCCCGCCGCAAGAACAGCAGCGGCGGCACCAGTAGCAGCATCTCGCAAACGCCAACTCTTTCCTAGGCAGGCTACGCTTTGTATCACCGCTTTCCAGAATACGCACACAGCTGAAAACCTCTTACGGCAACTGAGGAAGATCATCGCGGAATGGCTTACCCCAATTGGACTCTCCTGTGGATTTGTGGCATCGGACAACGCCAGCAATATTGTGTGTGCATTAAATATGGGCAAATTCCAGCACGTCCCATGTTTTGCACATACCTTGAATTTGGTGGTGCAGAATTTTTAAAAAAACGACAGGGGCGTGCAAGAGATGCTGTCGGTGGCCAGAAGAATTGCGGGACACTTTCGGCGTACAGGCACCACGTACAGAAGACTGGAGCACCACCAAAAACTACTGAACCTGCCCTGCCATCATCTGAAGCAAGAAGTGGTAACGAGGTGGAATTCAACCCTCTATATGCTTCAGAGGTTGGAGGAGCAGCAAAAGGCCATTCAAGCCTATACAATTGAGCACGATATAGTAGGTGGAATGCACCTGTCTCAAGCGCAGTGGAGAATGATTTCAACGTTGTGCAAGGTTCTGATGCCCTTTGAACTTGCCACACGTGAAGTCAGTTCAGACACTGCCAGCCTGAGTCAGGTCATTCCCCTCATCAGGCTTTTGCAGAAGAAGCTGGAGACATTGAAGGAGGAGCTAACACGGAGCGATTCCGCTAGGCATGTGGGACTTGTGGATGGAGCCCTTAATTCGCTTAACAAGGATTCACGGGTGGTCAATCTGTTGAAATCAGAGCACTACATTTTGGCCACCGTGCTCGATCCTAGATTTAAAGCCTACCTTGGATCTCTCTTTCCGGCAGACACAAGTCTGCTGGGGTTGAAAGACCTGCTGGTGAGAAAATTGTCAAGTCAAGCGGAACGCGACCTGTCAACATCTCCTCCTTCACATTCTCCCGCAACTGGGGGTGCGAGGAAAAGGCTCAGAATTCCGAGCCCACCCGCTGGCGGTGATGCAGGGCAGTCTGGAGCGACTGCTGATGCTGACATCTGGTCCGGACTGAAGGACCTGACAACGATTACGGACATGTCGTCTACTGTCACTGCATATGATTCTCTCAACATTGAAAGAATGGTGGAGGATTATATGAGTGACCGCATCCAAGTAGGCACGTCACACAGTCCGTACTTATACTGGCAGGAAAAAGAGGCAATTTGGAGGCCCTTGCACAAACTGGCTTTATTCTACCTAAGTTGCCCTCCCACAAGTGTGTACTCCGAAAGAGTGTTTAGTGCCGCCGCTCACCTTGTCAGCAATCGGCGTACGAGGTTGCATCCAGAAAATGTGGAGAAGATGATGTTCATTAAAATGAATTATAATCAATTCCTCCGCGGAGACATTGACCAGCAGCAATTGCCTCCACAAAGTACACAGGGAGCTGAGATGGTGGATTCCAGTGGGGACGAATTGATAATCTGTGAGGAGGGGGATGTACACGGTGATATATCGGAGGATGATGATGAGGTGGACATCTTGCCTCTGTAGAGCCAGTTTGTGCAAGGAGAGATTAATTGCTTCTTTTTTGGGGGGGGTCCAAACCAACCCGTAATATCAGTCACAGTCGTGTGGCAGACCCTGTCACTGAAATGATGGGTTGGTTAAAGTGTGCATGTCCTGTTTATACAACATAAGGGTGGGTGGGAGGGCCCAAGGACAATTCCATCTTGCACCTCTTTTTTCTTTTATTTTTCTTTGCGTCATGTGCTGTTTGGGGAGGGTTTTTTGGAAGGGCCATCCTGCGTGACACTGCAGTGCCACTCCTAGATGGGCCCGGTGTTTGTGTCGGCCACTAGGGTCGCTTATCTTACTCACACAGCGACCTCGGTGCAAATTTTAGGACTAAAAATAATATTGTGAGGTGTGAGGTATTCAGAATAGACTGAAAATGAGTGGAAATTATGGTTTTTGAGGTTAATAATACTTTGGGATCAAAATGACCCCCAAATTCTATGATTTAAGCTGTTTTTTAGGGTTTTTTGAAAAAAACACCCGAATCCAAAACACACCCGAATCCGACAAAAAAAATTCGGTGAGGTTTTGCCAAAACGCGGTCGAACCCAAAACACGGCCGCGGAACCGAACCCAAAACCAAAACACAAAACCCGAAAAATTTCAGGCGCTCATCTCTAGTTGACATGAGACAGCCGGCTACTCAGCTTGTGCCTGTCCAGACGTCTCATAGGCCGTCAGGGGCTCTAAAGCGCCCGTTACCTCAGATGGCAGATATAGACGCCGACACGGATACTGACTCCAGTGTCGATGGTGAAGAGACGAATGTGACTTCCAGTAGGGCCACACGTTACATGATTGAGGCAATGAAAAATGTTTTACACATTTCTGATAATACGAGTACCACCAAAAAAGGGGTATTATGTTCGGTGAGGAAAAACTACCTGTAGTTTTCCTGAATCTGAGAAATTAAATGAGGTGTGTGATGATGCGCGGGTTTCCCCCGATAACAACGGATAATTTCTAAAATGTTATTGGCATTATATCCTTTCCCGCCAGAGGTTAGGGTGCGTTGGGAAACACCCCCTAGGGGGGATAAAGCGCTCACCCGCTTGTAAGGGCTCTACTTTCGCCTGAGATGGCCGCCCTTAAGGATCCTGCTGATAGAAAGCAGGAGGGTATCCTAAAAGGTATTTACACACATACTGGTGTTATACTGCGACCAGCAATCGCCTCAGCCTGGATGTGCAGTGCTGGGTTGGCGTGGTCAGATTCCCTGACTGAAAATATTGATACCCTAGATAGGGACAGTATATTTTTGCCTATAGAGCATTTAAAAGATGCATTTTTATATATGCGTGATGCACAGCGGAATATTTGCCGACTGGCATCAAGTCTAAGCGCGTTGTCCATTTCTACCAGTAGAGGGTTATGGACACGTCAGTGGTCAGGTGATGCGTATTCCAAACGGCATTTGGAAGTATTGCTTTATTAAGGGAGGAGTTATTTGGGGTCGGTCTTTCAGACCTGGTGGCCACGGCAACAGCTGGGAATTCCACGTTTGTACCCCAGGTCGCCTCTCAACATGAGAAGACGCCGTATTATCAGGCGCAGTCTTTTCGTGGACAAGCGGGCAAAAGGTTCCTCATTTCTGCCCCGTGACAGAGGGAGAGGAAAAAGGCTGCAGAAATCAGCCAGTTCCCAGGAACAGAAACCCTCTCCCGCCTCTGCCAAGCCCTCAGTATACGCTGGGGCTTTACAAGCAGAATCAGGCACGGTGGGGGGCCCGTCTCAATGAATTTCAGCGCGCAGTGGGCTCACTCGCAAGTAGACCCCTGGATCCTTCAGGTGATATCTCAGGGGTACAAATTAGAATTCGAGACGTCTCCCCCTCGCCGTTTCCTAAAGTCGGCTTTACCGATGTCTCCTTCTGACAGGGAGACAGTTTTGGAAGCCATTCACAAGCTGTATTCCCAGCAGGTGATAATCAAGATACCCCTCCTGCAACAGGGAACGGGGTATTATTCCACACTGTTGTGGTACCGAAGCCGGACGGCTCGGTGAGACCGATTCTAAATCTAAAATCTTTGAACACTTACGTACAGAGGTTCAAATTCAAGATTGAGTCACTCAGAGCAGTGATTGCGAACCTGGAAGAAGGGGACTACATGATGTCTCGGGACATCAAGGATGCTTACCTTCATGTCAAAATTTACCCTTCTCACCAAGGGTACCTCAGGTTTATGGTACAGAACTGTCACTATCAGTTCAGACGCTGCCGTATGGATGGTACACGGCACCCCGGGTCTTTACCAAGGTAATGGCCGAAATGATGATATTCCTTCGAAGGAAGTGAATTTTAGTTATCCCTTCCTTGGACAATTCCCTGATAAGGGTAAGATCCAGGGAACAGTTGGAGGTCGGTGTAGCACTATCTCAGGTAGTGTTGCGGCAGCACGATTGGATTCTCAATATTCCAAAATCGCACCTGGTTCCGACGACGTGTCTTCTGTTCCTAGGGATGATCCTGGACACAGTCCAGAAAAAGGTGTTTCTCCCGGAGGAGAAAGCCAGGGAGTTATCCGAGCTAGTCAGGAACCTCCTAAAACCGAGCCAAGTCTCAGTGCATCAATGCACAAGGGTTCTGGGTAAAATGGTGGCTTCCTACGAAGCAATCCCATTCGGCAGATTCCACGCAAGAACTTTCCAGTGGGACCTGCTGGACAAATGGTCCGGATCGCATCTTCAGATGCATCAGCGGATAACCCTGTCACCAAGGACAAGGGTGTCCCTCCTGTGGTGGTTGCAGAGTGCTCATCTTCTAGAGGGCCGCAGATTAGGCATTCAGGACTGGGTCCTGGTGACCACGGATGCCAGCCTGCGAGGCTGGGGAGCAGTCACACAGGGAAGGAATATCCAGGGCTTATGGTCAAGCCTGGAGACATCACTTCACATAAATATCCTGAAGCTAAGGGACATTTACAATGCTCTAAGCTTAGCAAGACCTCTGCTTCAAGGTCAGCCGGTGTTGATCCAGTCGGACAACATCACGGCAGTCACCCACGTAAACAGACAGGGTGGCACAAGAAGCAGGAGGGCAATGGCAGAAGCTGCAAGGATTCTTCGCTGGGCGGAAAATCATGTGATAGCACTGTCAGCAGTATTCATTCCGGGAGTGGACAACTGGGAAGCAGACTTCCTCAGCACGACCTCCACCCGGGAGAGTGGGGACTTCACCCAGAAGTCTTCCACATGATTAAAAACTCGACAGGTATTGCGCCAGGTCCAGGGACCCTCAGGCAATAAGCTGTAGACGCTCTGGTAACACCGTGGGTGTACCAGTCAGGGTATGTGTTCCCTCCTCTGCCTCTCATACCCAAGGTACTGAGATTGATAAGATGGAGAGGAGTAAGCACTATATTCGTGGTTCCGGATTGGCCAAGAAGGACTTGGTAACCAGAACTTCAAGAGATGCTCACGGAGGATCCGTGGCCTCTACCTCTAAGAAGGGACCTGCTCCAGCAAGGACCCTGTCTGTTCCAAGACTTACCGCGGCTGCGTTTGACGGCATGGCGGTTGAACGCCGGATCCTGAAGGAAAAAAGGCATTCCGGATGAAGTCATCCCTATCCTGATCAAAGCCAGGAAGGATGTAACCGCAAAAACATTATCACCGCAATTGGCGTAAATATGTTGCGTGGTGCGAGGCCAGTAAGGCCCGACGGAGAAAATTCAACTGGGTCGATTCCTACATTTCCTGCAAACAGGAGTGTCTATGGGCCTGAAATTGGGGTCCATTAAGGTTCAAATTTCGGCCCTGTCAATTTTCTTCCAAAAAGAACTAGCTTCAGTCCCTGAAGTTCAGACGTTGTAAAAGGGGGTACTGCATATACAGCCTCCTTTTGTGCCTCCAGTGGCACTTTGGGATCTCAATGTAGTTTTGGGTTCCAAAAGTCACATTGGTTTGAACCACTTAAATCTGTGGAGTTAAATTATCTCACATGGAAAGTGGTCATGCTGTTGGCCCTGGCCTGGGCCAGGCGCGTGTCAGAATTGGCGGCTTTATCCTGAAAAAGCCCTTATCTGATTTTCCATTCGGACAGGGCGGAATTGAGGACACGTCCTCAGTTTCTCCCCAAAGTGGTTTCAGCGTCTCACCTGAACCAACCTATTGGTGGTGCCTGCGGCTACTAGGGACTTGGAGGCCTCCAAGTTGCTAGACGTTGTCAGTGCCCTGAAAATATGTGTTTCCAGGACGGCTGGAGTCAGGAAATCTGACTCGCTGTTTATCCTGTGTGCACCCAACAAGCTGGGTGCTCCTGCTTCTATGCAGACTATTGCTCGTTGGATTTGTAGTACAATTCAGCTTGCACATTCTGTGGCAGGCCTGCCACAGCCAAAAATCTGTAAATGCCCACTCCACAAGGAAGGTGGGCTCATCTTGGGCGGCTGCCCGAGGGGTCTCGGCTTTACAACTTTGCCGAGCAGCTACTTGGTCAGGAGCAAATACATTTGTAAAATTCTACAAAATTGATATCCTGGCTGAGGAGGACCTGGAGTTCTCTCATTTGGTGCTGCAGAGTCATCCGCACTCTCCCGCCCGTTTGGGAGCTTTGGTATAATCCCCATGGTCCTTACGGAGTCCCCAGCATCCACTTAGGACGTTAGAGAAAATAGGAATTTACTTACCGATAATTCTATTTCTCATAGTCCGTAGTGGATGCTGGGCGCCCATCCCAAGTGCGGATTGTCTGCAATACTTGTACATAGTTATTGTTACAAAAATCGGGTTATTATTGTTGTGAGCCATCTTTCAGAGGCTCCTCTGTTATCAAAACAAAACAATAAATAAACAGCGCTACCAGGTGTTGGTATTCAAATCAATATATAAAATTTAATATAAACGAATTAATATAATAAACAAATATTAAAATCAAATAAATATAACAAGCCTCATAAGCCAGTAATACGACCAAAGGACATTTTCTATGGACTCGTGTAAGGGCCAGGTGATAGTAGGATTGTTCCAATGCTTTATAACATCATATCCTGCATGGATTACCAAATGATAATTACCGGATCCTAAGTGGAAGATGGCAGGGTATTCCACCTAGCGCGGTGATGATGGTTCTGTCCTGCGCAAATATGGATGGTGGTTCTCCCTTTTTGTTAAATGTCCACATGCATGGATCGGTCTCCGGATGAATGGGTGTTGGATGGGTCAGAGCTCTGAAGACCACTGCGGGTCGTCCCAAACATTTATATCCAATTTTTAGGAAAGGCAATGGATGATCAATTCCATAGACTCTCTGGCCTTGGTGATGTCCTGGTCATAGGCTGGCAACCTAACGCGTTTCACTGTCTGTTTGGCAGCTTTATCAAAGGCAACATCCATTACCAGTTTCGGGCATTACCTTTTGGTTTAACAACGGCTCAGCGAGTCTTCACCAAAGTTATGGCGGTGATGACGGTGGTACTCCGCCGTCAAGGAGTCAGGATACTGCCGTATCTGGATGACTTGTTAATCCTGGCAAATTCCCCAGATCTTCTCCTGCGTCATCTGGATATGACGGTCCGGTTTCTACAAGCCCACGGGTGGCTCATCAACTGGAAGAAATCCTCCCTGGTCCCTGCTCAGAGCATGGTGCACCTGGGTGCGCTGTTGGAGACTCACAACCAGAGGTTGTTCTTGTCTCAGGAGAAAGTCCTGAAGCTTCAGGACAGGATTCGTTGCTTCCTTTCTCGTCCGCAAGTGTCGATACATTCAGCAATGCAGGTGCTGGGCCTCATGGTATCAGCATTCGACATGGTGGAGTATGCTCAATTCCACTCTCGCCCCCTCCAGAGGCTGATTCTAGCCAAGTGGGACGGCCTGCCTCACCGGATCTGATCTCAAATGATCTTATTGACTCCAGAGGTCCGTCTGTCGCTGCTTTGGTGGCTCCGGGATCAACAATTGTGCAGGGGTCGTCCCTTCTGGATATCCAACTGGGTCCTATTGACGACAGATGCCAGTCTAAGAGGTTGGGGCGCGGTGCTGGAGCAGCACTCCCTTCAGGGTCGGTGGACTAAGGAGGAATCTCTCCTCTCGATCAACATTCTGGAATTGCGGGCGGTCTTCAATGCGTTGAACCTGGCCCAGCATTTAATTCAGAACCGTCCTGTTCAAGTAAAGTCGGACAAAGCCACCACAGTGCGAGAAGGATAATGTATACCCAAAGGTATTCGGGCGCTGTGAGGCGAGATGCTCGGCTAAGCGGCAGCCAAGTTTAAGAGGGAAGTCACTCCCAATATAGTTACGGAAGAAAAAGAAAGGAGGCTGCGCTGCAAGAGGGAAAGAACAATGATCCACTAAATGTGTACAATTTGATAAATTTATTAAAAGCGCTAACTGATTAAAAAACAGCAATATTCCGTACAATTAAATGTGCCATGTGCATACAAGAAAAAAATATAAAAAAATTATTTTTTTACCCAGAATAATGGTTCAGGACATGTGTCATAAAGCTCTATAGGATCCGTTCCAAATATTGCCCTGGAGTGCTAAAAGTCCAGTTATAATCCACTGTGGAGAGTCCCTTTTATATGGTATTTAGAGAGTCCTTTATAAATTCCATATGCCGCTAGAGGATTGGAGATGGAATACAATGTCCCATGTGCAGTGGGTACCTCATGCAGTGCGGTAATTGGATGGTGCCTCTCTGGGACTCCTCTGGAAAGCTGGAAAGGATTGATAAGGGCTGGTCCGGATCCAATTGAGAAGAAGTCCTGCTCCAATGGGTAAAAACCTGACGCGTTTCGCTGCGTATGCCTTGCAGCTTTTTCAAAGGTTTTTTTTCTTGTATGCACATGGCACATTTAATTGTACGGAATATTGCTGTTTTTTAATCAGTTAGCGCTTTTAATAAATTTATCAAATTGTACACATTTAGTGGATCATTGTTCTTTCCCTCTTGCAGCGCAGCCTCCTTTCTTTTTCTAACGCCACCACAGTGGCTTACATAAATCATCAAGGCGGCACTCCAAGCCATTTGGCAATGAAGAAAGTCTCACGGATTCTACGCTGGGCGGAACGCCATCTACCGGCCATATCGGCAATATTCATTCTGGGAGTCCTGAAATGGGAAGCAGACTTTCCGTCAGGACGTACATGCCAGCGAGTGGGGCCTCCTTTCAGAAGTGTTTCAACTCCTAGTGGAAAAGTAGGGTCTTCCAGATGTAGATCTGATGGCGTCTCAACACAATCACAAGGTTCCGGTCTTCGGAGCAAGGACAAGGGATCCTCAAGCAGCATTCGTGGATGCGCTGGTGGTGCCGTGGAGGTTTCGGCTGCAGTACGTGTTCCCTCCGGTGTCACTCCTGCCCAGGGTAATTCAGAAGTTCAAGCAAGAAAGAGGAAATCTGCTTCTCATAGCTCCGGCGTGGCCCAGACGGCACTGGTTCTCACACCTGCAAGGCCTATCGTCGGACCGTCCACTTCTACTTCCACAATGCCCAGACCTCCTCGTTCAGGGCCCCTGTGTCTACCAGGACCTAGCCCGGCTATCTTTGACGCGTGGCTCTTGAAGCTTCCGTCTTGAGGGCTAAGGGTTTTTCTGAAGAGGTCATTAAAACTATGTTGCGGGCCCGGAAACCCGGCTTCTGCTCCGATTTATCATAGGGTCTGGCATTCCTACTTTGTTTGGTGCGCATCTAACAATTATGACGCTTCCAAGTTTAGTACAGCCAAACTTTTGGCTTTTCTGCAGCAAGGCCTAGATTTAGGCCTGCGTCTGGCCTCCCTCAAGGTTCATATTTCTGCCTTGTCGGTGTGGTTTCAGAGAAAAATTGCGACTTTACCTGATGTTCATACTTTTCACTCAGGGTGTGTTGCGTATCCAACCTCCCTATGTCCCGCCTGTGGCTCCTTTGGACTTGTCGGTGGTTTTGGAGGCGTTGCAGGAGCCTCCATTTGAACCCCTTGGCTCAGCTGACCTTAAGTGGCTTTCCCTTACGGTGGTGTTCTTGCTGGCTATTGCCTCTGCTAGAAGAGTGTCGGATCTGGGTGCCTTGTCTTGTAGTTCCCCATATCTGATTTTTCACCGTGACCAGGCGGTTCTTAGGACTCGTCCCGGATATTTACCTAAGGTGGTTTCATTGTTCCACCTTAATCAGGAGATTGTGGTTCCGGCCTTTGTCTCTCCTGATCTGTCTCCCAAAGAGCGGTCTTTGGATGTGGTACGGGCTCTCCGTATCTATGTGAAGAGAACTGCTTCTATTCGAAAATCTGATTCTCTCTTTGTTTTGTTTGGATTTCACAAACGTGGCTGGCCTGCTCACAAGCAGACCCTGGCCAGATGGATTAGAATGGTGATTGCACATGCTTATGTGAGGGCTGGTCTGTCTGCTCCTGCTCACATTATGGCCCATTCTACTCGGTCTGTTGGACCTTCATGGGCGGCCCAACGTGGTGCGACCCTTGATCAATTGTGCAAGGCGGCTACGTGGTCCTCAGGGAACACGTTCATAAGGTTCTATGCCTTTGATACAGCCACTTCCCAGGATGCTTCCTTTGGAAGCCGGGTTCTTGTGCCCGCTACAGTGCGTCCCCTCCCATAAGGAACTGCTTTAGGACATCCCCATTGTCCAATCCTTGTGGAGCCAGTGTACCCCGCAGCAGAAAACGAGTTTTATGGTAAGAACTTACCTTTGTTAAAACTCTTTCTGCAAGGTACACTGGGCTCCAGAAGGCGCCCACCCTGACGCACTTAGCTTCTTTGGGTTGGTATGGCATTAGCCGCTGACACTTCTCCTGTCGTGAGAGTGTGGTGTATGTGGCTACTAACCGTTGTCGTCTCTTTTCCTGCTACTGCATTGGGCTGGTTAACTAAAAACTGAGCTCCTGTGCTGGGTGGCGGGGTGATATAGGAGGCGGCGCTGTGCATTCTGGGAACAGTCAAAGCTTTGAGCCTGTTGGTGCCTCGGATCAAGATCCTATTCTACACCCCATTGTCCAATCCTTGTGGAGCCCATTGTCCAATCCTTGTGGAGCCCAGTGTACCTCGCAGAAAGAGTTTTAACAAAGGTAAGTTCTTACCATAAAACTCATTTTCCTAGACCATACTTTCAAGCTTTGGGGGAGATTTATCGAAGCTTAAAGAGAGATAAAGTGGAGAGAGATAAAGCACCGACCGACTATCTCCTGACATTTTTCATATACAGCCTGCAACATGGCAGTTAGGCACCTGCCTGGCACTAAAGCCAGGAGTAAGTTACCTGCCCAGGTTGCATCACATGTGACGTGCTGCCCCGCTGAGTCCCCCGTCATGTAGATGAGGAGATCTGTTCTGCACTAATCTCCCCTGGCTTCCCGGATCCCGGGGTACCAGTAGACACGGGGGGGGGGGGGTGTACAAAATACCCCCTAGATAAAAATTGTAAGTTAATCGGTTAAGCCTGGCTAAATCTCCCCCACGGCCTGTAAAATGACAGCTAGGGGCTGATTGGTTGGGACTGTAGCTCTCTTCACTTTGGGCCTAATTCAGATGCGGTTGTTCTTGCTGCTGCTGCTGCAGCTGCTATCATTTGCTGTATGCAATTGCAATTATATGCTGAATATGGGCAAAAGCTAACCCATACCTCCTAACATTACCCTCTCCAGGAGGGACACAATGCTCTGCTTCTGGACTTTTCTCCTAATTTATGATTGCTGGCACCTGTATTGAACAGGTTAATGGATAAGAAAAGTGTTTCTGCACAGGTGATGGTAATCAGAAATTAAGAGGGAAGTCCAGGAGCAGAGCGTTCTGTCCCTCCTGGAGAGGGTCATGTTGGAAGGTATGGCTAACCTGAGTATAGGGACGCCCACTGCAGTCACATGGGCCCTCATTCCGAGTTGTTCGCTCGGTATTTTTCATCGCATCGCAGTGAAAATCCGCTTAGTACGCATGCGCAATGTTCGCACTGCGACTGCGCCAAGTAACTTTACTATGAAGAAAGTATTTTTACTCACGGCTTTTTCTTCGCTCCGGCGATCGTAATGTGATTGACAGGAAATGGGTGTTACTGGGCGGATACACAGCGTTTCAGGGGCGTGTGGCTGAAAACGCTACCGTTTCCGGAAAAAACGCAGGAGTGGCCGGGGAAACGGTGGGAGTGCCTGGGCGAACGCTGGGTGTGTTTGTGACGTCAACCAGGAACGACAAGCACTGAAATGATCGCACAGGCAGAGTAAGTCTGGAGCTACTCTGAAACTGCTAACTCGTTTGTAATCGCAATATTGCGCGTACGTCGGTCGCAATTTTAAGAAGCTAAGATTCACTCCCAGTAGGCGGCGGCTTAGCGTGTGTAACTCTGCTACATTCGCCTTGCGAGCGAACAACTCGGAATGAGGGCCATCATTTCCATCTGACGGTGTATAATTGCTGATACATTGGTACTATCATCGCAAATTGGGTCATATGGCCTTTGAGTGCCTCTGAAGACGCACAGGCTGAGCGGCTTTCCTGGGACGCAGTGGGCTCTCCAGTAGCAAGTAAGATCGCTATTGCTAATTTATGCACACCCAGAAAACACAGTCTGAACGGCCATAACATGCCTGCATTTATTCAACTACTCCTCATTCCCACCCCTAAATGCTGTCTTCCTGTCACTCGCCTTACAACTAATTCCTTGGTGCGACCATCATTGCAATTCAATCGAAGCACATGCGCACTGCGGCTCAGATGCATGCGCAGTAAGAAAACATTGACCAATTAGCATACAATAGTCACTTTGCATCCCAACATCTGACTCAGACCCTTTATCTCTCTCCAAGCTTTGATAAATCTAGCCTTTTGTCTCCAGCTGTCTCCTGCTGAGCTCTCCATCTCTTTAATTACAACTCCTAGTTGGCCTGATCACTTTGGTCATTTATGGCTTCTCTTTTCTCTTACCAGAGCTGAATGCAAGTCCTACCACAATTAAAGTTACCAATCTGTGTCATGTAAGATACAGCAAGTGTAATGCTACAGTATATACATTTTGTGTAGGCTCTTTGTGTGAAATTAACTTAATTTAGAATGTAGCGATCTTACCTTGATATGACAGCAGATCAGCCCACCTCTTCTGTAAACTTTCAGGAGCTCCTCAAACAATTTTGTTTGTTCAATTATATTAACTCTGTAGTTGTCATCTGTTAGGTCAACACTTTCTGCAACTGCCCCAGTGAAATCCACAATGGCATCAGCTGAGCTGCCACCATCAAGGGCTTCGTATGATCCTGCCAACCTATGGAGAAGCATATGTCACTGTACACATAGTAAACATACAGCAGCAATATACCTGGAATGCCAGTGGTGAATTAAATCAGCCATGTGCCTTCAACTATTCCCTGAAAACTCACCTTCAGACAGGGGCTGGCTGGCAATTTTCAGCCTGGGGGGGGGGGGGGGGGGGGCAGACTCAAGCAAGTGGCCCAGCTTTTCATAGGGAATGCAATGCAAAGGCCCTGGAACACTAAAATTGCACTGGCCTGGGGGGCAGATGGCACCTGCCCCCCTGCCCAGCCAGCCCCTGCCTTCAGACAAGCTTCTAAAATTCCCAAACCACCCACTTAACCTCCCTTAGCTATTCTACCCAATCAATGTACATCCTCTCTAGGCAGTTCAAACTAAGGGGGGTATTCAATTAAGTACAGTTTTTTCGATTGGTCAAAAAAAGGCACTAATTCGACACATGGTATTCAATTGCGGGCGTTTTTTAATCCATTTTCGCCCATGCCGTTTCACTTTTTTTTTTGTCGTATCGGCGTGGATGAAAATTATGACTAAAAATGGGCGAATTCAACAAAACACGTGTATCGGCGGCAAATTCACTGATACACATTTTTCTCGCTAATGCCAGATTTTTTGACCAGTCGAAAAAATGGCACAGGCATTGAATAGGTCGAATGTAAATTCGACCTAAAAATGGGCGAAAGGGGCAGTTTTTCGACTGGGCGAAAAAACGTCACTAATTGAATACCCCCCTACATGTTCATGTATTATTCAATACTCAAAGAACCCTCTGATTTCAGGCCTACATTGCTGCGCTGGAACATACAACCCACTAAGCAGTTTCTATTTCAAGCACTTAACCTCATATATCAATTTCCTATTTGCCTATAGAATGTGAGCCTGCAAGCAGTTCCCTCTTACCCCGCTGTCGGTCTGCTAACACCCAGTGATGTTTTATTACTGTATTCCCAATTGTAAAGCACAATGGAATATGTTAGTGTTAAATAAAAAATTGACTTCATTTTAATAATCTATGGGCCTGATTAGTAGATGGATGCATTAGCACAGCCATTGCGTTTTTGTATGGCGCGGCTGTGCTAAAATATGCTAATGCCGCATAAGACGTTTTGTGTAAATAGACGCCTCTTGTCGGCTTCTCTGATCCACTGTTGTGTCTGAAGCTACCGCATCAGATCTTCTGTAAGAAAATCAGACATCTCAGGATGTCGGGTGTAATCATGGAGCAGAAGCCAGTAATCTGTATTGGAAGATGCAGTTTCTGGCCTCGGCACATCTACAAAATGGGCCTGACACACCTCCATTTTGTAGAGCTCTCCCCGTTACTGCCCCCATTTTGCCCCCAAATGGCTGCAGTCTGTCATTAAGGATTTGGTTTAGGGGGCAATGCGAGTGATCTTGCAGACACAGATCTGCACATGAGCAATACAGATCCTGAGCATGTGCAGATCGTGAACATTGAGATGTATGGGAACCATCGGGTTTGCTTACATCCCTGAATTAGGCTCTATATAAATAATTTGCTATGGTCTGTCCCATCTCCAACATGCATGCATGCCAGTAGGGGATGCGGTCAAGATCCCGCCGGACGGAATCCCAGCGGTCGGAATACCGACAACGGAATCCCGACCGGCACAATCCCAACATATTCTCCCTCTGTGGGTGTCCACGACACCAATTGAGGGAGAATAAATTAGTGTGCTGAGCGTAGTGAGGCACCGTGCCCACAGCGTGCCGAGTGCAATGAGCCCGCAAGGGGCTGCGTTGCGCTCGCCCTTGTGTCGGGATTGTGCCGGTCGGGATTCCGGTGTCGGGATCCCAACCTCCGGAATCCCGTCCAGCGGCATTTCGTACTGATCCCGCCAGTAGCACCCACAACAATGGAGAAGGGACAGACGTAGTGGGAGCAGGGATGGGATGGATGAGAAGGGGGTGTGCATTACAGGATGGAGTGGGGGGTCGGATAGGATGAATCAGTGAGTGAGAGTTTGGGTCAAGAGGAGTGTCATAAAGAGAAAGGTGGACAGCGCAGGGTTCATTTACTAGTAATAATAATAGACTTAGGATGTGCCCTTGCTGCACATAAATCTTAGAACCTGATGAGTTTTATATAGAGGACGTGAATGAGAATTTTTTAATTCAAAATCTAAAGACCTTTATAAATATCACCAGAAATATGACGTGTTGTCTAGAAAATATAACCTCAAATGATGACCTTCAGGGTGTTAGAAAGACCACCCTAGTAATGTTAATCTCTGCAATAGTGTTAATGTAGCAGTTCGTCTGGATCTACTCCCAGTTCCATATCTTTTACATGGAAGTGGTTCTTACTTGGCATAAGCCTTCTCCAGCAGTGCGCTCCAGAATTCATTCTTCACATTGGAATGGCAATAGATCAAACTCCCGTCTATGCTTGGCAAGCGATCATCAATGACCACATCGACCCATTCCCCCAAACACCAGAACTTGAAATGGAAAATTCCTGCATATCTGTGTGGTTCTTTTGGGTCCCACTCCTGTCTCTTCCATTGTGGAATAACCTACAATAAAAGAAGAAGTTGCAGACAGTAGTTGGAACACTAGTTTGATGTTATTAATGTACAACTACAGAAATATTGGGGTTATTTGCAAACGATTATCTTGGTTGATCCCTGGCAATAGAGTGGGTTACCTGAAGAAGCGTGGACACACCATCTTTGGGGTGTGGTCACTAGAGATGAGCGGGTTCGGTTCCTCGGAATCCGAACCCGCCCGAACTTCAGCTTTTTTTACACGGGGCCGAGCAGGCTCGGATCCTCCCGCCTTGCTCAGTTAACCCGAGCGCGCCCGAACGTCATCATCCTGCTGTCGGATTCTCGCGAGGCTCGGATTCTATCGCGAGACTCGGATTCTATATAAGGAGCCGCGCGTCGCCGCCATTTTCACACGTGCATTGAGATTGATAGGGAGAGGACGTGGCTGGCGTCCTCTCCGTTTAGACTAGAGTACTAGAGAGAGACACAAATTTTGGGGAGCATATTATTTAGAGATGAGCGGGTTCGGTTTCTCTGAATCCGAACCCGCCAGAACTTCATGTTTTTTTTCACGAGTCCGAGCGACTCGGATCTTCCCGCCTTGCTCGGTTAACCCGAGCGCGCCCGAACGTCATCATGACGCTGTCGGATTCTCGCGAGGCTCGGATTCTATCGCGAGACTCGGATTCTATATAAGGAGCCGCGCGTCGCCGCCATTTTCACACGTGCATTGAGATTGATAGGGAGAGGACGTGGCTGGCGTCCTCTCCGTTTAGACACTTGATTTACTAATTTTGGGGAGCATTAGGAGTACTCAGTAGTGTACAGTGCAGAGTTTTGCTGATAGTGACCAGTGACCACCACTTTTATTTATAATCCGTTCTCTGCCTGAAAAAAGCGATACACAGCACACAGTGACTCAGTCACATACATACCATATCTGTGTGCACTGCTCAGGCTCAGGCCAGTGTGCTGCATCATCTATATATATTATATATCTGTCTGACTGCTCAGCTCACACAGCTTATAATTGTGGGGGAGACTGGGGAGCACTACTGCAGTGCCAGTTATAGGTTATAGCAGGAGCCAGGAGTACATAATATTATATTAAAATTAAACAGTGCACACTTTTGCTGCAGGAGTGCCACTGCCAGTGTGACTAGTGACCAGTGACCTGACCACCAGTATATAATATTAGTAGTATACTATCTCTTTATCAACCAGTCTATATTAGCAGCAGACACAGTACAGTGCGGTAGTTCACGGCTGTGGCTACCTCTGTGTCGGCACTCGGCAGCCCGTCCATAATTGTATATACCAGTGACCTAACCGTGGTTTTTTTTTCTTTCTTTATACATACATACTAGTTACGAGTATACTATCTCTTTATCAACCAGTCTATATATTAGCAGCAGACACAGTACAGTGCGGTAGTTCACGGCTGTGGCTACCTCTGTGTCGGCACTCGGCAGCCCGTCCATAATTGTATATACCAGTGACCTAACCGTGGTTTTTTTTTCTTTCTTTATACATACATACTAGTTACGAGTATACTATCTCTTTATCAACCAGTCTATATATTAGCAGCAGACACAGTACAGTGCGGTAGTTCACGGCTGTGGCTACCTCTGTGTCGGCACTCGGCAGCCCGTCCATAATTGTATATACCAGTGACCTAACCGTGGTTTTTTTTTCTTTCTTTATACATACATACTAGTTACGAGTATACTATCTCTTTATCAACCAGTCTATATATTAGCAGCAGACACAGTACAGTGCGGTAGTTCACGGCTGTGGCTACCTCTGTGTCGGCACTCGGCAGCCCGTCCATAATTGTATATACCAGTGACCTAACCGTGGTTTTTTTTTCTTTCTTTATACATACATACTAGTTACGAGTATACTATCTCTTTATCAACCAGTCTATATATTAGCAGCAGACACAGTACAGTGCGGTAGTTCACGGCTGTGGCTACCTCTGTGTCGGCACTCGGCAGCCCGTCCATAATTGTATATACCAGTGACCTAACCGTGGTTATTTTTTTCTTTCTTTATACATACATACTAGTTACGAGTATACTATCTCTTTATCAACCAGTCTATATATTAGCAGCAGACACAGTACAGTGCGGTAGTTCACGGCTGTGGCTACCTCTGTGTCGGCACTCGGCAGCCCGTCCATAATTGTATACTAGTATCCAATCCATCCATCTCCATTGTTTACCTGAGGTGCCTTTTAGTTGTGCCTATTAAAATATGGAGAACAAAAATGTTGAGGTTCCAAAATTAGGGAAAGATCAAGATCCACTTCCACCTCGTGCTGAAGCTGCTGCCACTAGTCATGGCCGAGACGATGAAATGCCAGCAACGTCGTCTGCCAAGGCCGATGCCCAATGTCATAGTACAGAGCATGTCAAATCCAAAACACCAAATATCAGTAAAAAGCCTCTTTTTTTCTTTGCGTCATGTGCTGTTTGGGGAGGGTTTTTTGGAAGGGACATCCTGCGTGACACTGCAGTGCCACTCCTAGATGGGCCCGGTGTTTGTGTCGGCCACTAGGGTCGCTAATCTTACTCACATAGCTACCTCATTGCGCCTCTTTTTTTCTTTGCGTCATGTGCTGTTTGGGGAGGGTTTTTTGGAAGGGACATCCTGCGTGACACTGCAGTGCCACTCCTAGATGGGCCCGGTGTTTGTGTCGGCCACTAGGGTCGCTTATCTTACTCACACAGCGACCTCGGTGCAAATTTTAGGACTAAAAATAATATTGTGAGGTGTGAGGTATTCAGAATAGACTGAAAATGAGTGTAAATTATGGTTTTTGAGGTTAATAATACTTTGGGATCAAAATGACCCCCAAATTCTATGATTTAAGCTGTTTTTTAGTGTTTTTTGAAAAAAACACCCGAATCCAAAACACACCCGAATCCGACAAAAAAAATTCGGTGAGGTTTTGCCAAAACGCGTTCGAACCCAAAACACGGCCGCGGAACCGAACCCAAAACCAAAACACAAAACCCGAAAAATTTCAGGCGCTCATCTCTAAATTATTATTAGGAGGAGTACTACTTGCTGCTGATAGTGTGACCAGTGACCACCAGTTTACTTAATCCGTTCTCTGCCTGATAAAAAACGATACACAGTGTGACACAGTCACATACCATATCTGTGCTCAGCCCAGTGTGCTGCATCATATGTAATACTGTATATCATTATCTGACTGTGCTGAGTGCTCACTGCTCACACAGCTTAATTGTGGGGGAGACTGTGAGCAGTTATAGCAGGAGTACATATTTTAAGTACAGTGCACACTTTTGCTGCCAGAGTGCCACTGCCAGTGTGACTGACCAGTGACCACTGACCACCACCAGTATTGTGATTGTCTGCTGACCACCAGTATATTGTGATTGTCTGCCTGAAAAAGTTAAACACTCGTCGTGTGGTGTTTTTATAAACGCATTCTGCAGACAGTGTCCAGCAGGTCCGTCATTACATAATATATACCTGTCCGGCTGCAGTACTAGTGTGATATATATATATATATTTTAATTTTATCTCATTATCATCCAGTCTATATTAGCAGCAGACACAGTACGGTAGTCCACGGCTGTAGCTACCTCTGTGTCGGCAGTCGCTCGTCCATCCATAATTGTATACCACCTACCCGTGGTTTTTTTTTTCTATCTTCTTGATACTAGTAGCTTACTTTAGGAGTCTGCAGTGCTGAGTCTGACAGACAGTGTCCAGCAGGTCCGTCATTACATAATATATACCTGTCCGGCTGCAGTACTAGTGTGATATATATATATATTTTAATTTTATCTCATTATCATCCAGTCTATATTAGCAGCAGACACAGTACGGTAGTCCACGGCTGTAGCTACCTCTGTGTCGGCAGTCGCTCGTCCATCCATAATTGTATACCACCTACCCGTGTTTTTTTTTTTCTATCTTCTTGATACTAGTAGCTTACTTTAGGAGTCTGCAGTGCTGACAGACAGTGTCCAGCAGGTCCGTCATTACATAATATATACCTGTCCAGCTGCAGTACTAGTGTGATATATATATATATATTTTAATTTTATCTCATTATCATCCAGTCTATATTAGCAGCAGACACAGTACGGTAGTCCACGGCTGTAGCTACCTCTGTGTCGGCAGTCGCTCGTCCATCCATAATTGTATACCACCTACTTGTGGTTTTTTTTTTTTTCTATCTTCTTGATACTAGTAGCTTACTTTAGGAGTCTGCAGTGCTGAGTCTGACAGACAGTGTCCAGCAGGTCCGTCATTACATAATATATACCTGTCCGGCTGCAGTACTAGTGTGATATATATATATATTTTAATTTTATCTCATTATCATCCAGTCTATATTAGCAGCAGACACAGTACGGTAGTCCACGGCTGTAGCTACCTCTGTGTCGGCAGTCGCTCGTCCATCCATAATTGTATACCACCTACCCGTGTTTTTTTTTTTTCTATCTTCTTGATACTAGTAGCTTACTTTAGGAGTCTGCAGTGCTGACAGACAGTGTCCAGCAGGTCCGTCATTACATAATATATATCTGTCCGGCTGCAGTACTAGTGTGATATATATATATATTTTAATTTTATCTCATTATCATCCAGTCTATATTAGCAGCAGACACAGTACTGTAGTCCACGGCTGTAGCTACCTCTGTGTCGGCAGTCGCTCGTCATCCATAAGTATACTAGTATCCATCCATCTCCATTGTTTACCTGAGGTGCCTTTTAGTTGTGCCTATTAAAATATGGAGAACAAAAATGTTGAGGTTCCAAAAATAGGGAAAGATCAAGATCGACTTCCACCTCGTGCTGAAGCTGCTGCCACTAGTCATGGCCGAGACGATGAAATGCCAGCAACGTCGTCTGCCAAGGCCGATGCCCAATGTCATAGTACAGAGCATGTAAAATCCAAAACACCAAATATCAGTAAAAAAAGGACTCAAAAATCTAAAATAAAATTGTCGGAGGAGAAGCGTAAACTTGCCAATATGCCATTTACCACACGGAGTGGCAAGGAACGGCTGAGGCCCTGGCCTATGTTCATGGCTAGTGGTTCAGCTTCACATGAGGATGGAAGCACTCAGCCTCTCGCTAGAAAAATGAAAAGACTCAAGCTGGCAAAAGCACAGCAAAGAACTGTGCGTTCTTCGAAATCCCAAATCCACAAGGAGAGTCCAATTGTGTCGGTTGCGATGCCTGACCTTCCCAACACTGGACGTGAAGAGCATGCGCCTTCCACCATTTGCACGCCCCCTGCAAGTGCTGGAAGGAGCACCCGCAGTCCAGTTCCTGATAGTCAGATTGAAGATGTCAGTGTTGAAGTACACCAGGATGAGGAGGATATGGGTGTTGCTGGCGCTGGGGAGGAAATTGACAAGGAGGATTCTGATGGTGAGGTGGTTTGTTTAAGTCAGGCACCCGGGGAGACACCTGTTGTCCGTGGGAGGAATATGGCCATTGACATGCCTGGTGAAAATACCAAAAAAATCAGCTCTTCGGTGTGGAAGTATTTCAACAGAAATGCGGACAACATTTGTCAAGCCGTGTGTTGCCTTTGTCAAGCTGTAATAAGTAGGGGTAAGGACGTTAACCACCTCGGAACATCCTCCCTTATACGTCACCTGCAGCGCATTCATAATAAGTCAGTGACAAGTTCAAAAACTTTGGGCGACAGCGGAAGCAGTCCACTGACCAGTAAATCCCTTCCTCTTGTAACCAAGCTCACGCAAACCACCCCACCAACTCCCTCAGTGTCAATTTCCTCCTTCCCCAGGAATGCCAATAGTCCTGCAGGCCATGTCACTGGCAATTCTGACGAGTCCTCTCCTGCCTGGGATTCCTCCGATGCATCCTTGCGTGTAATGCCTACTGCTGCTGGCGCTGCTGTTGTTGCTGCTGGGAGTCGATGGTCATCCCAGAGGGGAAGTCGGAAGACCACTTGTACTACTTCCAGTAAGCAATTGACTGTCCAACAGTCCTTTGCGAGGAAGATGAAATATCACAGCAGTCATCCTGTTGCAAAGCGGATAACTGAGGCCTTGACAACTATGTTGGTGTTAGACGTGCGTCCGGTATCCGCCGTTAGTTCACAGGGAACTAGACAATTTCTTGAGGTAGTGTGCCCCCGTTACCAAATACCATCTAGGTTCCACTTCTCTAGGCAGGCGATACCGAGAATGTACACGGACGTCAGAAAAAGACTCACCAGTGTCCTAAAAAATGCAGTTGTACCCAATGTCCACTTAACCACGGACATGTGGACAAGTGGAGCAGGGCAGGGTCAGGACTATATGACTGTGACAGCCCACTGGGTAGATGTATGGACTCCCGCCGCAAGAACAGCAGCGGCGGCACCAGTAGCAGCATCTCGCAAACGCCAACTCTTTCCTAGGCAGGCTACGCTTTGTATCACCGGTTTCCAGAATACGCACACAGCTGAAAACCTCTTCCGGCAACTGAGGAAGATCATCGTGGAATGGCTTACCCCAATTGGACTCTCCTGTGGATTTGTGGCATCGGACAACGCCAGCAATATTGTGTGTGCATTAAATATGGGCAAATTCCAGCACGTCCCATGTTTTGCACATACCTTGAATTTGGTGGTGCAGAATTATTTAAAAAACGAGAGGGGCGTGCAAGAGATGCTGTCGGTGGCCAGAAGAATTGTGGGACACTTTCGGCGTACAGGCACCACGTACAGAAGACTGGAGCACCACCAAAAACGCCTGAACCTGCCCTGCCATCATCTGAAGCAAGAAGTGGTAACGAGGTGGAATTCAACCCTATATATGCTTCAGAGGTTGGAGGAGCAGCAAAAGGCCATTCAAGCCTATACAATTGAGCACGATATAGGAGGTGGAATGCACCTGTCTCAAGCGCAGTGGAGAATGATTTCAACGTTGTGCAAGGTTCTGCTGCCCTTTGAACTTGCCACACGTGAAGTCAGTTCAGACACTGCCAGCCTGAGTCAGGTCATTCCCCTCATCAGGCTTTTGCAGAAGAAGCTGGAGACATTGAAGGAGGAGCTAACACAGAGCGATTCCGCTAGGCATGTGGGACTTGTGGATGGAGCCCTTAATTCGCTTAACAAGGATTCACGGGTGGTCAATCTGTTGAAATCAGAGCACTACATTTTGGCCACCGTGCTCGATCCTAGATTTAAAACCTACCTTGGATCTCTCTTTCCGGCAGACACAAGTCTGCTGGGGTTCAAAGACCTGCTGGTGACAAAATTGTCAAGTCAAGCGGAACGCGACCTGTCAACATCTCCTCCTTCACATTCTCCCGCAACTGGGGGTGCGAGGAAAAGGCTCAGAATTCCGAGCCCACCCGCTGGCGGTGATGCAGGGCAGTCTGGAGCGACTGCTGATGCTGACATCTGGTCCGGACTGAAGGACCTGCCAACGATTACGGATACGGACATGTCGTCTACTGGCACTGCATATGATTCTCTCCCCATTGAAAGATTGGTGGAGGATTATATGAGTGACCGCATCCAAGTAGGCACGTCAGACAGTCCGTACTTATACTGGCAGGAAAAAGAGGCAATTTGGAGGCCCTTGCACAAACTGGCTTTATTCTACCTAACTTGCCCTCCCACAAGTGTGTACTCCGAAAGAGTGTTTAGTGCCGCCGCTCACCTTGTCAGCAATCGGCGTACGAGGTTACTTCCAGAAAATGTGGAGAAGATGATGTTCATTAAAATGAATTATAATCAATTCCTCCGTGGAGACATTGACCAGCAGCAATTGCCTCCACAAAGTACACAGGGAGCTGAGATGGTGGATTCCAGTGGGGACGAATTGATAATCTGTGAGGAGCGGGATGTACACGGTGATATATCGGAGGATGATGATGAGGTGGACATCTTGCCTCTGTAGAGCCAGTTTGTGCAAGGAGAGATTAATTGCTTCTTTTTCGGTGGGGGTCCAAACCAACCCGTCATTTCAGTCACAGTCGTGTGGCAGACCCTGTCACTGAAATGATGGGTTGGTTAAAGTGTGCATGTCCTGTTTATACAACATAAGGGTGGGTGGGAGGGCCCAAGGACAATTCCATCTTGCACCTCTTTTTTCTTTCATTTTTCTTTGCGTCATGTGCTGTTTGGGGAGTGTTTTTTGGAAGGGCCATCCTGCGTGACACTGCAGTGCCACACCTAGATGGGCCAGGTGTTTGTGTCGGCCACTAGGGTCGCTTAGCTTACTCACACAGCTACATCATTGCGCCTCTTTTTTTCTTTGCGTCATGTGCTGTTTGGGGAGTGTTTTTTGGAAGGGCCATCCTGCGTAACACTGCAGTGCCACTCCTAGATGGGCCAGGTGTTTGTGTCGGCCACTAGGGTCGCTTAGCTTAGTCATCCAGCGACCTCGGTGCAAATTTTAGGACTAAAAATAATATTGTGAGGTGTGAGGTGTTCAGAATAGACTGAAAATGAGTGGAAATTATGGTTTTTGAGGTTAATAATACTTTGGGATCAAAATGACCCCCAAATTCTATGATTTAAGCTGTTTTTTAGGGTTTTTTGAAAAAAACACCCGAATCCAAAACACACCCGAATCCGACAAAAAAAAATTCGGTCAGGTTTTGCCAAAACGCGATCGAACCCAAAACACGGCCGCGGAACCGAACCCAAAACCAAAACACAAAATCCGAAAAATTTCAAATGCACATCTCTAGTGGTCACACCATCTTACCAGTGTAATGCCCAGGTACACGGGGTGCTTATAGTCCAGTAGCAGCCGATGCTCGGTGTAAGCACCACTAATGTAAACACACCGTGACAGAGAGGCAAGTGATTTGCTTCCCCTTGTTATGCAGAAACAGAACCGCTATTTATCATGGTACAACTCAATTTTACTAAACACAGGAATCTGTCAGCTAGCAAGTGCTATAAAGGTTACCAGCACATAAATACACCATACAGAATAACAACAACCAGGTGTGAACAGGTGTATTTTAAGATAAAACACTTGTTGCAGTTTCCCTGGAGATAACTATTAACTACAATATTCAGTTGGAATGGGTGCAGTAGGTATGTATGTAGTCCATTTATGAAATCACCTTCGCTACTAGTAACGGCAGAAGACGGGTAGTATCTTAATTAAACAGCCAGAGCCGGTACACTGGCTGGTTTCCTTTTCTTACTCAGTCACAGTCACTCCTAGCCAGCAGTAGAGAACAAGTGAGGTCTCCGACGTGGGTATCAGCTGATTGTTGGTTTTAACGCAGGGTTGGTGACAGCCGGTAGTAGGGTAGCCGACAGGAGAGATGTCCAAAACGGTTTCACGAATGCTTGAAGCCTTATAAACTAGCAATTACGGAGTAACAGTCTTGTAACTTATCTCAAGCAGGAAGGAACATGGCTGGCTTAGGCTTGCATACAGTCAGCTGCGAACCAGCAGTAGCAGAGTAGCAGACAGGTGAATTAACTCAAGCAGGTACACGGCTGGCTTAGGCTTGCATACACAGTCAATAATGAACCAGCAGTAGCAGAGTAGCAACAGGTAAATTAATTTAAGCAAGTACGTGGCTGGCTTAGGCTTGCATACACAGTCACTGATGAACCGGCCAATAGCAGAATAAAAAATGTGAAGTAACTGAAGCAGGAAAACGGCTGGCTGAAGCTTGCATACACAGTCAATAATAAACTAGCAGTAGCAGAGTAGCAGGGTAGCCGACAGGAGAGATGTCCAAAACGGTTTCACGAATGCTTGAAGCCTTGTAAATCTGGTCACTACGGAGTAGCAGTCCTGTAATTTATCTCAAGCAGGAACATGGCTGGCTTAGGCTTGCATACAGTCAGCTGCGAACCAGCAGTAGCAGAGTAGCAGACAGGTGAGTTAACTGAAGCAGGTACATGGCTGGCTTAGGCTTGCATACACATTCGATAATGAATCAGCAGTAGCAGAGTAGCAACATGTAAATGAACTCAAGCAGGAACACGGTTGGCACAGACTTGCATACACAGGGCCTAATTCAGATCTGATCGCTGCTGTGTGTTTTCACACAGCGGGTGATCAGAGCTGAGCTACACATGCATATGCACCGCACTGCGCCGGCGCGTCACGCAGCTGCAACAGGCATCGGTGCCCTGCGACGGGATGGTGCAAAGGATCTATTTGCACAGGCATTCGCAATGAGATTGACAGGAAGAGGCCATTTGTGGGTGGTAACTGACTGTTTTCAGGGAGTGTCCAGAAAAACGCAGGCGGGCTCAAGCGTCTTCAGGGAGGGTGTCTGACATCAGCTCCGGCCCCGATCAGCAGGATTCGATGGCACAGGAAGAGTAAGTCATGGGCTGCGCAGAGACTGCACAAACTGATTTTTGTGCAGATCTGCAACTCAAGCGAACGCACACTTGCACAGTGGTTTAACCCTCCCCCCGTTATGCAGCGACTATCTAATCGAAGGGCTGCAAAAAATGCAGCCCAGCGATCCGATCTGAATTAGGCCCACAGTCGATAACGAACCAGCAGTAGCAAAATAGCAACAGGTGAATTAACTGAAGCAGGTACAAGGCTGGTTTAGGCTTGCATACACAGTCACTGATGAACCGGCCAATAGCAGAATAACAAACATGTGAAGTAACTTAAGCAGGTACACAGCTGGCTGAAGCTTGCATGCACAACTCTATCACCACTGCGTCACTTGTCAGCACTTAGAGATCACTCTGTCCAAACACATTAGCATAAATCATCCCCGCCTTTTCTCAAGTGGCATTTTGAAACACCCCTCGCAATAAGCCTGTGACCAGCATGAGAAGCACTTTTAGCATATCACATTAACATGAACAGAACACACTAGAATTCTCTTTGCATAACCACATTAGCAGGAACAGCTTATATTGGTGGTCATTCCGAGTTGATCGCTAGCTGCATTTGTTCGCAGCGCAGCGTTCAGGCAAAAAAAGTCAGTTCTGCGCATGTGTATGCGGCGCACGCACAACGTACGGGCACAACGAATGATGCAGTTTTGCACAGGGTCTAGCGATGCATTCCAGTCGCACGGTTGCCGTAGAGTGATTGACATGAAGTGGGCGTTTCTGGGTGGCAACTGAACGTTTTCAGGGAGTGTTCGGAAAAACGCAGGCATGCCAGGGAAAACGCAGGCGTGGCTGGGCGTACGCTGGGCGGGTGTGTTACGTCAAATCCGGAACTGAATACTCTGAAGTGATCGCAAGCGCTGAGTAGGTTTTGAGCTACTCTGAAACTACACAAAACATATTTGCAGGCGCTCCGCGTTACAACCGTTCGCATTTCTGCTAAGCTAAAGTACACTCCCAGTGGGCGGCGGCATAGCGTTTGCACAGCTGCTAAAAACTGCTAGCAAGCGATCAACTCAGAATGACCCCCTTTGACAATTGCTTCGCATAACCGTATCAGCATATACTGAAGATCACTTTGCATAACCACAGTAACATTGTATAGCACACACTGGCATTAAGACAAGCAGCATTCGAGAGTACATCATCACAAATAACTATCAGTATTAAAATTGCTTTAGCATTACTTCAGGCTTTGCCAGCACATTAGCATTAAATAGCATACAGTATATTATACTTTAGAAGAATGCAGGGCTACCACCAAGACATGGGAGGAGGGAGGGGAACCTATCCCCAATGTTTCTACCAAATGGGAAGCCTACCTCCTTTTCTCGGTAAGCAGGGCAACGGACTATGGGGAGCTTATCCCTTGAACTCCTGACCAATAAGGAGAGCCTACTCCCCCTTTTTTTACTATGAGAGCTAGGCATCCAGAGCTGAGAGGAGCCTACCCCCTTTTACTAATTACTCCCTCAAAATGCAGAGTTCTGGCAGTGGAAGGGTTACAGGGGCAGAGTCTAAAAGCGCAAAGGTTAAGTGAGGGTACCATGGTCGCATCACTTATTGCGGATTTTCTGCCACCTCCCGACTGCCCCTGTCTACGGTGCCACCCGGGATGCTAGGAACCACATTGGGGCTGCACCCTTGCGCAGAAGTCCGCTGTCAGGTCCTCCGCCGTGCCATCCTTGGTCCTCACAGCCAGGGGTTCTTTCTCCTTTCGCTGGCAGTGGATGCTCCTTCTCTCTCTGGCTCCTCTTCCTGGTGCTCTTTTCTGCCGGGGGTTGTCCAGTGCTCCACCTGTACACACGTCTTCGGATCTCCGCTGCTCCCACCGTTGGCTTCTCCTCCAGTTGGATGTCAGTAGTGGTCTTCTCCACCAACATTGTCCCAGTCCTTCTTGCAGCTGCCGCTGTTCCACTGGTGCTCCCGTGACCCTTTCTACCAGGTCAGGCAGTGGGCCGGACAATTCTGCTTCTGCTGGGGTCTTGTGGCTACTTCGTCCCACCGACGACTCCGGTCCCGCAGTCCGATGGTCGCGTAGTCCTCTGGCGGCGGTCGATGCCGATGTCCCAGATCTGCTCCTCGTTGATCCAGGTGAGCGATCCCGAGCTGCGGTGCTGCCTAAATATGCTCCGGACTCCCCAGGACCACCCCTGTCCCTTGCAGTCACTGGCTACCTGAGCCTCAGTAACAGACCACCCCCTAGTCAGTCAGCTCTGCGACCAGGGGACTCAATAATCGGGGCCCATTTTCCAGGGCTTCCTGTTGCTGGCCAGGGGGATGACCCATACAGGGACAGTGGCGCCAAAACCTCCCAGCCAGGGCTGACAGGGTCAATAAAAGGTCAGCCCAAGTATTGTTATGGTCTATAAAGGATTGCACTGAATGAGGGGGAATGATTGAGTACTCACTTAAAGAACAGAGGGGACCCTTTAAAAAAAAGAAAAAGATATGGGGGCATTGCACCAGGCATTGATACCCAGACAGGCCCAGGCCCGGGTAGCTGTCCTTTCTGCCTCTTGGTGCCCCTGGTTCCCTACACTAAGTTTTACAAATACAAACTGTGTCTCTGCCATTAAAATATGTCTTCCCTTAGTACCTTATTCCAGAGCGTCTGTCTGAGAGCAAGACAGGAGCAGGCAGCCACAAACCAGCAATTTCCCAGCTTTCCTTGGTGCAAGTCATGTTGGCTGACTCCATCCACAAACAGGTGAGGGTCATCACAGAGTTCCTATAGTTATAATAGATACACAAATGATTTATGCAGAGGAGACTGGATCGCTTACTGCTTACAAACAAATATTTTCCAGTATATAACATGGATCACTTGTTTCCGTGTTCTCTGTATTTTGAAAAGATATACATAGTGCTGCCGCAGTAGATGAAACCAGGGGCACATTATAGAGATTGCATAGTGAAACAAAATTTACCGATTTATAAAGTGGCTTTTTATCGAGGATGCTGCTATAATGAGGGTGACATATAGTGGATTTAGGGCCTAATTCAGCATGAATTGCTAATTAGAGAATTCACAAATTGAGCGATTATCGAACGGCTGCGCATGCATAGCGTTCGCATTGCTCATGCATGTTGTGTAATAGAGACAGATATACGTACAGAGTCGTAAACGTGATGTAGCCGCTGTTTGACTGACAGGAAAAGCAGCGTTTCTGGGTGGAAGTCTGCCATTTTCTGGGTGTGTCATAAAAAACGCAGGTGTGCCCAGGCATTTTTGGGGAGGGTTTTTGACAATTTACCGCAGACCACCTCCAGCCCGTCTCAGTCGCAGATTAGTGGCAGCCTCAGACCTATTCACATTTGCTCAGATGGCAAAGAATCTTCGATGTTCTGGGATTTGCGTATGCATCTGCGAGTGGATAGCGGTCTGCGATGCATTTGCAAATTTGCAGGGGGTGTTTTTTTTTTCTGTCAGGGCACCGCCTTTCTACTCACAGACAACTGCAATTTCTCAGATTTACGATCCATGTTGAATTAGGCCCTTACTACATTTTAACATACTTTATGCTTTGAACCCACTAGGCATTGGCGTATCTATAATGGGTGCAGTGTGTGCGGTGAACACGGGCTCAGAGTGCTAGCAGCAGCGCGACGGCTACGGGAGTGGAGGGGGCCCACACACGGAGTCTGCACACGGGTCCCCTCCTCTCTAGAGACGCCCCTGCCTCTAGGTCAGGCCTGGCCAACCTGTGGCTCTCCAGCTGTTGTAAAACTACATGTCCCAGCATGCCCTGCTACACTTTTGCTATTAGGAAATGCTAAAACTGTTGCAGAGCATGCTGGGATGTGTTGTTTCACAATAGCTGGAGAGCCACAGGTCGGCCAGGCCTGTACTAGGTGGTAATCGATGATTGTGTCATAAACAGGATGTGGCATTATACATGTAGACAACTGTACTTTATTTTTATATATCTGCTGGCCCTGATACTGTACATATATTTAACTACAGATAAAATAATACAAAATTATTTTGAGAAAATATGTATAATAAACAAACAGATATAAATGGACACAAAAATACTGTACAGAGATAAATCAGAACATAGATGGGATGTACCAAATGACATCGCCGCCATTCGTCACGATGCTAATCGCGTATGTACTTATATATGCGATTAGCAATGCGAAGGACAGCTCTTCTGATAAGAGCCGTCCTTTGCGATCTTCTGCAGCTCCCTGACTTCCGGGTTTCGGCTCCGGAAGTCAGTCTGCACATGTGCAGAGTGACGGGGGCAGCCGCGGTGCATGCTGGGAGGGATCCTTCCTTAACAATAAATTACTGTAGCTTACACGTTTGTTAGAAGGCTCAAAGTCACTGCTACTTATAGAATCATAGACGTTCACTTCTAACTAGAGATGTGCACTTGAAATTTTTCGGGTTTTGTGTTTTGGTTTTGGGTTCGGTTCCGCGGCCGTGTTTTGGGTTCGACCGCGTTTTGGAAAAACCTCACCGAATTTTTTTTGTCGGATTCGGGTGTGTTTTGGATTCGGGTGTTCTTTTCAAAAAACACTAAAAAACAGCTTAAATCATAGAATTTGGGGGTCATTTTGATCCCAAAGTATTATTAACCTCAAAAACCATAATTTCCACTCATTTTCAGTCTATTCTGAAAACCTCACACCTCACAATATTATTTTTAGTCCTAAAATTTGCACCGAGGTCGCTGGATGACTAAGCTAAGCGACCCCTAGTGGCCGACAACAAACACCTGGCCCATCTAGGAGTGGCACTGCAGTGTCACGCAGGATGGCCCCTTCCAAAAAACACTCCCCAAACAGCACATGACGCAAAGAAAAAAAGAGGCGCAATGAGGTAGCTGTGTGAGTAAGCTAAGCGACCCTAGTGGCGACACAAACACCTGGCCCATCTAGGAGTAGCACTGCAGTGTCACGCAGGATGGCCCTTCCAAAAAACACTCCCCAAACAGCACATGACGCAAAGAAGAAAAAAAGAGGCGCAATGAGGTAGCTGTGTGAGTAAGATAAGCGACCCTAGTGGCCGACACAAACACCTGGCCCATCTAGGAGTGGCACTGCAGTGTCACGCAGGATGGCCCTTCCAAAAAACACTCCCCAAAAAGCACATGACGCAAAGAAGAAAAAAAAGAGGCGCAATGAGGTAGCTGTGTGAGTAAGATAAGCGACGCTAGTGGCCGACACAAACACCTGGCCCATCTAGGAGTGGCACTGCAGTGTCACGCAGGATGGCCCTTCCAAAAAACACTCCCCAAAAAGCACATGACGCAAAGAAGAAAAAAAGAGGCGCAATGAGGTAGCTGTGTGAGTAAGATAAGCGACGCTAGTGGCCGACACAAACACCTGGCCCATCTAGGAGTGGCACTGCAGTGTCACGCAGGATGGCCCTTCCAAAAAACACTGCCCAAACAGCACATGACGCAAAGAAGAAAAAAAGAGGCGCAATGAGGTAGCTGTGTGAGTAAGCTAAGCGACCCCTAGTGGCCGACACAAACACCTGGCCCATCTAGGAGTGTCACTGCAGTGTCACACAGGATGGCCCTTCCAAAAAACACTCCCCAAACAGCACATGACGCAAAGAAGAAAAAAAGAGGCGCAATGAGGTAGCTGTGTGAGTAAGCTAAGCGACCCTAGTGGCCGACACAAACACCTGGCCCATCTAGGAGTGGCACTGCAGTGTCACGCAGGATGGCCCTTCCAAAAAACACTCCCCAAACAGCACATGACGCAAAGAAAAAAAGAGGCGCAATGAGGTAGCTGTGTGAGTAAGCTAAGCGACCCTAGTGGCCGACACAAACACCTGGCCCATCTAGGAGTGGCACTGCAGTGTCACGCAGGATGGCCCTTCCAAAAAACACTCCCCAAACAGCACATGACGCAAAGAAGAAAAAAAGAGGCGCAATGAGGTAGCTGTATGAGTAAGATAAGCGACCCTAGTGGCCGACACAAACACCTGGCCCATCTAGGAGTGGCACTGCAGTGTCACGCAGGATGGCCCTTCCAAAAAACACTCCCCAAACAGCACATGACGCAAAGAAGAAAAAAAGAGGCGCAATGAGGTAGCTGTGTGAGTAAGCTAAGCGACCCTAGTGGCCGACACAAACACCTGGCCCATCTAGGAGTGGCACTGCAGTGTCACGCAGGATGGCCCTTCCAAAAAACACTCCCCAAACAGCACATGACGCAAAGAAGAAAAAAAGAGGCGCAATGAGGTAGCTGTGTGAGTAAGATAAGCGACCCTAGTGGCCGACACAAACACCTGGCCCATCTAGGAGTGGCACTGCAGTGTCACGCAGGATGGCCCTTCCAAAAAACACTCCCCAAACAGCACATGATGCAAAGAAGAAAAAAAGAGGCGCAATGAGGTAGCTGTGTGAGTAAGCTAAGCGACCCTAGTGGCCGACACAAACACCTGGCCCATCTAGGAGTGGCACTGCAGTGTCACGCAGGATGGCCCTTCCAAAAAACACTCCCCAAACAGCACATGACGCAAAGAAGAAAAAAAGAGGCGCAATGAGGTAGCTGTGTGAGTAAGATAAGCGACCCTAGTGGCCGACACAAACACCTGGCCCATCTAGGAGTGGCACTGCAGTGTCACGCAGGATGGCCCTTCCAAAAAACACTCCCCAAACAGCACATGACGCAAAGAAGAAAAAAAGAGGCGCAATGAGGTAGCTGTGTGAGTAAGCTAAGCGACCCTAGTGGCCGACACAAACACCTGGCCCATCTAGGAGTGGCACTGCAGTGTCACGCAGGATGGCCCTTCCAAAAAACACTCCCCAAACAGCACATGATGCAAAGAAGAAAAAAAGAGGCGCAATGAGGTAGCTGTGTGAGTAAGATAAGCGACCCTAGTGGCCGACACAAACACCTGGCCCATCTAGGAGTGGCACTGCAGTGTCACGCAGGATGGCCCTTCCAAAAAACACTCCCCAAACAGCACATGACGCAAATAAAAATGAAAGAAAAAAGAGGTGCAAGATGGAATTGTCCTTGGGCCCTCCCACCCACCCTTATGTTGTATAAACAGGACATGCACACTTTAACCAACCCATCATTTCAGTGACAGGGTCTGCCACACGACTGTGACTGAAATGACGGGTTGGTTTGGACCCCCACCGAAAAAGAAGCAATTAATCTCTCCTTGCACAAACTGGCTCTACAGAGGCAAGATGTCCACCTCATCATCATCCTCCGATATATCACCGTGTACATCCCGCTCCTCACAGATTATCAATTCGTCCCCACTGGAATCCACCATCGCAGCTCAATGTGTACTTTGTGGAGGCAATTGCTGCTGGTCAATGTCTCCACGGAGGAATTGATTATAATTCATTTTAATGAACATCATCTTCTCCACATTTTCTGAAAGTAACCTCGTACGCCGATTGCTGACAAGGTGAGCGGCGGCACTAAACACTCTTTCGGAGTACACACTTGTGGGAGGGCAACTTAGGTAGAATAAAGCCAGTTTGTGCAAGGGCCTCCAAATTGCCTCTTTTTCCTGCCAGTATAAGTACGGACTGTCTGACGTGCCTACTTGGATGCGGTCACTCATATAATCCTCCACCATTCTTTCAATGGTGACAGAATCATATGCAGTGACAGTAGACGACATGTCCGTAATCGTTGTCAGGTCCTTCAGTCCGGACCAGATGTCAGCATCAGCAGTCGCTCCAGACTGCCCTGCATCACCGCCAGCGGGTGGGCTCGGAATTCTGAGCCTTTTCCTCGCACCCCCAGTTGCGGGAGAATGTGAAGGAGGAGATGTTGACAGGTCGCGTTCCGCTTGACTTGACAATTTTGTCACCAGCAGGTCTTTGAACCCCAGCAGACTTGTGTCTGCCGGAAAGAGAGATCCAAGGTAGGTTTTAAATCTAGGATCGAGCACGGTGGCCAAAATGTAGTGCTCTGATTTCAACTGATTGACCACCCGTGAATCCTTGTTAAGCGAATTAAGGGCTCCTTCCACAAGTCCCACATGCCTAGCGGAATCGCTCCCTTTTAGCTCCTCCTTCAATGCCTCCAGCTTCTTCTGCAAAAGCCTGATGAGGGGAATGACCTGACTCAGGCTGACAGTGTCTGAACTGACTTCACGTGTGGCAAGTTCAAAAGGTTGCAGAACCTTGCACAACGTTGAAATCATTCTCCACTGCGCTTGAGACAGGTACATTCCACCTCCTATATCGTGCTCAATTGTATAGGCTTGAATGGCCTTTTGCTGCTCCTCCAACCTCTGAAGCATATAGAGGGTTGAATTCCACCTCGTTACCACTTCTTGCTTCAGATGATGGCAGGGCAGGTTCAGGCGTTTTTGGTGGTGCTCCAGTCTTCTGTACGTGGTGCCTGTACGCTGAAAGTGTCCCGCAATTCTTCTGGCCACCGACAGCATCTCTTGCACGCCCCTGTCGTTTTTTTTAAAATTCTGCACCACCAAATTCAAGGTATGTGCAAAACATGGGACGTGCTGGAATTTGCCCATATTTAATGCACACACAATATTGCTGGCGTTGTCCGATGCCACAAATCCACAGGAGAGTCCAATTGGGGTAAGCCATTCCGCGATGATCTTCCTCAGTTGCCGTAAGAGGTTTTCAGCTGTGTGCGTATTCTGGAAACCGGTGATACAAAGCGTAGCCTGCCTAGGAAAGAGTTGGCGTTTGCGAGATGCTGCTACTGGTGCAGCCGCTGCTGTTCTTGCGGTGGGAGTCCATACATCTACCCAGTGGGCTGTCACAGTCATATAGTCCTGACCCTGCTCTGCTCCACTTGTCCACATGTCCGTGGTTAAGTGGACATTGGGTACAACTGCATTTTTTAGGACACTGGTGAGTCTTTTTCTGACGTCCGTGTACATTCTCGGTATCGCCTGCCTAGAGAAGTGGAACCTAGATGGTATTTGGTAACGGGGGCACACTACCTCAAGAAATTGTCTAGTTCCCTGTGAACTAACGGCGGATACCGGACGCACGTCTAACACCAACATAGTTGTCAAGGCCTTAGTTATCCGCTTTGCAACAGGATGACTGCTGTGATATTTCATCTTCCTCGCAAAGGACTGTTGGACAGTCAATTGCTTGGTGGAAGTAGTAAAAGTGGGCTTACGACTTCCCCTCTGTGATGACCATCGACTCCCAGCAGCAACAACAGCAGCGCCAGCAGCAGTAGGCGTTACACGCAAGGATGCATCGGAGGAATCCCAGGCAGGAGAGGACTCGTCAGAATTGCCAGTGACATGGCCTTCAGGACTATTGGCATTCCTGGGGAAGGAGGAAATTGACACTGAGGGAGTTGGTGGGGTGGTTTGCGTGAGCTTGGTTACAAGAGGAAGGGATTTACTGGTCAGTGGACTGCTTCCGCTGTCGCCCAAAGTTTTTGAACTTGTCACTGACTTATTATGAATGCGCTGCAGGTGACGTATAAGGGAGGATGTTCCGAGGTGGTTAACGTCCTTACCCCTACTTATTACAGCTTGACAAAGGCAACACACGGCTTGACAAATGTTGTCCGCATTTCTGTTGAAATACTTCCACACCGAAGAGCTGATTTTTTTGGTATTTTCACCAGGCATGTCAACGGCCCTATTCCTCCCACGGACAACAGGTGTCTCCCCGGGTGCCTGACTTAAACAAACCACCTCACCATCAGAATCCTCCTTGTCAATTTCCTCCCCAGTGCCAGCAACACCCATATCCTCCTCATCCTGGTGTACTTCAACACTGACATCTTCAATCTGACTATCAGGAACTGGACTGCGGGTGCTCCTTCCAGCACTTGCAGGGGGCGTGCAAATGGTGGAAGGCGCATGCTCTTCACGTCCAGTATTGGGAAGGTCAGGCATCGCAACCGACACAATTGGACTCTCCTTGTGGATTTGGGATTTGGAAGAACGCACAGTTCTTTGCGGTGCTTTTGCCAGCTTGAGTCTTTTCATTTTTCTAGCGAGAGGCTGAGTGCTTCCATCCTCATGTGAAGCTGAACCACTAGCCATGAACATAGGCCAGGGCCTCAGCCGTTCCTTGCCACTCCGTGTGGTAAATGGCATATTGGCAAGTTTACGCTTCTCCTCCGACAATTTTATTTTAGATTTTGGAGTCCTTTTTTTACTGATATTTGGTGTTTTGGATTTTACATGCTCTGTACTATGACATTGGGCATCGGCCTTGGCAGACGACGTTGCTGGCATTTCATCGTCTCGGCCATGACTAGTGGCAGCAGCTTCAGCACGAGGTGGAAGTGGATCTTGATCTTTCCCTAATTTTGGAACCTCAACATTTTTGTTCTCCATATTTTAATAGGCACAACTAAAAGGCACCTCAGGTAAACAATGGAGATGGATGGATACTAGTATACTTATGGATGGACCAGCGACTGCCGACACAGAGGTAGCTACAGCCGTGGACTACCGTACTGTGTCTGCTGCTAATATAGACTGGATGATAATGAGATGAAATTAATATATATATATATATAATATCACTAGTACTGCAGCCGGACAGGTATATATATATTTATTATGTAATGACTGATGACGGACCTGCTGGACACTGTCAGCTCAGCAGCACCGCAGACTGCTACAGTAAGCTACTATAGTAGTATGTATCAAGAAGAAAGAGAAAAAAAAAAAAACACGGGTAGGTGGTATACAATTATGGATGGACCAGCGACTGCCGACACAGAGGTAGCTACAGCCGTGGACTACCGTACTGTGTCTGCTGCTAATATAGACTGGATGATAATGAGATGAAATTAATATATATATATATATATATAAAATATCACTAGTACTGCAGCCGGACAGGTATATAAATTTATTATGTAATGACTGATGACGGACCTGCTGGACACTGTCAGCCTAGCAGCACCGCAGACTGCTACAGTAAGCTACTATAGTAGTATGTATCAAGAAGAGAAAAAAAAAACCACGGGTAGGTGGTATACAATTATGGATGGACCAGCGACTGCCGACACAGAGGTAGCTACAGCCGTGGACTACCGTACTGTGTCTGCTGCTAATATAGACTGGATGATAATGAGATGAAATTAATATATATATATATATATATATAATATCACTAGTACTGCAGCCGGACAGGTATATATATTTATTATGTAATGACTGATGATGGACCTGCTGGACACTGTCAGCTCAGCAGCACCGCAGACTGCTACAGTAAGCTACTATAGTAGTATGTATCAAGAAGAAAGAGAAAAAAAAAAACCACGGGTAGGTGGTATACAATTATGGATGGACCAGCGACTGCCGACACAGAGGTAGCTACAGCCGTGGACTACCGTACTGTGTCTGCTGCTAATATAGACTGGATGATAATGAGATGAAATTAATATATATATATATATAATATCACTAGTACTGCAGCCGGACAGGTATATATATTTATTATGTAATGACTGATGACGGACCTGCTGGACACTGTCAGCTCAGCAGCACCGCAGACTGCTACAGTAAGCTACTATAGTAGTATGTATCAAGAAGAAAGAGAAAAAAAAAACACGGGTAGGTGGTATACAATTATGGATGGACCAGCGACTGCCGACACAGAGGTAGCTACAGCCGTGGACTACCGTACTGTGTCTGCTGCTAATATAGACTGGATGATAATGAGATGAAATTAATATATATATATATATATATATATATATATATAATATCACTAGTACTGCAGCCGGACAGGTATATATATTTATTATGTAATGACTGATGACGGACCTGCTGGACACTGTCAGCTCAGCAGCACCGCAGACTGCTACAGTAAGCTACTATAGTAGTATGTATCAAGAAGAAAGAGAAAAAAAAAAACCACAGGTAGGTGGTATACAATTATGGATGGACCAGCGACTGCCGACACAGAGGTAGCTACAGCCGTGGACTACCGTACTGTGTCTGCTGCTAATATAGACTGGATGATAATGAGATGAAATTAATATATATATATATATAATATCACTAGTACTGCAGCCGGACAGGTATATATATTTATTATGTAATGACTGATGACGGACCTGCTGGACACTGTCAGCTCAGCAGCACCGCAGACTGCTACAGTAAGCTACTATAGTAGTATGTATCAAGAAGAAAGAGAAAAAAAAAAACCACGGGTAGGTGGTATACAATTATGGATGGACCAGCGACTGCCGACACAGAGGTAGCTACAGCCGTGGACTACCGTACTGTGTCTGCTGCTAATATAGACTGGATGATAATGAGATGAAATTAATATATATATATATATATATATATATATAATATCACTAGTACTGCAGCCGGACAGGTATATATATTTATTATGTAATGACTGATGACGGACCTGCTGGACACTGTCAGCTCAGCAGCACCGCAGACTGCTACAGTAAGCTACTATAGTAGTATGTATCAAGAAGAAAGAGAAAAAAAAAACCACGGGTAGGTGGTATACAATTATGGATGGACCAGCGACTGCCGACACAGAGGTAGCTACAGCCGTGGACTACCATACTGTGTCTGCTGCTAATATAGACTGGATGATAATGAGATGAAATTAATATATATATATATATATATATATATATAATATCACTAGTACTGCAGCCGGACAGGTATATATATTTATTATGTAATGACTGATGACGGACCTGCTGGACACTGTCAGCTCAGCAGCACCGCAGACTGCTACAGTAAGCTACTATAGTAGTATGTATCAAGAAGAAAGAAAAAAAAAAAAAACACGGGTAGGTGGTATACATATACAATTATATATATATTATATACAATTATATATATATATATATATATATATATATATATTAAACTGGTGGTGATTAATTAAACTGGTGGTCAGGTCACTGGTCACACTATCAGCAACTTGCAAGTAGTACTCCTAAGCAGACAATCACAATATATACTGGTGGTCAGTGTGGTCACAATGGCAGTGTGGCACTCTGGCAGCAGAGTGCCAGCAAAAGTGTGCACTGTACGTTAAAATATGTACTCCTGCTCTCAGACTCTAACTGCTCCCCACTGTCTCCCCCACAAGTCAGATATACAGTCACACTATCACTTCAGCAAGTAGTAGTACTCCTCCTAATGCTCCCCAAAATTACTAAAGTAAATAATACTGTGTCTCTCTCTACTCTAGTCTCACTCTCTATAAACGGAGAGGACGCCAGCCACGTCCTCTCCCTATCAATCTCAATGCACGTGTGAAAATGGCGGCGACGCGCGGCTCCTTATATAGAATCCGAGTCTCGCGATAGAATCCGAGCCTCGCGAGAATCCGACAGCGGGATGATGACGTTCGGGCGCGCTCGGGTTAACCGAGCAAGGCGGGAAGATCCGAGTCGCTCGGACCCGTGTAAAAAAACCTGAAGTTCGGGCGGGTTCGGTTTCCGAGGAACCGAACCCGCTCATCTCTACTTCTAACCATTGTATACTGTATGTATAAGGCATTTACCCCGTTTACCACATTTTCCTAATGTACCAAACCCTGGCAGCCAGGTCAGTGCCGCGGAGGGGATTGCCAGCATTCGCTGGCGATACCCCATAGAAGCTTATGGCCTTCTCTCCACGTCGGCCCTGCTGCACAGCCGATTGTCAATATATCGTTAGATATATTGTCACGTCGGTGTGTGTGTACGGACAGTCAGCTGACCGCCCGTACACAAGCTGCAGCAGCTGGCGGTGACTGACAGCTGAACTGGGCAGGCGTGTGTAAATGCTCGCCCAGTTCATGATGTCAGTCCCCAACATATCGGGCAGTGTGTATGCACAGCACACTGCTCGATCTGGCTTTAGATATATTTGCAGATCAATTGATCTGCTGATATATCTGTAGGTGCGTACCCAGCATTAGGAATCACAGGTTAAAAAAGTATACTGGCGCTGGCTGTTTATCCAATGAATAAAGGGACGATTGAACAAAAAAACACAATTTATTGCACATTTATTAAAAAAGAGAGCTACCACACCTCTCCGTTAGTATTAAAAAGGTGTATTCTAAAATAAAAGACCACTTGTATCCACCTCAATAATCATTCAGCCAAAGATGCTGGCTAGGGCTTATTCCACAAAGTATCACAAGTTAATTTAAAGTGATGGTATTACCCAATATTTCAATTGCAGTCCCCAATGTATCTCTATTCAAGCGGAGATCCAAATAGCAAAAGGAGAGTGATCCGGGTCCCAATTGGCTGTCACTTATAAAGTCCAGTGGATGCAAATATGAGTACAAATTTTGTCAGAAATGGAGATGAAGGGTACAAGGCTTGAGGTCTGTAGTGGTGAGCTCAACGCGTTTCGATGGTGTAATGGCTGCCAGCTTCCTCAGGAGCATGTTTCCAGTGTCACCAGGTTCTGTTTATAAGGGTGGTCTTCAGTATGCCAGCTGTCGGGATCCCGGCGCACAGTATACCGGCGCCGGAATCCCGACAGCCAGCATACCGACACTTATTCTCCCTCGTGGGGGTCCACGACCCCCTGGAGGGAGAATAAAATAGCGTGGCATGCGTAGCGCACCACCGTGCCCGCAGCGTGGCGAGCGCAGTGAGCTTGCAAGGGGCTCATTTGCGCTCGCCACACTGTCGGTAAGCCGGCGGTCGGGCTCCCGGCGCCGGTATGCTGGTCGCCGGGAGCCCGACCGCCGGCATACCATACCACACCCGTTTATAAACCCTCTTAATTGAGGCAGAAGTCACAGCACCTGTTGTGCTAGTTAGTCCAATATACAAAAACTTCCCAAAAAACAATAGATATCCCATGTCACGATCCGGGTATCTGGACGCCATTTCTTACCCATCAGATGCCTCCTAAGGCTGGCTCAGCGCTCCAGGACCGGATCCCATCTGTTATCCTGATGTGTACATTCCTGTATCCTCTCCTGTCACTCTGGGACGCTGTCACAGTAAACGCCATATTACACCTGGCATGGCGTCTCCCGCGGCCTCCACCGCCGTCCCTGAACTTCTGCATGCAGAGTGTCTGAGTGGCGATTACGTCAGCCGCGGCCTCCGCTGTGTCCGCGTGGTTGGATGTGCATCTGTCAGCCTGGCGCCTCCTGTCTCCGGTGGCCGGCGCCGCCATTACTGTTTTCATTACCACATGGATTACAAACCAAACTTCCCTCCAAGTGTCTGCATGGGCGCAGCCATCTTGGATTCTGTCAGCTGATCATTTCCACCAATCTGTTCTCAGTATTGATAATCTGCATAATTGCCTAGCCAATCCCTTCCTTGCTGCAGGTATAAATACACTGTGCCTGAGCAAGGAAGGCGTCAGTGCTTTGGTTGTCAAACCTAGTTCCTGTTTGTCTCTCTCCTGTGATTGTCTTCCAGGTTCCAGCTCCTGTCTCAAGACTTCCACCATAGAGACCCGCACCAGCATTCCACCTGCGGTGTAGCCTGACTCTCCAATCCATTGTGGATTCATCTGTTTCCAGCTACAACATTACCTGCTTCCAGCTCAGCTTCCAGCAGAGTACAGCTTCCCTTAAAGGGCCGGTGTCCTTTCTACACTTTACCACTCTCCACCGGTATTATTATTTCTCCGCTCTCAAGTTCTACATTTCAGTTCATATTTCATCGCTCCCAAGTTCATTTATTATTTAACTGGTTCCAGCTAGAGATGAGCGCCTGAAATTTTTCGGGTTTTGTGTTTTGGTTTTGGGTTCGGTTCCGCGGCCGTGTTTTGGGTTCGAACGCGTTTTGGCAAAACCTCACCGAATTTTTTTTGTCGGATTCGGGTGTGTTTTGGATTCGGGTGTTTTTTTTCAAAAAACACTAAAAAACAGCTTAAATCATAGAATTTGGGGGTCATTTTGATCCCAAAGTATTATTAACCTCAAAAACCATAATTTACACTCATTTTCAGTCTATTCTGAATACCTCACACCTCACAATATTATTTTTAGTCCTAAAATTTGCACCGAGGTCGCTGTGTGAGTAAGATAAGCGACCCTAGTGGCCGACACAAACACCGGGCCCATCTAGGAGTGGCACTGCAGTGTCACGCAGGATGTCCCTTCCAAAAAACCCTCCCCAAACAGCACATGACGCAAAGAAAAAAAGAGGCGCAATGAGGTAGCTGTGTGAGTAAGATTAGCGACCCTAGTGGCCGACACAAACACCGGGCCCATCTAGGAGTGGCACTGCAGTGTCACGCAGGATGTCCCTTCCAAAAAACCCTCCCCAAACAGCACATGACGCAAAGAAAAAAAGAGGCGCAATGAGGTAGCTGACTGTGTGAGTAAGATTAGCGACCCTAGTGGCCGACACAAACACCGGGCCCATCTAGGAGTGGCACTGCAGTGTCACGCAGGATGGCCCTTCCAAAAAACCCTCCCCAATCAGCACATGATGCAAAGAAAAAGAAAAGAAAAAAGAGGTGCAAGATGGAATTGTCCTTGGGCCCTCCCACCCACCCTTATGTTGTATAAACAAAACAGGACATGCACACTTTAACCAACCCATCATTTCAGTGACAGGGTCTGCCACACGACTGTGACTGATATGACGGGTTGGTTTGGACCCCCCCCAAAAAAGAAGCAATTAATCTCTCCTTGCACAAACTGGCTCTACAGAGGCAAGATGTCCACCTCATCTTCACCCTCCGATATATCACCGTGTACATCCCCCTCCTCACAGATTATCAATTCGTCCCCACTGGAATCCACCATCTCAGCTCCCTGTGTACTTTGTGGAGGCAATTGCTGCTGGTCAATGTCTCCGCGGAGGAATTGATTATAATTCATTTTAATGAACATCATCTTCTCCACATTTTCTGGATGTAACCTCGTACGCCGATTGCTGACAAGGTGAGCGGCGGCACTAAACACTCTTTCGGAGTACACACTTGTGGGAGGGCAACTTAGGTAGAATAAAGCCAGTTTGTGCAAGGGCCTCCAAATTGCCTCTTTTTCCTGCCAGTATAAGTACGGACTGTGTGACGTGCCTACTTGGATGCGGTCACTCATATAATCCTCCACCATTCTATCAATGTTGAGAGAATCATATGCAGTGACAGTAGACGACATGTCCGTAATCGTTGTCAGGTCCTTCAGTCCGGACCAGATGTCAGCATCAGCAGTCGCTCCAGACTGCCCTGCATCACCGCCAGCGGGTGGGCTCGGAATTCTGAGCCTTTTCCTCGCACCCCCAGTTGCGGGAGAATGTGAAGGAGGAGATGTTGACAGGTCGCGTTCCGCTTGACTTGACAATTTTGTCACCAGCAGGTCTTTCAACCCCAGCAGACCTGTGTCTGCCGGAAAGAGAGATCCAAGGTAGGCTTTAAATCTAGGATCGAGCACGGTGGCCAAAATGTAGTGCTCTGATTTCAACAGATTGACCACCCGTGAATCCTTGTTAAGCGAATTAAGGGCTGCATCCACAAGTCCCACATGCCTAGCGGAATCGCTCCCTTTTAGCTCCTTCTTCAATGCCTCCAGCTTCTTCTGCAAAAGCCTGATGAGGGGAATGACCTGACTCAGGCTGGCAGTGTCTGAACTGACTTCACGTGTGGCAAGTTCAAAGGGCATCAGAACCTTGCACAACGTTGAAATCATTCTCCACTGCACTTGAGACAGGTGCATTCCACCTACTATATCGTGCTCAATTGTATAGGCTTGAATGGCCTTTTGCTGCTCCTCCAACCTCTGAAGCATATAGAGGGTTGAATTCCACCTCGTTACCACTTCTTGCTTCAGATGATGGCAGGGCAGGTTCAGTAGTTTTTGGTGGTGCTCCAGTCTTCTGTACGTGGTGCCTGTACGCCGAAAGTGTCCCGCAATTTTTCTGGCCACCGACAGCATCTCTTGCACGCCCCTGTCGTTTTTTAAAAAATTCTGCACCACCAAATTCAAGGTATGTGCAAAACATGGGACGTGCTGGAATTTGCCCATATTTAATGCACACACAATATTGCTGGCGTTGTCCGATGCCACAAATCCACAGGAGAGTCCAATTGGGGTAAGCCATTCCGCGATGATCTTCCTCAGTTGCCGTAAGAGGTTTTCAGCTGTGTGCGTATTCTGGAAAGCGGTGATACAAAGCGTAGCCTGCCTAGGAAAGAGTTGGCGTTTGCGAGATGCTGCTACTGGTGCCGCCGCTGCTGTTCTTGCGGCGGGAGTCCATACATCTACCCAGTGGGCTGTCACAGTCATATAGTCCTGACCCTGCCCTGCTCCACTTGTCCACATGTCCGTGGTTAAGTGGACATTGGGTACAACTGCATTTTTTAGGACACTGGTGAGTCTTTTTCTGACGTCCGTGTACATTCTCGGTATCGCCTGCCTAGAGAAGTGGAACCTAGATGGTATTTGGTAACGGGGGCACACTGCCTCAATAAATTGTCTAGTTCCCTGTGAACTAACGGCGGATACCGGACGCACGTCTAACACCAACATAGTTGTCAAGGACTCAGTTATCCGCTTTGCAGTAGGATGACTGCTGTGATATTTCATCTTCCTCGCAAAGGACTGTTGAACAGTCAATTGCTTACTGGAAGTAGTACAAGTGGTCTTCCGACTTCCCCTCTGGGATGACCATCGACTCCCAGCGGCAACAACAGCAGCGCCAGCAGCAGTAGGCGTTACACGCAAGGATGCATCGGAGGAATCCCAGGCAGGAGAGGACTCGTCAGAATTGCCAGTGACATGGCCTGCAGGACTATTGGCATTCCTGGGGAAGGAGGAAATTGACACTGAGGGAGTTGGTGGGGTGGTTTGCGTGAGCTTGGTTACAAGAGGAAGGGATTTACTGGTCAGTGGACTGCTTCCGCTGTCACCCAAAGTTTTTGAACTTGTCACTGACTTATTATGAATGCGCTGCAGGTGACGTATAAGGGAGGATGTTCCGAGGTGGTTAACGTCCTTACCCCTACTTATTACAGCTTGACAAAGGGAACACACGGCTTGACACCTGTTGTCCGCATTTCTGGTGAAATACCTCCACACCGAAGAGCTGATTTTTTTGGTATTTTCACCTGGCATGTCAACGGCCATATTCCTCCCACGGACAACAGGTGTCTCCCCGGGTGCCTGACTTAAACAAACCACCTCACCATCAGAATCCTCCTGGTCAATTTCCTCCCCAGCGCCAGCAACACCCATATCCTCCTCATCCTGGTGTACTTCAACACTGACATCTTCAATCTGACTATCAGGAACTGGACTGCGGGTGCTCCTTCCAGCACTTGCAGGGGGCGTGCAAATGGTGGAAGGCGCATGCTCTTCACGTCCAGTGTTGGGAAGGTCAGGCATCGCAACCGACACAATTGGACTCTCCTTGTGGATTTGGGATTTCAAAGAACGCACAGTTCTTTGCGGTGCTTTTGCCAGCTTGAGTCTTTTCAGTTTTCTAGCGAGAGGCTGAGTGCTTCCATCCTCATGTGAAGCTGAACCACTAGCCATGAACATAGGCCAGGGCCTCAGCCGTTCCTTGCCACTCCGTGTGGTAAATGGCATATTGGCAAGTTTACGCTTCTCCTCCGACAATTTTATTTTAGGTTTTGGAGTCCTTTTTTTACTGATATTTGGTGTTTTGGTTTTGACATGCTCTGTACTATGCCATTGGGCATCGGCCTTGGCAGACGACGTTGCTGGCATTTCATCGTCTCGGCCATGACTAGTGGCAGCAGCTTCAGCACGAGGTGGAAGTGGATCTTGATCTTTCCCTAATTTTGGAACCTCAACATTTTTGTTCTCCATATTTTAATAGGCACAACTAAAAGGCACCTCAGGTAAACAATGGAGATGGATGGATTGGATACTAGTATACAATTATGGACGGGCTGCCGAGTGCCGACACAGAGGTAGCCACAGCCGTGAACTACCGCACTGTACTGTGTCTGCTGCTAATATATAGACTGGTTGATAAAGAGATAGTATACTCGTAACTAGTATGTATGTATAAAGAAAGAAAAAAAAACCACGGTTAGGTGGTATATACAATTATGGACGGGCTGCCGAGTGCCGACACAGAGGTAGCCACAGCCATGAACTACCGCACTGTACTGTGTCTGCTGCTAATATATAGACTGGTTGATAAAGAGATAGTATACTCGTAACTAGTATGTATGTATAAAGAAAGAAAAAAAAAACACGGTTAGGTGGTATATACAATTATGGACGGGCTGCCGAGTGCCGACACAGAGGTAGCCACAGCCGTGAACTACCGCACTGTACTGTGTCTGCTGCTAATATATAGACTGGTTGATAAAGAGATAGTATACTCGTAACTAGTATGTATGTATAAAGAAAGAAAAAAAAACCACGGTTAGGTGGTATATACAATTATGGACGGGCTGCCGAGTGCCGACACAGAGGTAGCCACAGCCGTGAACTACCGCACTGTACTGTGTCTGCTGCTAATATATAGACTGGTTGATAAAGAGATAGTATACTCGTAACTAGTATGTATGTATAAAGAAAGAAAAAAAAACCACGGTTAGGTGGTATATACAATTATGGACGGGCTGCCGAGTGCCGACACAGAGGTAGCCACAGCCGTGAACTACCGCACTGTACTGTGTCTGCTGCTAATATATAGACTGGTTGATAAAGAGATAGTATACTCGTAACTAGTATGTATGTATAAAGAAAGAAAAAAAAACCACGGTTAGGTGGTATATACAATTATGGACGGGCTGCCGAGTGCCGACACAGAGGTAGCCACAGCCGTGAACTACCGCACTGTACTGTGTCTGCTGCTAATATATAGACTGGTTGATAAAGAGATAGTATACTCGTAACTAGTATGTATGTATAAAGAAAGAAAAAAAAACCACGGTTAGGTGGTATATACAATTATGGACGGGCTGCCGAGTGCCGACACAGAGGTAGCCACAGCCGTGAACTACCGCACTGTACTGTGTCTGCTGCTAATATATAGACTGGTTGATAAAGAGATAGTATACTCGTAACTAGTATGTATGTATAAAGAAAGAAAAAAAAACCACGGTTAGGTGGTATATACAATTATGGACGGGCTGCCGAGTGCCGACACAGAGGTAGCCACAGCCGTGAACTACCGCACTGTACTGTGTCTGCTGCTAATATAGACTGGTTGATAAAGAGATAGTATACTACTACTAATATTATATATACTGGTGGTCAGGTCACTGGTCACTAGTCACACTGGCAGTGGCACTCCTGCAGCAAAAGTGTGCACTGTTTTAATATAATATTATGTACTCCTGGCTCCTGCTATAACCTATAACTGGCACTGCAGTAGTGCTCCCCAGTCTCCCCCACAATTATAAGCTGTGTGAGCTGAGCAGTCAGACAGATATATAATATATATAGATGATGCAGCACACTGGCCTGAGCCTGAGCAGTGCACACAGATATGGTATGTGACTGACTGAGTCACTGTGTGTATCGCTTTTTTCAGGCAGAGAACGGATATATTAAATAAACTGCACTGTGTGTCTGGTGGTCACTCACTATATAATATATTATGTACTCCTGGCTCCTGCTATAACCTATAACTGGCACTGCAGTAGTGCTCCCCAGTCTCCCCCACAATTATAAGCTGTGTGAGCTGAGCAGTCAGACAGATATATATAATATTATATATAGATAATAGATGATGCAGCACACTGGCCTGAGCCTGAGCAGTGCACACAGATATGGTATGTGACTGAGTCACTGTGTGCTGTGTATCGCTTTTTTCAGGCAGAGAACGGATTATAAATAAAACTGGTGGTCACTATCAGCAAAACTCTGCACTGTACTGAGTACTCCTAATGCTCCCCAAAATTAGTAAATCAAGTGTCTCTCTAATCTATTCTAAACGGAGAGGACGCCAGCCACATCCTCTCCCTATCAATCTCAATGCACGTGTGAAAATGGCGGCGACGCGCGGCTCCTTATATAGAATCCGAGTCTCGCGATAGAATCCGAGCCTCGCGAGAATCCGACAGCGTCATGATGACGTTCGGGCGCGCTCGGGTTAACCGAGCAAGGCGGGAAGATCCGAGTCGCTCGGACCCGTGAAAAAAAACATGAAGTTCTGGCGGGTTCGGATTCAGAGAAACCGAACCCGCTCATCTCTAGTTCCAGCCAGTATCCACTCCGTGCTAACAACAGTCTGGTTCCAGCCAGTATCCACAGCAGCTGTTTTATCTTCAGCAACCCAGCTTTTCCTGGAACACCAGCTGGCACAATCCTGGGTTATCTCCATTGCTACAGTCGGGCCTGGTAAGGACTTTCCATCTAGAAGATCATAAGAACTATCTCACACTACCAGTGCCCTGTGGCTCCTGCCATCCTGTAGTACCCAGGAACTGTATTTATTCTTTGCTGACTTTTACGTTTTCTTTTACTGCTGCTGTATTGCGGAGTTGTCATAATAAACATCATTGACTTTTATCCAAGTTGTCGTGGTCACGCCTTCGGGCAGTTATTATCCATGTTACTTACATGTCCAGGGGTCTGATACAACCTCCCAGGTTCCTGTACATCTCAGCCCCTACAACTGAGGCTGCCTCCCGTCAGCTCAGGCCCTCAGTTGTGACAGTAAGCACTGACCTAATGAATCCAGCCGGAGACCAGGATCAAGTGGCCAGGCCGATGCAAGAACTGGCAGCCCGACTAGAACATCAGGAGGCTGCACAGGGCCACATCATCCGCTGTCTCCAGGATCTCTCTACTCGGCTGGATGGGATTCAGACAACTCTCCGTGGATCAGGCGCGTCTGGTGCGTCAACCACAGTGACTCCAGCTATAACCCCACCCACCTTACCCATTTCTGCTCCACGTCTTCATCTTCCAACGCCAGCAAAATTTGACGGATCTCCAAGATTCTGCAGGGGATTTCTCAACCAGTGTGAGATTCAGTTTGAGCTACAACCTGGCAATTTTCCCAGTGACCGTACAAAAATTGCCTACATTATTTCTCTTCTCAGTGGCTCAGCCCTTGATTGGGCATCACCGTTATGGGAGAGGTCCGACACCCTGCTATCTTCCTACACTGCCTTCGTGTCAACATTCAGGCGCATCTTCGACGAGCCAGGCCGGGTAACCTCAGCTTCATCCGAGATTCTCCGTTTACGCCAGGGGTCACGTACTGTAGGACAATATCTGATACAGTTCCAGATCCTGGCATCCGAACTGGCATGGAACGACGAGGCCCTGTATGCTGCATTCTGGCATGGCTTATCTGAGCGTATTAAAGATGAGTTAGCTACCAGAGACTTACCTTCTAAGTTAGATGAGCTAATCTCACTCTGCACGAAAGTTGATTTACGTTTCAGAGAGAGAGCAACTGAGCGTGGAAGATCATCTGCTCCAAAATCTTCTGCTCCTCCTCCTCGTCAACTGTCACCATCTAAAGATGAGCCCATGCAACTTGGCCGTTCCCGTTTAACTCCTGCTGAGCGCCGAAGACGTCTCTCCGAGTTTCTCTGTCTCTATTGTGCAGCTCCGTCTCACACCATTAATGCCTGTCCCAAACGTCCGGGAAACTCCAAATCCTAGCTCGCCAAGGAGAGGGCCGGCTAGGAGTAATGATCTCCTCTCCATCTCCTCAAGATTGTAATCTCCCAGTCTCGCTTCAAGTTGCTCAACGTTATCGGAACGTCATTGCCCTCCTTGATTCCGGAGCAGCTGGGAACTTTATTACCGAAGCCTATGTTAAACGGTGGTCCCTACCCACCGAGAGACTTCCTTCGTCCATTTCTTTAACTGCCGTGGATGGCAGCAAAATTTTTGATGCAGTTATTTCTTTAAGGACTCTACCAGTTCGTCTGAGAGTGGGAGTTCTTCATTCCGAACTTATTTCTTTTTTAGTGGTTCCAAGAGCCACACATCCTGTGGTCCTGGGCCTTCCATGGCTCCGTCTTCACAATCCTACAATTGATTGGACGACTACGCAAATCCTGGCATGGGGTTCCTCCTGTGCTGAGACATGTTTGTTTAAAGTATTGCCTGTCTGTTCTTCCTCCCCCAGGTCGTCTGATGTTCCACCTCCTCCATATCAAGATTTCACGGATGTGTTCAGTAAAGCTTCTGCTGATATCCTTCCTCCTCATAGAGAATGGGACTGTCCGATTGATCTCGTTCCAGGGAAGGTTCCACCTCGAGGCCGAACTTATCCGTTGTCTCTGCCTGAGACGCATTCTATGGAGGAATATATTAAAGAGAACCTAGCAAAGGGGTTCATTCGACCTTCTTCTTCTCCAGCCGGCGCAGGCTTCTTTTTTGTAAAAAAGAAAGATGGTGGTCTGCGGCCGTGCATCGACTACAGAGGTTTGAACGACATTACCATCAAGAACCGTTATCCTTTACCCCTGATTACTGAGCTCTTTGACAGAGTTAGCGGAGCTACCATCTTTACAAAGCTGGACTTGCGAGGTGCATACAATCTCATCCGGATCCGTGAGGGTGACGAGTGGAAGACCGCCTTTAACACCCGTGACGGACATTATGAGTACCTCGTCATGCCCTTCGGATTGAGCAATGCTCCAGCTGTCTTCCAGCATTTTGTCAATGAGATCTTCAGAGACATTCTATACCGTCATGTCGTGGTCTATCTAGACGATATCCTCATTTTTGCCAACGATTTAGAGGAACATCGTTTTTGGGTTAAAGAGGTTCTGTCCCGTCTCCGTGTCAATCATCTCTATTGCAAATTAGAAAAATGCGTCTTTGAAGTCAAGTCCATTCCGTTTCTAGGGTACATTGTGTCCGGTTCCGGACTAGAGATGGATCCTGAGAAACTACAAGCAATCCAAAATTGGCCGGTACCCTTAACCCTCAAAGGGGTCCAGAGGTTCTTAGGGTTCGCCAACTATTACCGAAAGTTTATACGAGACTTTTCCACCATTGTGGCGCCTATTACTGCTTTCACTAAGAAGGGTGCTAACCCGTCCAAGTGGTCTGAAGAAGCCATGCAAGCATTTCATCTTTTAAAACAAAGGTTCATCTCTGCGCCTGTTCTGAAACAGCCTGACATCGACTCTCCTTTCATCTTAGAGGTGGATGCCTCCTCCGTTGGAGTAGGAGCGGTGTTATCTCAGAGGGCTAAAGATGGCCATTTACACCCTTGCAGTTTCTTCTCCCGGAAGTTCTCCCCAGCTGAGCGCAACTATGCCATTGGCGACCAGGAGTTGCTAGCCATCAAGCTCGCTCTAGAAGAGTGGAGGTATCTGTTGGAGGGAGCTTCTCATTCAATCACCATACTTACAGACCACAAGAACCTTTTATACCTGAAGGGCGCACAATGTCTCAACCCTCGTCAGGCCAGATGGGCACTTTTCTTTTCCAGGTTCGACTTTAAACTCCAGTTCTGTCCGGGCTCTCAGAATCGCAAGGCCGATGCCCTTTCCCGCTCATGGGAGCAAGAAAATGAGTCAGAGTCTTCAGACAAGCATCCTATTATAAATCCGTTGGCATTCTCCACGGTAGGGATGGACTCTACGCCCCCATCAGGGAAAAGTTTTGTGAAGCCGATGCTAAGGAAGAAGCTCATGCATTGGGCCCATGCTTCCCGTTTTGCCGGACATACAGGTATCCAAAAAACCCTGGAATTTATCTCTAGGTCCTATTGGTGGCCAACTCTGAAAAAGGACGTCTTGGAGTTTATTGCATCTTGCCCAAAGTGTGCCCAACATAAAGTATCCCGCCAGTCGCCTGCGGGGCAACTGGTTCCACTATCCGTTCCCCGTCGACCATGGACCCACTTGTCGATGGATTTCATTACAGACTTACCCATGTGCAACAAGTTCAATACCATCTGGGTGGTAGTTGACCGGTTCACCAAGATGGCACACTTCATTCCTCTCACCGGTCTTCCGTCAGCTTCCAAGTTGGCTCAAGTATTCATACAAGAGATCTTCCGACTCCACGGTCTTCCTGAAGAAATTATCTCAGATCGAGGAGTTCAATTCACAGCCAAATTCTGGCGAAGTTTATGTCAAGTCCTCCAAGTCAAGCTAAAGTTTTCCACGGCTTACCATCCTCAGACCAATGGTCAAACCGAGAGGGTGAATCAGGACTTGGAGGCCTTCCTCCGCATCTATGTGTCCTCCTCTCAAGATGACTGGGTTCAATTACTTCCCTGGGCCGAGTTCTGTCATAACAACCAGTATCATTCTTCATCTGCTTCAACACCATTCTTCACTAACTTTGGATTCCACCCTAAAGTCCCTGAGTTCCAACCGCTTCCAGCAACTTCTGTTCCCGCAGTGGATATCACCTTGCATCAGTTTGCCAATATCTGGAAGAGCGTACGATCAGCTCTGCTCAAGGCATCGTTCAGGTACAAGAAGTTTGCGGATAAGAAGCGTCGAGCAGTTCCTGCTCTCAAGGTGGGTGATCGGGTATGGTTATCCACGAAGAATTTGAGGTTAAGAGTTCCCAGTATGAAGTTTGCACCTCGCTATATCGGTCCTTTCAAGATTGAACAAGTCATCAATCCTGTTGCTTACAGACTCCAGTTGCCTCCCTTCTTAAAAATACCCAGGACATTCCATGTTTCCCTGTTGAAACCGCTGATCTTGAATCGGTTTCATTCCTCACTTCCTCCAACTCCGAAAGTCCAAACTCAACGAGGCGTTGAGTATGAAGTGGCCAAGATCCTGGACTCACGTCACCGTTACGGTCAACTACAATATCTTATTGACTGGAAGGGTTATGGTCCTGAGGAACGTTCATGGACCAATGCTTCTGATGTCCATGCTCCTGCCTTGGTCCGGAGATTCCATTCCAAGTTTCCTCAAAAGCCAAAGAAGTGTCCTGGGGCCACTCCTAAAGGGGGGGGTGCTGTCACGATCCGGGTATCTGGACGCCATTTCTTACCCATCAGATGCCTCCTAAGGCTGGCTCAGCGCTCCAGGACCGGATCCCATCTGTTATCCTGATGTGTACATTCCTGTATCCTCTCCTGTCACTCTGGGACGCTGTCACAGTAAACGCCATATTACACCTGGCATGGCGTCTCCCGCGGCCTCCACCGCCGTCCCTGAACTTCTGCATGCAGAGTGTCTGAGTGGCGATTACGTCAGCCGCGGCCTCCGCTGTGTCCGCGTGGTTGGATGTGCATCTGTCAGCCTGGCGCCTCCTGTCTCCGGTGGCCGGCGCCGCCATTACTGTTTTCATTACCACATGGATTACAAACCAAACTTCCCTCCAAGTGTCTGCATGGGCGCAGCCATCTTGGATTCTGTCAGCTGATCATTTCCACCAATCTGTTCTCAGTATTGATAATCTGCATAATTGCCTAGCCAATCCCTTCCTTGCTGCAGGTATAAATACACTGTGCCTGAGCAAGGAAGGCGTCAGTGCTTTGGTTGTCAAACCTAGTTCCTGTTTGTCTCTCTCCTGTGATTGTCTTCCAGGTTCCAGCTCCTGTCTCAAGACTTCCACCATAGAGACCCGCACCAGCATTCCACCTGCGGTGTAGCCTGACTCTCCAATCCATTGTGGATTCATCTGTTTCCAGCTACAACATTACCTGCTTCCAGCTCAGCTTCCAGCAGAGTACAGCTTCCCTTAAAGGGCCGGTGTCCTTTCTACACTTTACCACTCTCCACCGGTATTATTATTTCTCCGCTCTCAAGTTCTACATTTCAGTTCATATTTCATCGCTCCCAAGTTCATTTATTATTTAACTGGTTCCAGCCAGTATCCACTCCGTGCTAACAACAGTCTGGTTCCAGCCAGTATCCACAGCAGCTGTTTTATCTTCAGCAACCCAGCTTTTCCTGGAACACCAGCTGGCACAATCCTGGGTTATCTCCATTGCTACAGTCGGGCCTGGTAAGGACTTTCCATCTAGAAGATCATAAGAACTATCTCACACTACCAGTGCCCTGTGGCTCCTGCCATCCTGTAGTACCCAGGAACTGTATTTATTCTTTGCTGACTTTTACGTTTTCTTTTACTGCTGCTGTATTGCGGAGTTGTCATAATAAACATCATTGACTTTTATCCAAGTTGTCGTGGTCACGCCTTCGGGCAGTTATTATCCATGTTACTTACATGTCCAGGGGTCTGATACAACCTCCCAGGTTCCTGTACATCTCAGCCCCTACAACTGAGGCTGCCTCCCGTCAGCTCAGGCCCTCAGTTGTGACATCCCATTAATTCACTTACCTAACAATCATGATTTGCAACAAAAATGAGGCTTTATTATTTATAGAAAGTAAAAAGAGTCAAGACAGAGATTGTTTTTTGCAGTATTTCCAATCATGTGACCGTCTCCGATCACGTGATCCCTGTGAACCTGTCAATATACAGTATAGCGTTGTTTGTGTATCTAGGAAATGGCGCTGCGGTCCACATGAAAGTGGAAAGCCGTGCTCTAAAGTATATCTGCTGAGGGGAGCGGTTTTCATTGGAGACGTTTACTTAATCCATGTAACCAGTGACGTTACCCCGTTCCCGGAAGTAGCGCTGCGGAACGCTGCACTATTAGTATGTCCAGTGGGAGGGACAATTAGAGCATCGAATCATTCCACATAATTGAGGACAGTAGTCTATTTAATAATGAGTAATCAATTTTTGTGGAGACCCAGATACATCAGAGAATATATCAACACTTATGTAAATAGATACTTATTCTTTTAATTAAAATTCACAGTTTTGTAGAACATTAGAATATAGTGAAGAGGGATGGATATTAATACATTGATCGGTATAGGGGAATCATAGGATCGGAGTGCATCTAGTATGCTGATCCGTAATAGAAATGATATAGATCCAAATATAGCTCACAATTCACAGTTATATAGAGCACCGGACAGATATAGGCATATTCATATTATATAGAGAGAAAGATATTAATATAATGATCGGTATAGGGGAATCAGAGACTCGAGATGCGTAAGATGTACTCATCAATAATAGAAGTGATATAAATCCATATTTTAAATATGTACTAAAATCACCTTACAGTTTACTCATTATGTGAGGGACATAACCAGATAGAAATAAGCATATAGTCAGTGGCGTAAGTTCATACCAGGCGCCTGGAGGCAAGATAATGGTTGGTGCCCCCCCACCAACCCCTGCAACACACATTCCCCCTCTAACACCGTCACCAACCTTAAGCAGCTGCAGCACTCAAAGTTGCTGTGACTGCCTGATAATGCGGAGACTGCCAGAAAGCTGTGACTGCCAGAAAGCATTGCTGTGACCACCAGATAGTGCAGAGATCAGCTGTGACCATCCGATAATACAGAGAGCGTCGCTGTGACCGTCAGATAATGCTGAGAGCGACACTGTGACCACCATATAATGCAGAGAGTGTCGCTGTGACCCCCAGATAATGCAGAGGGCATCGCTGTGACCGACAGATAATGCAAAGAGCGTTGCTGTGACCGCCAGGTAATGCAGAGAGCTGCGGTGTGAGCACTAGATAGTGCAGAGAGCGTCGCCATGACAGCCATGTGATGCAGAGCGTCAGTATGAGCACTAGGTATTGCGGAGACCATCAGGGATCCACATATAACAAAGCATATGAACAGAAACCCCCCCCCCCCCCACACACGCACACATAATAAACCACCCCAGCACAGACAATATTAATACAACTCCCCAACCAGACAAGAACAAATTACACACCTCCCCATTGCATAAGTATACCTTCACCCTCACACACTCACAAGGGGCACTTACTTGCCCAGAAGGAGGCTCTGTCTTGTCCCTGTCCTGCTGAGCTCTGTGGAACAGGAACACAATACACACACCTTTCAGGAACCAAGATAGACTGAAGGTGTGCAGACTTGAGATTAGGGGGCGGGGTCATGAGCAGAGTCAGCATGGAGTAGATAAGAAAGCTCATCAGAAAGGGTAGAGGAGGGGGTGGGTACTCAAGGTGAAGGGGCGGAGTCATGGTGAGGGACAAAATAGTGCAGAGGAGGGGGCGGAGACTCGGGTTGAAGGGGCAGAGTCATGACGAGAGACACTAGAATAGTCAGATAGGGCAGAGGATGAGGCAAGGACTCAGGATGAGGGGGCAGAGTCATGGCGAGGGACAATATAATTGTCAGATAGGGCAGAGGAGGGGGCAGGGGCTCAGGGTGAGTGGTGTGTCTTGGACAGGGACAGGAGGGGAAGAATCAATAGAAGAGAGTGGCAGACAGGAAAGAGCAGGTTGGGGCGGAGACTCGGGGGTCTGGCAGAGAGAGGAGGGATTATAAATTGGGCATTCCGCACCTGCAGCCATGTCAGAGTCAGGAAGGATGATTGCGCTGCGCCTGTCACTGCAGAGCAAAGTCGGAGCGCACAGTGCTGGTTGACAGCCAGACACAGGGAGAGAATGCTGGAAGAAAGGAAAATTGGGTAGCAGGAACCTATATTCCTCCTTAGATATGACCCCCGAGGAAACTGCTGCATCCAACAGGGATCTTAGTTCTTTCAGAAAGGGCTCTTGTTGGTTTTCCCCCCAATATTTTATAGAGCTACGAGTCACCCAATTGTCTATTTGCTTCATTAATGTAATCTGTCCTGTTCATAACCACCAGGCATCCACACTTGTCCACTTCTTTTATGACTATGGTGGTATCATGTGTGAGTCCCTTGAGTGCCCTCTTCTCTTGTCTAGTTAGATTTGATGGGGACTTACAGCTCCCTTGATGTCATTCCACTAGATCTTTAAAGTCTTCTACAGATATCTTATAAAAGGAATCACAGGTGTTGGGTGGCTATGTGACAGACCTTTCCCTTCAAATGTTCTTCCCTGTACCTTGTCTGTAATACCTTGCCCAGAGAGGTAGGATAGATTGATATGAAATAGGAATGAGTCAGAAATTCCAACAGGATGTCTTTTTATTGAACTGCAAAGATCTCTGGATTGAGAATGATGGCAAATGTTGGCAAAAATATTATATAATCATAGGGCATAAAAAGAAGGCAAAGCGATGACAATTGACTACAGTTCACATCACATTGGACCATTCAAGATTGCAAAAGACAATCAATCAAACCACAGATATTTGCGTACTACAATAATAAACTATAATGTGGCGATGAGAAGAGTAATGGAAAATACAATTTCACCATAACAGTTGCTAAATTCCTAGCTTTTCCTAACCAAGTTGTTATAATCTTCACTGGCAAATAACATTGGAGCTCTCTTGGGGGAATGGCACATGTGAACACAAGTAATCCTGATTTATTAAGAATGTCACTTAGACTCAGTCTATTCAGAGGATGAAGATAGTGAAGGTAGTGATAAGAACTTCTTGGGCAAATAAACTCAGCACAGGACAGTCCACCCCCCCTACCCGCCCCACCCCTCCCCGCATGACAGCGATGTTCTCGCATGTTTAGGGTTACCCTCGCCTATGCAGCCTAGCAATCCGCCATGTTTCTGGCTGCAGCGGCTGCGTATAATGTTACGCAGCCACCACAGTCAGCCCCGCAAATGGTCTAGACACCCGTTGTCCGGATCGCGTCCCCCCAATGACGCAATGCCACTCCCGAAAACACTGACGCAACGCCCCTTCACGCCCCGTGAACGCCTCTGCCTGTCAATCAGGCAGAGGCGTTTGCACATGTGAGATGCCGTCACATCTCACTATGTGCGAACGTGCAGTGCAGCTTCTGCGTGTGTGCACACTCCAGAAAGATTCAGCATGCAAACACATTTGTAGCTGTATTCCATGCTGAATCGGGTCCTCAGTCTATTTCTCTTCCACGATCACTAAATATCTCTCAACAGTACTTAAACAGGGAGTGTTTGTCTTAGCTGTACTCAAACAGGGGCTGGTTGGTGAAATATGGCGTTGTAAGGTTGTATTACGCTGATTGTTCCATTTATAATGTGCAGCGTGTGGTAAATGGTTACTTAGGGTTGGCACTTGGTTTGTCTGCTGTTTGTGACAATAACAGTTTCTGTGTACTCACTCAGAACTTCTGTGATAGAGGTATAGTAGCGCACACAGTGGGGGTTTCTGGTTGCACAGAAATCCCCCCCTGATGGACTGAATTTGTTTTCTTTAGAGACGGCTGTGTCTCCGTCTCAAGGAAAGCCGTGACCACATTCGCAGCTACCGCTGCAGGGAGCTCTTGCCAGCAAAGTCTCCCTACAGCGTCAGTCAGTGAGTGGGAGCTGCTGCTCATGCACAGCAACTTCATATGTTCTCCTCCTCCTTACTGTGCCGTGGCTGGCAGTGTGTCTTCTGCAGCCCCTGGGTATGTGTGCACTGTGCAGTGCACCGTGTTTGTTTAAAGTCACAGTGTGTTGTGCTATGTATGTATGTTTGTGTGTTCAGTCTGTGTCTGTGAATCTTTACATATATATATATATATATATATATATATACACATTTGTGCGTATGTGTATATAGTATGTATATATATATATATATATATATATATATATATATATATATACAAAAATGTCTTTAACTTTGCACTCAGACCACCAGCAGCAATTTGGAGAGAGTCCCTGTTAGTGGACTCCCAAAGAAATAACACATACAACCCAAAGACCAAATGCGCTTAGTGTACAGCCTTCAAAAACTCTAGTGTCTCCAATGGATGCTCTTCCACAGTGTGGGTTTTTATAGTCGGTGTCACCTGTAAGTATACCCTCACACCATAAACACACCCGAAACAAGACGGCCAAATGGCCCAATTAGATATGATACCAATTCACTTTTATTAAAAGTACATAAAATTCCATGAATTTATAAGAACATTTTTCTTAAAAATACCTCAAGATACAGTCAATGAATTTGTTGTCAGTTTTAGCCTTTTAGAAAATCACCCTCACCTTTACAGGTGTAAACTCTATAGGGTGTAATGGCGAACTAGACAAGAGAATGTAGCTGATCTGACCCAACGCTTTTCGTCAGAACGACTTCATCAGGGGATTCATATATGGTATCACAAGGAAGAAGGAGTCAATCCTTCATGGATATAGACATCCATAATCCATATATGTAGCAAACTTTCCATTAAGATGGTTGAAATAGGCGTGGCCTGGCGCCGGAGGAGAGCAGTAGCAGCTTCCTTGAGCTCCTGCTCCTATTCCACCTTATCTACCCTCCGGGACTGCTCAGACCCGCTCCTCCACTGTATATAACCCCCCCAAGCATCCTTATCACCCCCCTGCTGAAGTCTGACCAGAGCCGTGGAATCGGGGAGCGCCTGGAGGCTCCCGCGGATTGCGGCCTGGTCTCGTTGTTGAAGCCGGGACCTCGATTTTGGCAGGGCCCCGCCAGACCACCGGACGGACTGCGGCTGCTTCTCCCTGACGGCGCCTGGCCCTCTGCCCCTCGCGGCACCCCAGGGGGATCCCATACTGCCTACTGCACTGCGCTGCCCCTCGCCACCTGAGACAGCATGGCGGTGGAACCGGAGGACGCCGTGGAAGAGGCCTGACACTTCCCTGCAGGCGGAGGTGCTTCACTAACACTGACCTGCCGGGCCGCTGAGCGGGACGGTGCAGCGGGAAGTGCGCTCCCTCTACCCACATAAATGGACGGCCTACTCTGCATCTGAGGTAAAGGAGACCTGCTGCTGCTGCCAGAAGGGGACCCTCTGCCCTGCCTGCTGCTCGGCTATCCAACCATTACATATTACCGATGTGTGGGTGGGGTAGGTGGGCCGCTGCTCCACATATCCTGACCTGCTAACACTACAGGGGCTATTATTATTGAGCCTGTCCTGCTGGCCCCTCCATAGCCCCTGCCCTTAAACGGCCAGACCCATCTGTTCAACACCCGCTGGGCTTGGAAACAGGCCCCCATTTTTCTATTTCTACTGCGTGGTGAAGTGCCTTGCCCCTCAGCCATACAGTCCAGTGGCCGTCTCCTTCGTCCCTCCCCATATGACTGCCTGCCTCTGCGATTAAGGGGTGGAAAAGCTGCCATCTCGCATATACCGGGCTGCCTCTGCCTTGGAGTGCACACCTGTCTCCAGTGCCATCTGTGATCCCGGCTGGGGGAACCTCCCACACCCCTCTCACTCTCCGAGAGCTGTAACCAGGATGAGGTTACCTTGAATGTTTATACCTCGTAGGTGAGACCCGCTATACCCTTTACTTCTCAGGCTCTCTGCGCTCTGTAGTTGCCTTCTCAGAAAATCCTTGCATGGAAAAGTTCCTGATACCTTTGCCCGTAATGTCCACAGGCACTACTCAGCACTCTCGAGAGGACACTCCCTGTGGCGATTCATCTGACTCTGACCGCTTGACTACATGCTCGCTATCTCAGCGTTAACGCAAATCACGCCCGCTTGTGAAACAACCTAAAATGAAACATAAGGACCTGCTAGCGGTCTTGGGGCCACTCCTCGATGAGTAGTTGGCGGGCATCAAGGAAGCCATAGAGTCCTCTTCGACCCTGCTCAGTCAACATTCCACCCGCCTCGATGAAGCAGAACAAAGGATATCGACCCTGGAAGATAACTTGGAGGAAACGTTCCTTACAAGCCAAGCAACTGGAGGTCTCTGACCTCTCAGAGAAGCTAGATGACCTCGAAAATCGCAGCAGGCCTAACAATCTGAGAGTCATAGGCATTCCAGAGTCGATAAAAGGCCATGAGCTCCTAGATCTCCTATCGTCGGCCATTCCGGAACAACTATCCATGGATCTGAAAGGAGTCTCTCTAGTCATGAAAGAGCCCATAGACTGGGACCTGAACGCAAGAATGCTTCTGGGCGCCCTCGCCCGGTTATAATGAGAATCCTGAACTATGCGGACAAAACGAGACTTCTTGACCACTACCGCAAAACTGCTAGTCTCTCAGTCAATGGTGACTGTCTCCTCATCTTTTCAGGACTTCTCGGCATTGGTGGCCGCGAGGCGCAGAGAGTTTGCTCCTATTTGCAAACACCTCTTTGATGCAAAGATCAGATTCTCCTTGCTCTACCCGGCTCGCCTCAGGGTCTTTGAGGATGGCAGGCCGCGGTTCTTCGATGATCCTGAGGAGGCCAGGCGACATTTCTCTCTAGCTAATACCTGATCGATGCCTGAACTTGCTTGCTGGTGACTTTTTACCATCCGAGCCTGCGCTCAGGTCTCACTTACAGAGTGCCATGAGTGTGACTATTGCACACTCCAGATTTGTTTTTTTCTTTTCTTGCTACTTTTTGATGTTTATGTTCCTGTTTATATGTTTCGTTGATTTGGTTTGCCTAGGCTGGGACCCCTTCCCTCCATTGGGGAACCCCCCCCCCCTGGGGCTGGGACGGGGTGGGACCCTACTTTACCTTCCACATTTTATCGCTAATGTTTTACCCGGTAGGGGTGGGTTGATATGTCCTCTGACGCCCACCCACTATCTCATACAGACGGAGATCCAAGTGCTACATCACTTCGAATAGTCTCCTGGAATGTAGAGGGTCTTAATCACCCAGTCAAAAGGAAAAAGGTGATATCTCACCTAAAACGCATTTCTCCTCATATTGTTTTTCTCCAAGAGACACACTGGTTAGACGACCCTAGTCATACCTTACGCGCCCCCTGGATCAGAGAATGTATTTCATCTCCATATCATTCTAAATCTAGGGGGTAGCGGTACTGTTCCATGCTAATTTACAATACTCTATACTCAGGAAACTCTATGACCCTGGGGGTAGATTTTTAATACTAGACATAAGTATCAATAACACTACTTATACCCTTCTCAACTTCTATGCACCTAATATCTCACCTGACTCCTTTTTTGCAGATCTTTTAACGACTCTACTTAACTGGTGTAGCAAAAATTTGGTTGTCAGCGGGGACTTCAATTTGGTGGTTGACCCATCCATGGACAGATCCGGGGTAAGTACCACCTCTAACACATCGTCTGCTCAGTTACTCTCCTCCTTCTGCACGCAACTGGACCTATTAGATCCTTGGCGCATACTCCACCCCACTCAGAAAGACTTCACTTTCTACTCCCACCCTCATTCCTCTCATTCCCGAATCTATATTTTTACTGCCACTAGCCTCCTCCTCAAGGTTACTCACACCTCCATTGAGAATATTATTATATCCGACCATGCCCCGATATCTCTCCACATCCAACTAACTCTACCTCCCCGTACTATCCCTAGGTGGCGCTTCCCTGCATATTTACGTCACTCCACTGACTTCCTTCTTCATCTTAAGCAGTCCTGGCTCAACTACAACCTAGATAATAGCGATCAGAGCTCAGATTCACCATTATTCTGGGACGCGGCCAAGGCCGTCCTTCGTGGACACGTAATGTCCTACACCCACTCTAAACGGCAGAAGTTTTCTTCCCAACTACAGACCTTAAGTGCTACACTCCCCTCTGCATATAGGAGATATACCCAACATGACACCCCCACACATAAGGAAGCTTACCTCTCTGCCAAACTTATCTATGATACGTTCCTCATGGAGCGAGCCCAATTATCCTTAGACTACCAGAGGAATAGATTTCACAGGTGGGGCAATAAATCGGGCAAATTGCTGGCCAATCTAATCAAGGACCCAAGATCCCGCACATGGGTTAACGCAATCAATAACTCAGGCACACTGACTACTGCCCCCGAAGCTATATGCACTGAATTTAGAAACTTTTATCAATCTCTGTACGCCAAAGGCCCTGATGACTTAGAGGCGAACCGCTCCTTTCTAGAGGAAGCTTCCCTCCCGGTTTTGACCCAAGAGGAGAGGGACTCTCTAGAATCCCCGGTCACGGTTGAGGAGGTGGTTGACATTATTAAAACCTTACCGAACAACAAAAGCCCTGGCCCAGATGGTTTTGGTGCGGAGTTTTATAAAATGCTTAGGGACGAACTGGCTCCCACTCTTACGTCCCTCTACAATCACATTCTTACCTCTAAACATACTCCAATTAGATTTAATGAGGCCACTATAATAGTCCTGGCTAAACCTGGCAAAGATCCTTCCCTACCCAGCTCCTACAGACCGATCTCCCTCCTCAACCAGGATTTCAAAATTCTCACGAAACTAATGGCCAATAGATTACAAATTTGCCTTTCTCGTATTGTATCGCCTGCGCAGATGGGCTTTATTAAAAATAGGCAATCTGTACAGGGCATCAGGACTGCTTTAGCGGCCATCACTTACTCACGCACTCACAATATCACAGATAACATACTGATAAACCTTGATGCGGAAAAGGCTTTTGACAAGATTGCTTGGCCCCACCTGGCTAGAGTCTTGATTCATCAGCGATTTGGTGAGAATTTCCGAGGTCTTGTCGACTCCCTTTACAACAGCCCTACTGCGCAGGTGGTAGTCAACAATGTCCCCTCACCTCCTTTCATTCTTGAAAGGGGGACTAGACAGGGATGCCCTCTTTCTCCCCTTCTCTTCAATTTGGCTTACGCTATGTCCTGAACCTACCCGCCTTCCGAGGTATTAGAATAGGCAACAGAGAGGTGAGGTTGATGGCATTTGCAGATGATGTCCTCCTTTTCACCTCTAATCCGAGACAATCTATTCCAGCATTACAGGACACTATTGAACGTTTCTCCTCCTTTGCTGGTTTCTCCATCAACTACAACAAATCGGAGGCTCTAGCCATGTCTCCTCAGGTCACCACGGGTTGGGACACTCCTTTTCCATTTCGCTGGGCCCCCACCCATATTACATATCTAGGGATTCTTCTCCCTTCTGACCCTACTTGACTTTACTCTGACAATGTACGTCCTATCCTCACTAAAATCCAGACTGAACTAGCGCTCTGGCAAAAATTGCCCCTCAACTTAATGGGACGCTGCCATCTTGTTAAGATGGCTAGTTTCCCCAAATTGCTCTATGTCCTCCAGATGGTTCCAGTCATGTTCTCAAAATCTGATCTATCATCCCTTAACTCGTCTATTTCTAAATTTATTTGGGCTGATAAACAACCCAGAATAAGCTTTTTCAAATTGTCCCAGACGGTGCAGAATGGAGGAATGAATCTGCCGGACATAGAGCAATATAATAGGGCATGCCTTTTACGTTTCGCTATGGACTGGCTTAGGGGTACATCTGTCTTTATCGACTCGTTGATTGACTCCCAACTCTGTGCCCCCTTATCTTTAAGTTTTCTTCTCCACGCGAATAGATCCGAATTGTCATCCTCTCACATTGATAACCTGCTTTTAACCTCCACCATTGTAGCATGGCGGTTGTCTAGAAGGTCTCTAAAGTTACAACATACCTGCTCATTATTTCTCTCTCTGGTTGGTAACCTACAATTTCAGAAGGGTAAGGCCTCTTTCCCCTTCACTGCTTGGCGCACGGCTGGGATTACACAAATTGGTGACCTTCTTGACTCCAGGAAAAAGATACTCTCTTTTGCTGAGGTGTCATCCAAATTTAACATTGATCCTCGCCATACATTTTATTTTTTTCAGGCCTCGCACTATATACAATCGTTCCTTTCACATCTCCACCCGTAGGACTTTATTAATTCCCTAGATACACTCCTGCGCTCTGGGACATATTCCATTTCGACTATCTATGTCCGCATACGTACAGAACATGTACCCACTTCTGACCTTGTTCAAGTTCAGAAATGGTCCTCTCAAATACCTACAATGTCTCCCGATGCCGTAATGGATAGTTTTACAGCCTCTTTAAAAATTATCCCAGACAGCTTACACCAGGAAATGTCATATAAGATCTTACATAGAGCCTATATCTCTCCAAAGAGGAGTCACTTGATGGGTTTATCTGACTCAGCAAAATGCATAAAATGCTCTTCACCGTTAGCTGATCTTATGCACTGCTTTTGGCACTGCCCTTGCATTCAGGCTTTCTGGGCTGAGCTGAGGAACTATGGCACCTCCGAGTTGGGTTTACACTTTCAATGTACTGCCTCTCGGGCTCTCTTTGGACATATTCTTGATCAAACCGATCTCCCTGCTCAGGATACGAAACTGGTAGTGATTCTCTCAGCGGTAGGCAGAAAAGCTATACTTCAGCAGTGGATTTCCGCCCCCCCCCCCCCCCCCGCCCCCCACTTTACCACTGGTGACCTCTAGGCTACTTTTCCTATTCACGATGGACTGGCTAGAAACATCTCTCAATAAAGAAATACTAACTCCTGCGCTGTTTCAATGCTGGGGTCGATTTATACATTAGCTACCCACTTTAACAAAACTAGCCATTAAGCAGAGTTTTTGTTGCACCACAAGGTATGGCCGTCAACAGAGCCGGCCCTAACCAATATGATGCCCTAGGCAAGATTTTGGTTGGTGCCCCCTAGCACCACCGCTGGTTCCGCCTCTGACCTTGCACCTCTTTCCCAGCACCATCACCCCTCACCCAGAGCAGTCCTTATTTTGGTGTTTGTACCCCTTATATTTTAAATATAAACAGTTTGCACATTTGGCACACAGCCCAAAAAGGGGTGTGTTTTTGCTGGCAAGGGGCATGGCCACACAATAGTGACCCCAATTCCAATTACGCCACTCAGTACTGCAACTTTATTCACATTTGATCATGCGATAGTGTCAATAATTCATATTACATCCCACAGTAGTATCACTTTACCTTATAAACGTTACTCCTCACAGTAGAACCCCTTATTCACATTACATCACACTGAGTTGCTCCTTATTCACATTACACCACACCCTATTGCTCTTTATTCATATTAGACGACACAGTAGTGCCCTTTCTATACGCAACGCCACATAGTAGAGCACCTTATACACATAATGCCACACATTAGTAATGCATTTTTACACATAATTCCACACAGTAATGCCCCTTACACATTATTAATGTCCTTATAAACAAATGCGCCTTACACATTATGACCTTTATTAATGCCCTTTTACACATAATGTCCCTTACACATATGCCGCACATTATTAATGCCCTTATACACATAATGACACACATAGTGCCCCCTACACATTTGCTGCACATTATTAGTGCCCCTATACACATAATGACACACATACAGTAGTACCGTTACACATATGCCGCACATTATTAATGCCCTTATACACATAATGACACACATGGTGCCCCTTACACATATGTTGCACATTATTAATGCATTTTTACATGACACACATAATGATCCTTACACATATTCCGAACACTACTGCACAACCAACCCACTCACATGCACACAACACTCACACTGCCACTAACACTGTGATCTCTGCCTCTGCTTGGATACAGATGTGTCCTCATAAATCTTGCCTCAATGCTAACGTCGGGCACCTTTTTTTATGAAAATGCATCTTATTTGCATTGCTATGTGGTTAGGATGCACAAGCAGCTTCTGCTGATTAAAATGATATGCGGCATGCCTATATACTGTGTGAGACTGTGGCTGTATCTGCATATGAAATGCTACACACAGAATATAGGCATGCTGCATATCATTTTAATCAGCAGAAGCTGCTGATGCCCCTAGGCATATCAAATGCCCTAGGCAATTGCCTAGCTTGCCTATACCTATGGCCGGCTCTGGCCGTCAACTCCTGGCTGATAACCCTCCGGTTTCCCTCCCATAACCGCCTACCTCCTTTCACCTTCCCGCTTCCCCTCCTTTTTTCTTTTTCTTCTTCTCCTTATCGCACTTACCTCTTTATTCTGCCAGAGCTTCCTATGCTCTCATCCTCTACTTCCTCTCTTTGGCTCTCCAACGACTATATACTTTCTCTAGCTCTGATGATGTCTCCATGGATGGGTCGGCAGTCCCCTTGCCTTGGCAGGTACTATTTTATTTTGTATGTTGGTTCACTGTTTTTGATTTCTGTGTTCCCCGGCGGGGAGAATGCATTAGAATGTTCTACTGTTTATATTTTTGTTTTGTTTTGTTTCTGTATCAAAATTGCGACTGATATTTTCGCAGAAAAGTCTTTTATACGATTCATGTAACTCTAATGTCTGCGATCTTGATATGTTATATTAGAAAATGGAAAATATGAGGTTCTGCTCTAGGCCCCACCACCCTTCTGACTAGTTCATTTGTGATTTAACAGTGATTTGTACATTGGTCGGGTCCTCTGCTTTATCATGCTGTTATTTTCTGTATTTTATACACCTCAATAAAATATATATTGGGGAAAAAAAAGAGGGTTGAAATAAATGGTTCACCCAGAATTGATATAAGACAATGGGACCAAACACAGAAAACGATGCTTCTATGGACATTCAGCTTTAAATTGAACCTGATTGTGACTTCTGGATTCCGTTTTTGAACAGAGTCTGCATACTGAGCCTGCAGCCAACTAGGAGAGACACATACAGCAGCCAGGTTCAGAGCCATATATGTATGTATAATTAATATATATGTGTGTATGTGGGGGGGTTAATAAATATATATATATATATATATATATATATATCCCCCACAGTAAATCCTGCGTTTGCCCCTGAGGTACTCAATAGCTGGACCTGTCTCAGCAGTTTCTTACTGCACAAGATGGCGCCGCATCCACTCCTTTCAGAAGGCCGGGCAGTGTCTTGTCTCCGGTTATGACATCTCTTACACTCGCTCACCTGGCTCTCTGCTTCCCAGTAGCACACTGCTGCTTCTGCTCTGCAGCACTGCTCTCACCACCCAGTGTGACCATGCTGTTTGCATCCATTACTAAGATCCTGCTCCGCTCCTCATTTAACTGAGTAAATTTACTAAGTTGGGAGTTCTATTTAGGATGGGATGTTGCCCATGTCACCCAATCAGATTCCAGGTATTATCTTCTAAAAGGTATAGATAAAAGAGAAGTAGAATCTAATTGGTTGCTATGGGCAACATCCCATCTTAAACAGAACTCCCATCTTAGTAAATTTACCCCAACGTGTCCAACACCTCCAACCACTTCCAAGCAACTCCTCCTTCTTCCCACAAGGCTCCTTTGTTCCCATGCTGCCTTGTGCAATCCACACTCGCCATCTGGAACATATGATCGGACCAGGGTCTGTCCTTATCACCTGCTGTACCTGCACTTTACCTTCTCTGCTACAAACACTGTAAGGGGCACACACACTACTTTTCAGGGTGCCACAGATGCAGCAGCTACAGCTTTTTCTCACTACAAGTTCAGTGTGCTACGTCTGTGTTTTTGTACGTGTGTAAAACTAATTCCTGTGCTGTAAAAAGTCAAAGCCTGGGTCTCTGGTACACTGAGTGGCATTTCACTGCACCTGCGATGTGCATAAGACACTAACTTTAACGCCAAGCGTCTCGCACTTTATGTCGTATAGACGGTAAGTGTATGAGGATACATCTGTAAGTCACACAGCTCCAAGAAATATTTAATGCATTGCTAATTAGTGCTAACCTTGATCCCTCTGTTAGAAGATGGAGCCCGAAAATGTAATGACCCCTCTCCTAGCAGTTACTAGTCCAGGGCTGAGAAGGTTCCGCAGTTGCCTCTCATGGGAAGCCTATCTCTTATTACCCAGACCTCAACCTTCAGTGGGTTTGGAAGAGCGAGAGCAGAATGGGGACGGTAACCTCTAGTACAGTAAGGCTTCTGAATATTATGTCGATAGTGATCATGTAAATTTTCATAATATCAACATGTGAACGTTGATGTGATCAGCTTTTTGACATTCAGCATGTCAACACTAATGCCATGTTGACACGGTCACAATGTCAACAATTCAATTGTAATATATCCCTAACTCTAACACTAATGCCAACCCAAAACCTTAATCCTAACACTAATGATTGCATTTTCCCTATGTCAACATATCATATGTCGACAATCAATTAATCATGTTGACATCATAACTGTCGATCTGGTGTCGTTTATGAATGTTGACATAGTAATAGTCAGCTAAGTGACTACATACTGACAGGGATGAAAGTGGAACAGTTTCTTATTATAACTGATCATAGCTATAATAAGGAAACCTGATGCACTAAGACTGGTAATTTTTTTTTTTTTTTGAAGCACGCAGCAAGATGCACATAATGCATGCATTGATAGCGATGACCATACTTACTATAAAGGCACATCAGGGGAAATCAGCTCATTAGGGGTCATTCAGATGGGGTTGTTATTGCGCTATCATACGCAAAGTACTGATGTTCATGCGCAGGACCCATAAACCTCACACGTCAGATGCATCCACACGCCACTCAAGCACACTTAACTCATAAAATAAAGACACCACAACTGTAGTTGGCGTAAAAGGGGTCAGCTTTTATTTTCTGACTGAGAGGGAGGCCTATTAAATACTAAAATAAAATGCAGACTTCCCTCTCTAACTAAGGTGGCGGGGAGAAGAATGGTTAAACATAATAAACGTAACATGGGTGATCAACATTATAATACAGAAAAACAAGCAATAAAAAACATGTGTGAGGGAGCCTCCTGCCCCAGATGTTCCGGGATCGGCCTCCTGCCTCCATCCCAGACATCGAAAAATCAAAAATCCAAGGACAGGGGTCGACCTTCTGCCACTACCCCTGTCCACCAACAGTTGTAGGGACGGAGGTACACTCCGCCCCTACGGGATAAAAAATTGGGCCACCGGCCCCGCCATCCACATATGCTTTATACCAATTATATGGACCCACTTGGTAAAATGATGCCCGTAAACTAATTATAAAAACTATAAAAATTACCTCAAAGTACACCCAAACTTACTAACCTTGAACTCATAATTAAATTTAAGTAACCGTTCAGAAAACCGGCCAACTGCCAGGTTACCAACCTGTAACCGCCACCGAACTCAAAACCCACACAACAACACAGAAAACTAACTAAAGAGACCTAAGAAAGCGGAACAAAAAACCCAAATGGACTATCAAAAGAGAAAACTATCGAAAGGGGCCGAAGAACATGAGTAAAAACTATCTAAAGTGACCTAAGAACGTGACTTGACTTGAGGCAAAAACACAAAACTTCGTTAGCCGGCAAAAGCCGTAATTAAAACCAACGATAAAACAAAAATTCCTCAAGGCCCCCGCAATCACAAAGTGCAACTGCGACGAGCGGCTAGTCCTCAAAGGGGCGCACTGGGAGGAAAAGGCCTGATATAGCGTCTGACTGCACCAGACCTCCACCTACCCAGTGCCCGGACTTCAACCTCGGACTAACCCGCCGCAGCGGCAGCTGAAGCAGTGCCGATGCAAAAAGAGTGAGTCCCATAGTCGGCCGGAGATAGACCCAGGTACAAAATACAACGCCCCAAAACCGACCGAAATTGATATCTGGTCAACGGGGAACCGTCACTATGGACGAGCCACCCGGTGGGCGTTGGAGGCCGTATGGACGAATAAGCCTGGGCCACGGAAACTGGACAAATGCCCCGCGCACGGGCCTGACCCATTCGAACCCACTGCCCCCTGCCGACTACGTCAGTCTTGGAGCGCTGAATCCTGCACCACAAACCGTCGGGGCGATTGACGATGTGGGCCTCCAGCATGGGCGAGGCAGAAGCCCGAGAGACGGACACCAGCTCACCCACCCTGAACGCACCGTGGAAGGCCATCGTAAAGGCCGCCCGGAAGAGGCGAACCTCGTATCCCGAAGAGCAAATGCTCTGTAGGGATCCCAAAATCCGCCTCAGCAAAGCACCAGTGATTGGCTGGCGAGTATCCGGGAGGGGCGGAGTCGCCCGAGCCCAACCTTTCAACACCCGCCAGAGGAAAAAGGACTTCGTAAAATCCGCTTCCCCCCCGAAGCTGCAGAAAGTAAGATATACCCGCCAGAACCCTGTTAACAGACGCCCGCGAAATCCCGTCTGAGTACAAAACCCAGATGTAGTCCAAAAGTAAATCATGAGAGGTCTTACCACACTGGCCTCTCTCCAGGAGGAAGCGACACCACCGCTCCCAGGCGGCCCGGTAGGCCGCAAAAGTTGCAGGGGCCAATGACCTGTGGGCTAACGCCTCCAATCCGGGTGGATGACCTGCCACACATAAGCAGGACATGATTCCCCATGGATTAGAGCTGCAGGAGCCAAGTGCCTAAACCGCTGCAAATCGCCGCGAGACAGGGCATCTGCAATTTCGTTACACATGCCAGGGACATGCTTGGCTCGCAACGTAATGTTGTTCACCAAGCATAACAAGACTATCTGCGCAATGACCCACAGGACCGGCAAGGACGTGGATTTTTGGCGGTTGATGGCAAAAACCATGCCCAAATTATCGCACCAGAAGACATGTTTGTTACGCAGGGCATCGCACCATAATTCCAAAGCGACCAGAATAGGAAAAATTTCCAGCAACAGCATGTTCGTAGTGAGGCCCTTGCTAAAACAGGCACGCGGCCAAGGAGACGCGCACTAACGGCCCGCGAAATAAGCGCCGAACCCGAAAGCGCCAGAGGCGTCCGTGAAAAGCTCCAGGGACGGGCTAGACACGACCGCCTCCTGCAAAATACAGATGCCGTTGAAACGAACAAGAAAGTTGTCCCAAATACTTAAATCCTGTCGGATTTCGAGGGACAACCTAAGGAAATGATGCGGGCGTCTAACCCCCACGGTAGCCCGTTCCAAATTTCTACAGAAAACCCTGCCCATGGGGATCACCTTGCAAGCGAAGTTAAACAGGCCCAATAGGGATTGAGCCTGCTTGAGAGTGAGCTTGCCCGCAGCCAGTGCATATAGGATACCGTCACGTAAACGCAACACCTTGTCCGAAGGAAGCCTACAGAGACCACCGACTGTATCAATCTGAATCCCGAGGTAAACCAATGAGGTGGAGGGACCCTCCGTCTTTTCTGGTGCAACCGGAACCCCCAAAGCGTGCAAAGAGGGCCAGAGCCCCCTGCAGCAAGTTGACGCAGCGAGGTGAATCTGAGGGGCCGATAAAAAGAAAATCGTCCAAGTAGTGCGAAATTTGCCTGCTCGAGACACCAGTGGAGGAAAGAACTGAATCTCTCGAAGTAGGCGCAAGAGATAGAACAGCCCATAGGGAGGCACCGATCGATGTAATAGCCATCGTCCAGCTTAAAACCCATAAACCGGAAGGCGGAAGGGTGCAGCGGAAGGAGACGAAACGCTGACTGGATGTCCAATTTACACATCACTGCCCCCGGCCCAAAAGACCGGATGGTGTCTATGGCCGAATCAAAGGAGAGGTAAACAACCCTACACTGGTCAGAAGGGATAGCATCATTAACCGAGGACCCCAGAGGACAGGAAAGATGTTGGATGAGGCGAAATTTGCCCGCTGTCTTTTTGGGCACTATGCCTACGGGGGACAAGACCAAATCTGGCAAGGGGGGTTCCCGGAAAGGGCCTATCATCCTCCCTAACACCACCTCTGCCTCTACCTTCTGCCGGAGCACGTCCGGAAACTCCCGAGCCGAACGCAGGTTCGTACCCGCCCCGGGACCCACCTGTCCATGTATCAGCAAGGGGAAACCCGACGCGAAACCCGAGTGTAAAAATTGGGTGTCCACCGGCCGCGGGCACCGTCGCAGCCAGGGAATGAGCGCCTGAAGTCTAATTGGAGTGGGGGCTGTGGCCAACGCCGGTGGCTGCGGGAGCGCGACTCTGCCGGGGCTGCGAGCCAGAAGCACCCCCGGTCCCTGGACTGGGGCAATCCTTAATCCCGTGGCCCCCACCACATCTGATACAGGAGTGATGAAAACGACACTGCCCCCCCCCCCCCAAGTCGCATTTGGCATTATTAAAAGCGAAGCATTTCCCATGCCCCGCGCACCCTGCACCTCCGCGAAAGCCGGCAGAACGAGAGGCAGGCCGTTTTGCCCATCGTCTCGCCGTGCCGCCTTCATCAGTGCCGGCCGAATCCTGGGTCAGTTCAGAGCACAGTTCCACATCTTTTTTACCGAAGTTATAGATCTGCCGCCCGTGTTGTTTGCGCCGGAAATCCTCGTCGTAACGCCGCCAGGCCGACCCTTTGTACTTATGGTACAGCACATGTATGAGGAATTGATAGCGCACAACGTTCATGTGTTCGTCCTGGCGCGTCTCCAGGTAACACGCCGCAAAGATCAACATGCAGCGTACCCAATTCGGGTAGGACCGCAAAGCGTCCTCGCTACCCTGCCCCTTTTTCTTAGCTGAAAGCAAGGCTTTACGATCGTCGCTGGTAAGAGCAAAAATATTGACATATTGGCCCTTACGAATACGGTCCCGGACCCGGGGCCTGAGTCCACGTTGCACAGCCGTATTGGCGCAGTGCACGGTGTCCGATTCCACCGATACTTGGGAGGCGGACGAGGTGGAATACCGACGCTCGCGTCGTCTGCGACGCTTAACTCTGTGCAAGCCACCATCTGAGGAGGACAGACCCTCCGAGGACGTGGAGGCAAGGGATGAATCAGTGCCCCTGCGCCTGCTGCGCTTGCCGGAAATCCTACCCGCACTGCTGCCTATGCTAGAGGAGTCGGAGCGAGTACCCGAACCCAAGCCGCTACGGGGTTTCACCGCGCTCCCCCTGGACCAGTCGGGGTCCGAGGAAGACTCACCTGCAAGAGAGGGAACACCGGCCGTCCCACCGGCCGTCCCACCGGCCACCGAACGACTCGTGGATGCACCGACTGACTCCATTGCTGACCCGACGTCCGCGGCTGGGGAGACAAAAGAGACATTGTTCCCCTGCTCCACCACCGGACCCGCAGCCGCCGGGAGCGGGGCAGGAGGGGGGACCGTTGCGCCAGAGGACAGAAGCGGGATAAGAGATTGCGCAATGCTATCCGCCAAAGAAGCAGTGGGCCGCCCCAGTCCCCCGGGTATGGAGGATAACAAGGGAGCCACCGCCGACACCACAGTGGCACAAATGGCGGACAAGACGGTGGCGTCCACCAAGGGTGCAGCCGCACTGGCAGGCGAAGTAAGAACAGAAGGCCACGCGAGTCGCGCGCCCCACGTGAGGTACGCAAACCTCCCGTCGGGAGCAAGGACCCGGAGGATCCCTCACTATCGGGAATCACGGCACAACCGTCTTGCTGCGCTAAACCGCGGGCAGACCGCCGGCGCCGTGACCGTCTATTACCCGAGCGTCGGCCACAGGAGGAGAAATCGGAGAGTCGTCACTACTAGAAGGGGGCAGCGCGACGTCGGACTGAGAGCTGACCGCAGAAGCGTCGGCAGGAGACAACTAGACGCGGGGAGGGGGAGCTGGTTCGTGAGCCACCTGCGCACGCCGCCAGGTTATGGGGTGAGTGACCGGCAGGCGAGACCCTGGCCGGTGTCCGGCAGGAGCCGCACGGCCGCGGGCGGCGGCAGAACTACCCGCCAAGGGAGGCGCCCTGGAAGGGACCGGCGCCCCGGGCCCATCCACGGCTGGTGAGGTCGGGCGGGCCGCCCCACCGCGGGCAGACGCAGCACCCCCCCCCCCGCACGACAGGCCCCACACTATCTGTAACCGGCAACGCCCCCTCCGCAGCCGCGGAGCGGGGGCGACGCCCCACCCCAATGCGGGAGGGCGCTGACCGGTCCGGCAAAGAAGTTATTGACACAGAGGGGGTAGGCCTCATCTGGGCCCCCCTGCTGTGTGGCTGATCTGTGGCACGCGCGCGCTGCCCAGACTGCCTGCGTCCGGCAGCCGTGTGACCCCCCAGCCGCCCACTGTTTAACCCAGGAGGAAGGAGACTGGGGACTGGGAAGAGCCACCGGGCCGCAGGGCGGGAGCTCCGTCACCGCCCACGTGACCCGTGCGGCCATCCGCCACACTAAGACGCCCCCGGGTCCCCGGCGCTCCGTCCACCACCGCTGACCGCAGAGGGGATGGAGACGGAGAGCGCGAACGAGGGGGAGCACGGGCGGCGGCCGAGCCCTGCCGCGCACGCCTCTCGTCTCCCGTACGGCAGCCGCAGCAGGGCTACCCCGGCCCGGCAGGACATCAGAGAAGTCCAAAAGCCGGGCGGGGAGGCCAGCGCTGCGGGTAGGACGGGATGGGGCAGGCATCGCACAAAGGGAGGGGGCTGAAGGGTTAGCCGCACAGAATAAGACACAGGGGAGAAGGGAGGCACAGTAAGGAATAACAGTAAAAGATAAGAAAAGATGGAATGGGAGAGTGAAAGTAGCAGTAGGAATATGAAAGTAGAAGTGCAGAAAGAGCAAGGGAATGAACTGGAATTACAAATGAAAAAATGGGTAGTACTTGCAGCCTCATGTGAAGAAACTGAAAGAGGCAGGAAGTACTAGGTTAGCAACCTATATCCATGGCAGTACAGCCCCTATCCACAATCCAGCCAATAGCCTCCAGGTCCCTCCATCTACGTTCCTCCCACTACAAAAACATTAACCCCTTCCAAGCCAAAGTGATGCATTGAGCGGCGCTCCGCAAGCCCAGACGGTGCGTTTATGCTGCTATGGTCACATTATATTCCCTACGCAGTCTTTCTGCACGTGCCAGAATGTGACCTGTGATGTCACAAGAAACCCAGCATCAGACTGCCAGTGATTGACAACCAGATGCAGTTTTGAGGGCGGCGTTTGTAAAAACAGAGGCATGTTGCTGCTATTTAGGGGTAAGGAAGAGGCCAGGGATCTCCGTCGTAGGTGAATAGATAGCAGGTGTGTGCTCCTCCTGCCTCTCCCTTACCACTGGACACTGCACCTGTGGGAGGGACTGTGCAACAGAAGAGCGGGGCTGTCCCGTCCAAGGTGGGACAGTTGGTAGCAGGGCCGTTTCTTGGGGAGGGCGAGCCGTGCAACCGCACGGGGCGCCCGCCGCAGCACTAACTGTGGCTCCCTGCTTCCCCTCCTCCGTCTCCCCGAGTACCCCATTCGGGGGGCGGAGTTTTGCAGAATACAGCGGTTGCGTTGTGACGTCACGACGCAACCACGTCATTCCGCGAAACTCTGCTCCCCCCCCAAGCGGAGTACAGAGGAGGAGGGGGAACCAAGCTAGGAAGAGGGAGAGGCGGCTGGCGCGAGGAGCGACTGGTGAGGCGGGCCGAAGAGCGGGAATCGCCTATGTAAGTATACGCTCGCTCGCTCTCTCTCTCAATCTCCCACTCTGAGTGCCATAATGTGTAAAATGGGGACACTTGCCTGCCGTAATGTGTATAATGGGGACTCTTGCCTGCCGTAATGTATAAAATGGGGACACTTGCCTGCCGTAATGTGTAAAATGAGGACTCTTGCCTGCCGTAATGTGTAAAATGGAGACTCTTGCCTGCCGTAATGTATAAAATGGGGACACATGCCTGCTTAATGTGTAAAATAGTGACTCTTGCCTGCCGTAATGTGTAAAATGAGGACTCTTGCCTGCCATCATGTGTAAAATGGAGACTCTTGCCTGCCGTAATGTATAAAATGGAGACTCTTGCCTGCCGTAATGTATAAAATAGTGACTCTTGCCTGCCGTAATGTGTAAAATGGGGACTCTTGCCTGCCTAATGTGTAAAATGGGGACTCTTGCCTGCTGTATTGTGTAAAATGGGGACTCTTGCCTGCCGTAATGTGTAAAATGGGGACTCTTGCCTGCGTAATGTGTAAAATGGGGACTCTTGCCTGCGTAATGTGTAAAAACTAAAACGGGGACTCTTGCCTGCTGTAATGTGGAAAATGGGGACTCTTGCCTGCCTAATGTGTAAAATGGGGACTTTTGCCTGCCGTAATGTGGAAAATGGGGACTCTTGCCTGCCGTAATGTGGAAAATGGGGACTCTTGCCTGCCGTAATGTGGAAAATGGGGACTCTTGCCTGCCGTAATGTGGAAAATGGGGACTCTTTCCTGTCGTAATGTGGAAAATGGGGACACTTGCCTGCTGTAATGTGGAAAATGGGGACTCTTTCCTGTCGTAATGTGTAAAAACTAAAATGGGGACTCTTGCCTGCTGTAATGTGGAAAATGGGGACTCTTGCCTGCCTAATGTGTAAAATGGGGACTTTTGCCTGCCGTAATGTGTAAAATGGGGACTCTTGCCTGCTGTATTGTGTAAAATGGGGACTCTTGCCTGCCGTAATGTGTAAAATGGGGACTCTTGCCTGCGTAATGTGTAAAATGGGGACTCTTGCCTGCGTAATGTGTAAAAACTAAAATGGGGACTCTTGCCTGCTGTAATGTGGAAAATGGGGACTCTTGCCTGCCTAATGTGTAAAATGGGGACTTTTGCCTGCCGTAATGTGGAAAATGGGGACTCTTGCCTGCCGTAATGTGGAAAATGGGGACTCTTGCCTGCCGTAATGTGGAAAATGGGGACTCTTGCCTGCCGTAATGTGGAAAATGGGGACTCTTTCCTGTCGTAATGTGGAAAATGGGGACACTTGCCTGCTGTAATGTGGTGATTTAATGTATCAAGGGCATTGCAGTGTGTAGCATAATATGGTGCAGGGAGCATTACTGTGTGGGGCTTAATATGGTAGAATTTTGTTTTTCCTATGGTGGCCTTGATCTGTTGGAGCAGGGTCAAAAACTGGATTGTGAGGTAGTCTTTGCAGATGAGGCCACACCCATTTAAATGAAACCTTGCCCATTTAGATGAGGCCACGCTCCCTCGCCGGGAGCGCGCCTAAGGCGCACGCAAGGGTTTTTAAAAAAAATTAAAAATCTAGGTGGGGGGGGGCGCATTTTTTTTTAATGTCATGGGGGGGTGGAGCGCATTAGTAAATCTCGCACTGGGAGCCAAATTGGCTAGAAACAGCCCTGGTTGGTAGGTATGCTAACTACACATTTATAAACATTGTGGTCACTGAAAATGATCCTAATGTGATAGAGCCATTGTACACAAGTGTTAATTACCCCCGCGCTCGCGAAAAAGGGGGCATGGTCATATAGAGGGGGCATGGCCTCGTAGGGATCCCAAGAACGTCTTCGGAGATGCTGAGCTGTATTGGGCTGCTCCCAGAGACAGTCTCCATGCGCTGTCAGCTCCTCTTCTATGACAGGAGCCGGGTGCTGTAGGAGACTTTCACACACCCTGCACCCGCCTTGTGACGCCACTGATTACAGCAATAACATAGGGTCTGATTCAGAGGTAGATTTCATTGCAACTGTGATCCCGTATGCAGCTGACCTGTAGAAATACGCTAATGCTGCAGCAGCAGAGATTTGTATAGAGAAGCCCATCAGTGGCATCTGTTGCTTACGTACACAAGATGCACTATCTGCAACATCAGTTGCACCCTCGAATTTCTATGGCAATTACTTTGCAAATAAATCCTCACTGCAACTGCTGCATACTTGCCTACTTTTGAAAACTAGAATCAGGGAAATTACAGTAGCATGTGCCGCGTGCCGCCAAGGAGGCGTGTCAAACTCTACCCAAAGGGAGTGTCTAATTCCACAAATGGGCGTGTCTATGCTTAAATGCTTGTTGTTGCAAGATATTTCTATATAACATTAGTAACAATATACAGGTTGAGTATCCCATATCCAAATATTCCGAAATACGGAATATTCCGAATTATGGAACTTTTTTCGTGAGAGTGAGATAGTGAAACCTTTGTTTTCTGAAGCTCAATGTACACAAACTTTGTTTAATACACAAAGTTATTAAAAATATTGTATTAAATGACCTTCAGGCTGTGTGTATAAGGTGTATATGAAACATAAATGAATTGTGTGATTAGACTTAGGTCCCATCGCCATGATATCTCATTATGGTATGCAATTATTCCAAAATACGGAAAAATCCGATATCCAAAATTCTTCCGGTCCCAAGCATTTTGGATAAGGGATACTCAACCTGTATTTTGGGAAGTTTTGCAAGTGTTGATACTAACATTACCGCCTGAAATACGGGGTTTCTTATTTGCAATATGTTTTCGCTGTGATATGTCTTTTCTTCTCACTCAGCACAATATGCATGGTAAATGTATGCAATCAATTCCAAATGCAAGTTGACCGTGTGTAAATTTATCCTTAAACATATAAGTAAATGATTATTTTGGTGTACTAGATGTTATTTTTATTGTGAACACTGGATTGTCTGCGTCTTGTAGGCACTACCTATATTTATTGGATGTGCTATTTTCCATTCCATTTTGGATGTGCTGTTTTCCATTCCATTACAGCATTAACCAAATCATTACAGAAAAAGTGATTCCTGAGTTTCTTTGCAAATCACTGTTCTTGCAAAAAAGAAACTCCTTAGTGTCACCCCTGACAAAATCTGAAGAATCCGGGAAAATTGACCTATAAAGTAGTGATGAGCGGGTTCGGTTCCTCGGAATCCGAACCCGCCGAACTTCAGCTTTTTTTACACGGATCCGAGCGACTCGGATCTTCCCGCCTTGCTCGGTTAACCCGAGCGCGCCCGAACGTCATCATGACGCTGTCGGATTCTCGCGAGGCTCGGATTCTATCGCGAGACTCGGATTCTATATAAGGAGCCGCGCGTCGCCGCCATTTTACACGTGCATTGAGATTGATAGTGAGAGGACGTGGCTGGCGTCCTCTCCGTTTAGAGAAGAAATAGATAGGAGAGTGAGAGTGAGACAGTGACACTTCATTTACTGGAGCTTAGGAGGAGTACTCAGACAGAGAGTGCAGAATTTTGCTGATAGTATTAGTTAGTTATACTAGTGACAGAGTGAGACAGTGACACTTCATTTACTGGAGCTTAGGAGGAGTACTCAGACAGAGAGTGCAGAATTTTGCTGATAGTATTAGTTAGTTATACTAGTGACTGACCAGTGACCACCAGTGCAGTTTTATATTATTTAATATAATCCGTTCTCTGCCTGAAAAAACGATACACAGTGACTCAGTCACATACCATATCTGTGCTCAGCCCAGTGTGCTGCTGCATCATCTATGTATAATATCTGACTGTGCTCACACAGCTTAATTGTGGGGGAGACTGGGGAGCAGTTAGGTTATAGCAGGAGCCAGGAGTACATATTAAAATTAAACAGTGCACACTTTTTTTCTGCAGGAGTGCCACTGCCAGTGTGACTGACCAGTGACCTGACCACCAGTATATAGTATACTATATTGTATTGTGAATGTCTGCCTGTAAAAGTTAAACACACGTCGTGTGACTTGTGTGGTGTTTTTTTATTCTATAAAATAAAAAACTCATTCTGCTGACAGTGTCCAGCAGGTCCGTCATTATATAATATATACCTGTCCGGCTGCAGTAGTGATATATATATATTTTTTATATCATTATTTATCATCCAGTCGCAGCAGACACAGTACGGTAGTTCACGGCTGTAGCTACCTCTGTGTCGGCACTCGGCAGTCCATCCATAATTGTATACCACCTACCCGTGGTTTTTTTCTTTCTTTCTTCTTTATACATACTACATCTCATTATCATCCAGTCTATATTAGCAGCAGACACAGTACAGTACGGTAGTCCACGGCTGTAGCTACCTCTGTGTCGGCACTCGGCAGTCTGTCCATAATTGTATACCACCTACCCGTGTTTTTTTTTTTCTTTCTTCTTTATACATACTACATCTCATTATCAACCAGTCTATATTAGCAGCAGACACAGTACGGTAGTCCACGGCTGTAGCTACCTCTGTGTCGGCACTCGGCAGTCCATCCATAATTGTATACCACCTACCCGTGGTTTTTTTTTCTTTCTTCTTTATACATACTACATCTCATTATCATCCAGTCTATATTAGCAGCAGACACAGTACAGTACGGTAGTCCACGGCTGTAGCTACCTCTGTGTCGGCACTCGGCAGTCCATCCATAATTGTATACCACCTACCCGTGTTTTTTTTTTTCTTTCTTCTTTATACATACTACATCTCATTATCATCCAGTCTATATTAGCAGCAGACACAGTACAGTACGGTAGTCCACGGCTGTAGCTACCTCTGTGTCGGCACTCGGCAGTCCATCCATAATTGTATACCACCTACCCGTGGTTTTTTTTCTTTCTTCTTTATACATACATACTACATCTCTTTATCAACCAGTCTATATTAGCAGCAGACACAGTACGGTAGTCCACGGCTGTAGCTACCTCTGTGTCGGCACTCGGCAGTCCATCCATAATTGTATACCACCTACCCGTGGTTTTTTTTTCTTTCTTCTTTATACATACATACTACATCTCTTTATCAACCAGTCTATATTAGCAGCAGACACAGTACGGTAGTCCACGGCTGTAGCTACCTCTGTGTCGGCACTCAGCAGTCCGTCCATAATTGTATACCACCTACCCGTGGTTTTTTTTTCTTTCTTCTTTATACATACATACTACATCTCTTTATCAACCAGTCTATATTAGCAGCAGACACAGTACGGTAGTCCACGGCTGTAGCTACCTCTGTGTCGGCACTCGGCAGTCCATCCATAATTGTATACCACCTACCCGTGGTTTTTTTTTTCTTTCTTCTTTATACATACTACATCTCATTATCATCCAGTCTATATTAGCAGCAGACACAGTACAGTACGGTAGTCCACGGCTGTAGCTACCTCTGTGTCGGCACTCGGCAGTCCGTCCATAATTGTATACCACCTACCCGTGGTTTTTTTTTCTTTCTTCTTTATACATACATACTACATCTCATTATCAACCAGTCTATATTAGCAGTAGACACAGTACAGTACGGTAGTCCACGGCTGTAGCTACCTCTGTGTCGGCACTCTGCAGTCCATCCATAATTGTATACCACCTACCCGTGGTTTTTTTTTCTTTCTTCTTTATACATACATACTACATCTCTTTATCAACCAGTCTATATTAGCAGCAGACACAGTACGGTAGTCCACGGCTGTAGCTACCTCTGTGTCGGCTTTCGGCAGTCCGTCCATAATTGTATACCACCTACCCGTGGTTTTTTTTTCTTTCTTCTTTATACATACATACTACATCTCTTTATCAACCAGTCTATATTAGCAGCAGACACAGTACGGTAGTCCACGGCTGTAGCTACCTCTGTGTCGGCACTCGGCAGTCCATCCATAATTGTATACCACCTACCCGTGGTTTTTTCTTTCTTTCTTCTTTATACATACTACATCTCATTATCATCCAGTCTATATTAGCAGCAGACACAGTACAGTACGGTAGTCCACGGCTGTAGCTACCTCTGTGTCGGCACTTGGCAGTCCATCCATAATTGTATACTAGTATCCATCCATCTCCATTGTTTACCTGAGGTGCCTTTTAGTTGTGCCTATTAAAATATGGAGAACAAAAATGTTGAGGTTCCAAAATTAGGGAAAGATCAAGATCCACTTCCACCTCGTGCTGAAGCTGCTGCCACTAGTCATGGCCGAGACGATGAAATGCCAGCAACGTCGTCTGCCAAGGCCGATGCCCAATGGCATAGTACAGAGCATGTCAAATCCAAAACACCAAATATCAGTAAAAAAAGGACTCCAAAACCTAAAATAAAATTGTCGGAGGAGAAGCGTAAACTTGCCAATATGCCATTTACCACACGGAGTGGCAAGGAACGGCTGAGGCCCTGGCCTATGTTCATGGCTAGTGGTTCAGCTTCACATGAGGATGGAGGCACTCAGCCTCTCGCTAGAAAAATGAAAAGACTCAAGCTGGCAAAAGCAGTAGCACCGCAAAGAACTGTGCGTTCTTCGAAATCCCAAATCCACAAGGAGAGTCCAATTGTGTCGGTTGCGATGCCTGACCTTCCCAACACTGGACGTGAAGAGCATGCGTCTTCCACCATTTGCACGCCCCCTGCAAGTGCTGGAAGGAGCACCCGCAGTCCAATTCCTGATAGTCAGATTGAAGATGTCAGTGTTGAAGTACACCAGGATGAGGAGGATATGGGTGTTGCTGGCGCTGGGGAGGAAATTGACCAGGAGGATTCTGATGGTGAGGTGGTTTGTTTAAGTCAGGCACCCGGGGAGACACCTGTTGTCCGTGGGAGGAATATGGCCGTTGACATGCCTGGTGAAAATACCAAAAAAATCAGCTCTTCGGTGTGGAACTATTTCAACAGAAATGCGGACAACAGGTGTCAAGCCGTGTGTTCCCTTTGTCAAGCTGTAATAAGTAGGGGTAAGGACGTTAACCACCTCGGAACATCCTCCCTTATACGTCACCTGCAGCGCATTCATAATAAGTCAGTGACAAGTTCAAAAACTTTGGGTGACAGCGGAAGCAGTCCACTGACCAGTAAATCCCTTCCTCTTGTAACCAAGCTCACGCAAACCACCCCACCAACTCCCTCAGTGTCAATTTCCTCCTTCCCCAGGAATGCCAATAGTCCTGCAGGCCATGTCACTGGCAATTCTGACGATTCCTCTCCTGCCTGGGATTCCTCCGATGCATCCTTGCGTGTAACGCCTACTGCTGCTGGCGCTGCTGTTGTTGCTGCTGGGAGTCGATGGTCATCCCAGAGGGGAAGTCGTAAGACCACTTTTACTACTTCCACCAAGCAATTGACTGTCCAACAGTCCTTTGCGAGGAAGATGAAATATCACAGCAGTCATCCTACAGCAAAGCGGATAACTGAGGCCTTGGCATCCTGGGTGGTGAGAAACGTGGTTCCGGTATCCATCATTACTGCAGAGCCAACTAGAGACTTGTTGGAGGTACTGTGTCCCCGGTACCAAATACCATCTAGGTTCCATTTCTCTAGGCAGGCGATACCGAAAATGTACACAGACCTCAGAAAAAGAGTCACCAGTGTCCTAAAAAATGCAGCTGTACCCAATGTCCACTTAACCACGGACATGTGGACAAGTGGAGCAGGGCAGGGTCAGGACTATATGACTGTGACAGCCCACTGGGTAGATGTATGGACTCCCGCCGCAAGAACAGCAGCGGCGGCACCAGTAGCAGCATCTCGCAAACGCCAACTCTTTCCTAGGCAGGCTACGCTTTGTATCACCGGTTTCCAGAATACGCACACAGCTGAAAACCTCTTACGGCAACTGAGGAAGATCATCGCGGAATGGCTTACCCCAATTGGACTCTCCTGTGGATTTGTGGCATCGGACAACGCCAGCAATATTGTGTGTGCATTAAATATGATCAAATTCCAGCACGTCCCATGTTTTGCACATACCTTGAATTTGGTGGTGCAGAATTTTTAAAAAAACGACAGGGGCGTGCAAGAGATGCTGTCGGTGGCCAGAAGAATTGCGGGACACTTTCGGCGTACAGGCACCACGTACAGAAGACTGGAGCACCACCAAAAACTACTGAACCTGCCCTGCCATCATCTGAAGCAAGAAGTGGTAACGAGGTGGAATTCAACCCTCTATATGCTTCAGAGGTTGGAGGAGCAGCAAAGGCCATTCAAGCCTATACAATTGAGCACGATATAGGAGGTGGAATGCACCTGTCTCAAGTGCAGTGGAGAATGATTTCAACGTTGTGCAAGGTTCTGATGCCCTTTGAACTTGCCACACGTGAAGTCAGTTCAGACACTGCCAGCCTGAGTCAGGTCATTCCCCTCATCAGGCTTTTGCAGAAGAAGCTGGAGACATTGAAGGAGGAGCTAACACGGAGCGATTCCGCTAGGCATGTGGGACTTGTGGATGGAGCCCTTAATTCGCTTAACAAGGATTCACGGGTGGTCAATCTGTTGAAATCAGAGCACTACATTTTGGCCACCGTGCTCGATCCTAGATTTAAAACCTACCTTGGATCTCTCTTTCCGGCAGACACAAGTCTGCTGGGGTTGAAAGACCTGCTGGTGAGAAAATTGTCAAGTCAAGCGGAACGCGACCTGTCAACATCTCCTCCTTCACATTCTCCCGCAACTGGGGGTGCGAGGAAAAGGCTCAGAATTCCGAGCCCACCCGCTGGCGGTGATGCAGGGCAGTCTGGAGCGACTGCTGATGCTGACATCTGGTCCGGACTGAAGGACCTGACAACGATTACGGACATGTCGTCTACTGTCACTGCATATGATTCTCTCAACATTGAAAGAATGGTGGAGGATTATATGAGTGACCGCATCCAAGTAGGCACGTCACACAGTCCGTACTTATACTGGCAGGAAAAAGAGGCAATTTGGAGGCCCTTGCACAAACTGGCTTTATTCTACCTAAGTTGCCCTCCCACAAGTGTGTACTCCGAAAGAGTGTTTAGTGCCGCCGCTCACCTTGTCAGCAATCGGCGTACGAGGTTACATCCAGAAAATGTGGAGAAGATGATGTTCATTAAAATGAATTATAATCAATTCCTCCGCGGAGACATTGACCAGCAGCAATTGCCTCCACAAAGTACACAGGGAGCTCAGATGGTGGATTCCAGTGGGGACGAATTGATAATCTGTGAGGAGGGGGATGTACACGGTGATATATCGGAGGATGATGATGAGGTGGACATCTTGCCTCTGTAGAGCCAGTTTGTGCAAGGAGAGATTAATTGCTTCTTTTTTGGGGGGGGGTCCAAACCAACCCGTCATATCAGTCACAGTCGTGTGGCAGACCCTGTCACTGAAATGATGGGTTGGTTAAAGTGTGCATGTCCTGTTTATACAACATAAGGGTGGGTGGGAGGGCCCAAGGACAATTCCATCTTGCACCTCTTTTTTCTTTTATTTTTCTTTGCGTCATGTGCTGTTTGGGGAGGGTTTTTTGGAAGGGCCATCGTGCGTGACACTGCGGTGCCACTCCTAGATGGGCCCGGTGTTTGTGTCGGCCACTAGGGTCGCTTATCTTACTCACACAGTCAGCTACCTCATTGCGCCTCTTTTTTTCTTTGCGTCATGTGCTGTTTGGGGAGGGTTTTTTGGAAGGGACATCCTGCGTGACACTGCAGTGCCACTCCTAGATGGGCCCGGTGTTTGTGTCGGCCACTAGGGTCGCTTATCTTACTCACACAGCGACCTCGGTGCAAATTTTAGGACTAAAAATAATATTGTGAGGTGTGAGGTATTCAGAATAGACTGAAAATGAGTGTAAATTATGGTTTTTGAGGTTAATAATACTTTGGGATCAAAATGACCCCCAAATTCTATGATTTAAGCTGTTTTTTAGGGTTTTTTGAAAAAAACACCCGAATCCAAAACACACCCGAATCCGACAAAAAAAATTCGGTGAGGTTTTGCCAAAACGCGGTCGAACCCAAAACACGGCCGCGGAACCGAACCCAAAACCAAAACACAAAACCCGAAAAATTTCCGGCGCTCATCTCTACTATAAAGCAGGGCACCAGGAGATTTATGGCTGAAACGGGAGGCTCTCGCAGGATGCGGGAGGGTAGGCAACTATGCTGTCGCTAATCAATTGCTGCAGATGCACAGTGCAACTGCGATTAGTGCGAAAAACACCGCTTAGATCTGCAAACATCGGCACTGTGTAAATCTCTGAATCAGGCCTATGATTCTTGTGCAGTCATGGCCTCTGTGCTTTGGTGTGCTTGCACTGCTGATAGTACATGAACCAGAGATACTGCGCCAGTCTCACAAATGAGTCTGATGTACTGATCCCATAATGGAGTCTGGAAGCAAATGGAAAAGCCATAAAGAAGGAAAACACATAGTGTTAGACTGGGGCATGGAGTATTCACCCAAGGGAATGCAGTGGCAGAGACCCATACTTAGGTGTGTGGCCAGCCTAAATTGTTTGGATGGTATAATAAGATTTTACTTACCGGTAAATCTATTTCTCGTAGTTCGTAGTGGATGCTGGGGACTCCGTAAGGACCATGGGGAATAGACGGGCTCCGCAGGAGACATGGGCACTTTAAGAAAGAATTAGGACTACTGGTGTGCACTGGCTCCTCCCTCTATGCCCCTCCTCCAGACCTCAGTTAAGGAAACTGTGCCCGGAAGAGCTGACATTACAAGGAAAGGATTTTGGAATCCAGGGTAAGACTCATACCAGCCACACCAATCACACCGTATAACTCGTGATAAACTTACCCAGTTAACAGTATGAACAACAACAGAGCATCAGACAAACCTGATGCAACCATAACATAACCCTTATTTAAGCAATAACTATATACAAGTATTGCAGAAGAAGTCCGCACTTGGGACGGGGCGCCCAGCATCCACTACGGACTACGAGAAATAGATTTACCGGTAAGTAAAATCTTATTTTTCTCTAACGCCCTAGTGGATGCTGGGGACTCCGTAAGGACCATGGGGATTATACCAAAGCTCCCAAACGGGCGGGAGAGTGCGGATGACTCTGCAGCACCGAATGAGCAAACACAAGGTCCTCCTCAGCCAGGGTATCAAACTTGTAGAACTTTGCAAAGGTGTTTGAACCTGACCAAGTAGCCGCTCTGCAAAGCTGTAATGCCGAGACCCCTCGGGCAGCCGCCCAAGAAGAGCCCACCTTCCTTGTGGAGTGGGCTTTTACTGATTTTGGAAGCGGCAATCCAGCCGCAGAATGAGCCTGCTGGATCGTGTTACAGATCCAGCGAGCAATAGTTTGCTCTGAAGCAGGAGCACCCAGCTTGTTGGATGCATACAGGATAAACAGCGACTCAGTTTTCCTGACTCTAGCCGTTCTGGCTACATAAACCTTCAAAGCCCTGACTACACCCAGTAACTCGGAATCCTCCAAGTCACTAGTAGCCGCAGGCACCACAATAGGTTGGTTCATATGAAAAGATGACACCACATTTGGCAGAAATTGCAGACGAGTCCGCAATTCTGCCTTGTCCATATGGAAAACCAAATAGGGGCTTTTATGTGACAAGGCCGCCAATTCTGACACACGCCTAGCCGAAGCCAAGGCTAATAGCATGACCACCTTCCATGTGAGATATTTTAACTCCACGGTTTTAAGCGGCTCAAACCAGTGTGATTTCAGGAAACTCAACACCACGTTAAGATCCCAAGGTGCCACTGGAGGCACAAACGGGGGCTGAATATGCAGCACTCCCTTTACAAACGTCTGAACTTCAGGTAAAGAAGCTAGTTCTTTTTGAAAGAAAATGGATAGGGCCGAAATCTGGACCTTAATGGACCCCAATTTTAGGCCCAAAGTCACTCCCGACTGTAGGAAGTGAAGGAAACGGCCCAGCTGGAATTCCTCCGTAGGGGCATTCCTGGCCTCACACCAAGCAACATATTTTCGCCGTATACGGTGATAATGTTTAGCCGTCACGTCCTTCCTAGCCTTTATTAGCGTAGGAATAACCTCATCCGGAATCCCTTTTTCTACTAGGATCCGGCGTTCAACCGCCATGCCGTCAAATGCAGCCGCGGTAAGTCTTGGAACAGACAAGGTCCCTGCTGCAACAGCTCCTGCCTTAGAGGCAGAGGCCATGGGTCCTCTGTGAGCATTCCTTGCAGCTCTGGATACCAAGTCCTTCTTGGCCAATCCGGAACAATGAGTATTGTTCTCACTCCTCTTTTTCTTATGATTCTCAGCACCTTGGGTATGAGAGGAAGAGGAGGAAATACATAAACCTACTGGAACATCCACGGTGTCACCAGTGCGTCTACAGCTATCACCTGAGGGTCTCTTGACCTGGCGCAATACCTCGGTAGCTTTTTGTTGAGGCGGGATGCCATCATGTCTACCTGTGGCAGTTCCCACCGACCTACAATCTGCGCGAAGACTTCTTGATGAAGTCCCCACTCTCCCGGGTGGAGGTCGTGCCTGCTGAGGAAGTCTGCTTCCCAGTTGTCCACTCCCGGAATGAATACTGCTGACAGTGCTCGTACGTGATTCTCCGCCCATCGAAGAATTCTGGTGGCTATCGCCATCGCCACCCTGCTCCTTGTGCTGCCTTGGCGGTTTACATGAGCCACTGCGGTGATGTTGTCTGATTGAATCAGCACTGATTGGTTGCGAAGCAGGGTCTCCGCTTGACTTAGGGCGTTGTATATGGCCCTTAGTTCCAGGATATTGATGTGAAGGCAAATCTCCTGACTTGACCACAGCCTTTGGAAACTTCTTCCCTAAGTGACTGCCCCCCACCCTCGGAGGCTTGCATCCGTGGTCACCAGGACCCAGTCCTGAATGCCGAACCTGCGGCCCTCGAGAAGGTGAGTACTCTGCAGCCACCACAGAAGAGACACCCTGGCCCTGGGGGATAGGGTGATCAGCCGATGCATCTGTAGATGCAATCCGGACCACTTGTCCAACAGATCCCATTGAAAAGGTCCTCGCATGGAACCTGCCGAAGGGAATGGCCTCGTATGACGCCACCATCTTTCCCAGGACTCTCGTGCAGTGATGCACCGACACCTGTTTTGGTTTTAAGAGGTCTCTGACCAGTATCATGAGTTCCTGAGCCTTCTCCGTCGGGAGAAAAACCTTCTTCTGGTCTGTGTCCAGAATCATGCCCAGGAAGGGCAGACGCGTCGTAGGAATCAGCTGCGACTTTGGAATATTCAGAATCCAGCCGTGCTGTTGTAACACTTCCCGAGAGCATGCTACACTAATCAGCAACTGCTCTCTGGACCTCGCCTTTATGAGGAAATCGTCCAAGTATGGGATAATTGTAACTCCTTGCTTTCGCAGGAGCACATCATTACTGCCATTACCTTGGTAAATATTCTCGGTGCCGTGGACAGACCAAACGGCAACGTCTGGAATTGGTAATGACAATCCTGTACCACAAATCTGAGGTACTCCTGATGAGGTGGATAAACGGGGACATGAAGGTAAGCATCCTTTATGTCCAGAGACACCATAAAATCCTCCTCCCTTGCGATGACCGCTCTGAGCGATTCCATCTTGAACTTGAACTTTTCAAGTATATGTTCAGGGATTTTAAATTCAATATGGGTCTGACCGAACCATCTGGTTTCGGGACTACAACATGGTCGAATAATAACCGCCCTCCTTGTTGAAGGAGGGGAACCTTGACCACCACCTGTTGAAGATACAATTTGTGAATTGCAGTTAACCCTGTTTCCCTCTCGGGGGGGGGGAAGCCGGCAGGGCCGTCAGTGAGGAGGCATCTTCTCAAAGTCCAGCTTGTATCCCTGAGACACAATATCTATTGCCCAGGGATCTAACGGAGTGAACCAACTTGTGGCTGAACTTACGAAAGCGTGTCCCCACCGGGCCTAGCTCCGCCTGTGGAGCCCCAGCGACATGCGGTGGATTTTCGTAGAGGCCGGGGAGGACTTCTGTTCCTGGGAACTAGCTGTGTTGTGCAGCTGGTTTCCTCTGCCCCCGCCTCTGGCAAGAAAGGACGCACCTCGGACTTTCTTGTTTCTTTGTTCGAAAGGCTGCATTTGATAATGACGTGCTTTCCTAGGCTGTGCAGGAATCTAAGGCAAAATATCAGAATTACCAGCTATAGCTGTGGAGACCAGGTCCGAGAACCCTTCTCCACCCAATTCTCAGCCTTCCATATGCCACTTAAGTTGGCATCATCTGTCCATTGCATATTCTACAGGATACGTCAAGCAGAAATCGACATAGCTTTGCCTCTAGGACCCAGGATACTCATGTCTCTTTGGGCATGTTTTATGATATATATCTCTTAAGACAGCATCTTTAATATATATATATATATATATATATATATATAAAATGATCACAGAAAGAGAATCCGGGAAGCCGCACTGACACTCTCAGAAGAATGATCCAGGTGTCCGGTCAATAAAGTTAGTATAACATCTCATGCCCACGCAGCCACATAGACAGGACCAGCACACTGTAGTTTGTGTCAAAAATGCTGTATTTACTCCTTAAAAGTGCATAAAGATACAAGGCTCGTCATATACTCATCGTTTGGCTAGCACAGGTAAACACGGTAGACCTCCCAAACAGCCGTTTTCGGACTTAATCCTTCCTCAGGGGAACAGTCATCAAAGTGCCATAGTGCCATGTGCAAAGTACGCCTGTATAAAGTGCCTAAGTTCCTGTTCACTTGTGTGCTCTATTTAAACACACCTAATGGTGCTTACCTGTCACACCTGTGGTCACCGCCATCACTCACCTCCGTTCAGACCCATCCCCCTGCCTGGCCGGGACCCACCGCCGCCGGAACGCACGCCAGCGACCCACTTGGCCGGAAGTCCGGGTGCGCGACACGCATGCGCCGCCCAACCGGAAGTCCGGACCCGTGGAACGCATCATGCGTCCCACCGACGGCACAGGCTCCAGCCCCGCAGGGAGAACAAAGTCCCGACCGACAGGGAGCATGCCCGGGACCAGGTGTCGCAGGTTGCACCTATAGCAGTATACAAATAACATATCAAAACACCATACACATATTCACCATCTAACTAACCAAGTGAACACCCCCCAATACTATCATGCAACAGGTCCATGAATTAACAAAGAATGTCTCCACTACTTATCTAGACAAGGGGGACCGATCACCACATACCCCGATGCATGACAGTATTGACGGAGCTGAAATCATGAAAAAATCTAAAATATGGAGAATGATTCCGAAACAACCTATTAGCTAAGTCCAGAGACCACAAGCTAGCTCATTATGCATAACAATATGTCACTGAAGGGATCTTCATTCTATCACCAGTGCCAGTATTATAAAAAAGAAGCAAATGAACATTCCTCATTTAGTCCATTGGGGACCATCGCATCAAGCATGTAAATCCACCGACATTCCTGTTGTAATAGCAGTCTATGCCTATCCCCTCCTCTCCTCAGAGGCGGTACATGGTCAATAGGCATAAATTTAAATTCACTCAATTTATGCCCCATGGCCACAAAGTGTCTAGCCACCGGTGGCGTGCTTCCATCCATTTTTTGGTACGCCTTTTTTATAGAGGATCTGTGCATGGCTATCCTCTCCTTCAGCATACGTATCGTTTTCCCTATGTAAATTTTCCCACAGGGACAAAGTATCAAATATGTCACAAATTTAGTGTCACATGACATCCGAAAACGTAACGGGTATACTGTTCCTTTAGTAGGATGACTGCATGTCTTTGCTATCATCATGAAGCTGCAATTCACACAGCCATGGCATTTGAAGGCACCCTTTTGTAGCTGTAGCCATCTGTTACCCCTGCCAACTCTGGGGCTGATATCAGAAAAAGTCACCTGCTCTTTCAGATTATGACTACGGCGATAGCCAAATAAAGGTGTCTCTTCACAGAAATGTTTCATCACTGGATCGGTCTGCAATATATGCCAGTGTTTCAAGATGGACTGACGAGCCTTGTTAGAGGAAATTGAATATGTGCTGGTATATACCATTCTGTTGTTCTTTTTTCTCTGTTGGGGTTTCAAAAGTTCTTCCCGGGGTAATTGTAGGCAACGGGTTATCGCCTCTTTCACTTCCCTTGCATCATAACCCCTCTCAACAAATTTGTCACCCATAGATTGTAGAGCATTAGGCAATGTCGCTCTATCAGAGACAATTCTTGCGACCCGAATCAGCTGCGAATACGGCAGTCCTTTCTTTAACGCTACCGGATGGAAGCTTGAGGCAAGTAGGAGAGAGTTCTTGTCAGTGGGCTTCCTATACATGCCAGTCGTCAATGTCCCATGTTGTATACGCACCAGAACGTCCAAATAATTAATCTCAACATCACTACTGGCACTGGTGAATTTGATCGATCCCGGTAAATTGTTAAGCTTATCAACAAAATCATCTAATAATTTCTGGCCACCAGTCCACAGCATGAATAAGTCATCAATAAAACGTACATAAAACTTAATGTACCGTGAAAATATGGGATCACCCATGATATGTAATAACTCATACTGGTACATGAAAATATTGTCGTAAGATGGGGCCATATTAGACCCCATCGCCGTACCCTTGAGCTGCAAAAAAAAATGAATTATTAAATAAGAAGTAGTTCTTGTGTAGAACCACTTCAATCAAAAGCAATAAAAATTCCAGTGGAGGACCCTCATACTGTGGACTGTGACCAACAACATTCCTGACAGCAGCAATACCTTCCTCATGACCAATATTCGTGTATAGACTAGTGACATCTAGTGTCACCAGTATACATCCAGGTGCCAGTGGACCAGTGGCTTTTAACTTGCACAAAAAATCTGTAGTGTCCCTGATATAATAAGGAGTAGCCTGTACCACCGGCTGCAAATGGTGGTCTATGTACTGGGATATAGGTTGACCCAACGATCCCCTCGAGGAGATTATAGGCCTACCCGGAGGCTTGTCTAGCGTTTTGTGCACTTTGGGTAACACGTAAATTAACGGGATTATAGGAAATTCTTGTGTCAAAAAGTATATATATATATATATATACATACTAGGGTCTCAATTTCTGCTGATAAGGTACCTGTCCACGCCGCCACAGCGCTATAAACCCATGCCGACACAATCGCCGGTCTGAGTAGTGCACCAAAATGTGCACGCTATCTGCAGGATCCCTGAGAATAGCTAGGGCTACCTTTTGGGCAAACGTGACACCCTAGGGGAAGATTCCCATCACATCCTGGCCCTAGTGGGGAAAGGATACTGCCTAAGAATTCTTTGTGGGAAGCTGCAGTCTCTTGTCTGGAGATTCCCGCTCTTTTTCCTCATGAGAGGAGGGAAATTTACCTCAGCTTTCTTCGCCTTAACATGTGTACCCTTGTGTCAGGGACAGATGAGTCATCAGTGATATGCAAATCATCTTTATTACAATAATCATATATTGAATACTTTTCTGCCCTTTTGGCTGTAACTTTGCATTATCGTAATCGACACAGGAGTCAAACTCCGTGTCGATATCAGTGTCTATTATTTTGGATAGTGAGCATTGTGAGACTCTGAAGGTCTCTGCGCCATAGGGACAGACATGGGTAGATTTACTGTCTGTTCTCTAATCTTTTGTGCAATAAATTCACCTTAGCACTTACACATATCCAAACAGGTGTCGGCATTGTCGACGGAGACACCCTCTCACACACATATTAGCTCCATCTCCTCCTTAGGGGAGCCTTTTACCTCAGTCATGTTGACACACACGTACCGACACACCACACACACAGGGGATGCTCTTTTTGAAGACAGTTCCCCCACAAGGCCCTTTGGAGAGACAGAGAGAGAGTATGCCAGCACACACCCCAGCGCTATATGACCCAGGAATCACACAGTAACGTAGTGTTAACCCAGTAGCTGCTGTATACATTGTTTTCACGCCAAATTTATGTGCCCCCCCCCTCTCTTTTTCACCCTCTTCTATCGTGCTTCTGCAGGGGAGAGCCTGGGGAGCTTCCTCTCAGCGGAGCTGTGGAGAGAAAATGGCGCTGGTGAGTGCTGATGAAGAAGCCCCGCCCCCTCAGCGTCGGGCTTCTGTCCCGCGATATTGTGTAAAATAATGGCGGGGGCTCATGCATATATACAGTGCCCAACTGTATATATGCCCACTTTGCCAAGAGGTCTCTAATTGCTGCCCAGGGCGCCCCCCCCCCTGCGCCCTGCACCCTACAGTGACCGGAGTGTGTGGGTGTAATGTGGGAGCAATGGCGCACAGCTGCAGTGCTGTGCGCTACCTCATATGAAGACAAGAGTCTTCTGCCGCCGATTTTGAAGTCATCTTGCTTCTCCCGCCGGCAGAGCCGTCTTAACAGCAGTGTAGGCCCCTGGGCACAGCAATGCACTGGGGCCCCTACCCACCCATCAGCGGTGGGGGTGCCATCAGCGGTGGGTAGGGTGTGTTCTATCTTTCGCTCAGCATGTAGGACCTGGAGAAATAATTTCTACTAATTACTCCTTTACTGCACAAATGGGGCGGGAAGGAGAATGCTACACTGTAGAAGGGGACATTGTGCGGAATGGAGGGGCCCTGGTACATGACTTCCAGGGTGGTAGGGGGTGTTTAATACACAGGGGAGGGGTGGATAGTGGAGTGGGCTTAATATTCATCATTTTCCGGGGGTCAGGGCAGCTTGCTTTACTGCAGATATCTCCAGTTTCTGGAAATAGATTTCTTAGAGAGTCCCACCTAACAGGAGATACTGGGGATTTGGAGATCAGAGTTCAGGAGCCAGAGCAATCCACCAACGAATATATAAAATTGCATACCAGGTGCGTGGAGATGGAGCAGGGAGCAGCTGCTGGAAGGCTGATATCTCTGGTTCTGGGTATAGTAGAGAAAAGCTGCCAGTGTCCACTGAAAGGGAAGAGTCCCGGATTTTGAATTATACCATCAGAAATACGCCAAGTCAGAAAGAACCCGAGATATCTGGCTGGGAATAACAATTACCAGGCTTGGATGGGGACCACTGCTTTGAAGTTGGATATCTCCGGTTCCCCAGGGCCGATTTTCAAAAATCTGGTACCCCTGGAAAGAGGGGACCCTCAGCTATTAGCCTAGGGCCCTTACACTCCTGGGGCCCTTGGGCAAGAGCCCATTGAGCCCATACGAAAAGACGGCCCTGCCCGCCGGCTTCTGTCTTCTGGCTCTGCGAGGGGGACGGCGGCGCGGCTCCGGGATCGGATGACCAAGGGTGCGTTCCTGTGTTCGATCCCTCTGGAGCTAATGGTATCCAGTAGCCTAAGAAGCATGACCTATCCGCAGTTAGTAGGTTTGCTTCTCTCCCCTCAGTCCCACATAGCAGAGAGTCTGTTGCCAGCAGATCTCTCTGAAAATAAAAAATCCTAATAAAATACTTTCTTATTAGCAAGCTCAAGAGAGCTCACTAAAGTGCACCCAGCTCTGTCCGGGCACAGATTCTAACTCAGGTCTGGAGGAGGGACATAGAGGGAGGAGCCAGTGCACACCAGTATTCCTAATTCTTTCTTAAAGTGCCCTGTCTCCTGCGGAGCCCGTCTATTCCCCATGGTCCTTATGGAGTCCCCAGCATCCACTAGGACGTTAGAGAAAATAGCATTACTGCGTCACAGCACTGAGGTCATAGGTTGCTTACCACCACGCCCTATATGTATATCCTCCCTGTACTTGCATGGGTTTTGTTCAGGTATTGCAGTTTCCTGCCACAGGACGGGATGTACTACAGGAAAAATGCAATAAAACCCCTGAATACGGGGGTTTTACCGCATTTTAAAATGTACTAAGACCCTACCGCCGCGTTTTTGCCTTCCAGGGTATCGCCATCTCTGGATGGCGATACCCTATAGAAGCCTATGGGCTTCTTATCGCCAACCGCCGCCTCCCCTCTCCCCCGGCATACCTTCCTTTAGGCTGCCCTAGTACTGGAAGGTAGTCTCCTCCTCCCCCTAGCAACGCAGCCGGAGGTCCTTCCGGCTGCAGGGGGGAGGAGGAGGTGCCAGGGTGAGCCTGCTGCTGCTTCCCGGCGTGCAGGCATTGTGGCGACCCCTTGAGGTCACAGAGACCCCCTTCAGACCACCTCACAGGTATCGCGGGGGGCCTCCGTCACCGCATTGCGATATTGATCACATATTGTCAGACTTGGTTTTGTCTGTGTCCCCGGAGGGGGCGCTAGTGGGTCAGTGGAGGTAGGAGGGAGAAAGTGAGGAGGCTGGATTAAGTTTCTGCGCATGGGCGCAATGATGTTTATTAAACACAAAGTTCACAAAAGGCAGCAGAAATAAACAATAAGGAATGCAATGTCAATGGTACAGCGTGGGAGCTGAAAGTCTATGGCAATAGAAATATGACAATGGATGAATGATAACTGATGAAATGATAACTGATGAATGATAACTTGATAGATGATAATCTGGTATGGGAACCAGAGCAGTTTAAAACATGGAACCAGCAGAGATGGTAACATACAGCAAACCTGGTAGCAGAGGCAGGAGACTGGCAACGTTCACAGTGCAGGTGATGAGGCACAAGCAGCAAGCAAGCTGCATCACAGGTGAGGAGATGGAATGCACCTGGAGTGAGTCTCTACTGCTAGGCTGAAGCACACTGGGTTGGTGATTTGTGTGAAGCCTGTAAACAGAAGCAGGTGTTGCTGAGGCTTGTAGTTCCACGGAGCTGTAGAGGATAACCTGGAGCACAAAGTCACAGGTAGGTAACCAGGAACACGGAGGTATAGGCAGGTAACCAGGAACACGGAGGAACAGGTACCAGATCCAGACACATGGGTCGCAGGAGTGACACAAAGTTCAGGATAACCACAGGCTCACCCTGCAGCTCCTGATATACCCCCTGGTGTGCAGGCATTGGTTGGAGTGGGAAAAGGAGGTGCGGCCAAGCACCGGATTGGCCGCCGTACTCTGACCGATGGAGACTGTCATGACGGCGCCCATGCCGCGGCCCGGCGGGAACGCGGCGTGCTCACACACCCGCTGTCACAGGAGCGTTCCTAGGCCCAGGATGACATCTGGCGGCAGAGGTGCGGATGACAGCAGAACGTAGGAACCCCGGACGGAGTCCGCACCGACGGACAGATGTCACTGTGGTGAGTCGATTCCTGACAGTACTCCCTTCTTTATGGGTGGGCACTGAACACCCACGTGGCTTGGAAGGATGAGTGCTGTGGAAGACACGGACCAACCTTGGAGCATGGACATCTGACGAATTCACCCAACTTCTCTCCTCCGGACCATAACCGGACCAGTCGATAAGATATTGTAGACGACCGTACCGGCAACGGGAATCTAGAATCTTCTCTATCTCGAACTCCACGCCCCGCTGAGTTCGAACTTTGGGGCCGACTGGAAGAGCTCTTTGGAAGCGATTCAGGACTAATGGTCTGAGGAGAGAGACATGAAAGGCATTAGGTATTCGTAATGAAGGTGGTAACTTAAGCTTGTAGGCCACAGGACTGATGACTCTGTCAATAGAAAAGGGACCTATGAAACGTGGTGCGAATTTCATCGACGGGACTCTAAGACGGAGGTTCCGAGTAGAAAGCCAAACCTTGTCACCAGGTTTCAGGCTAGGAACTGCACGTCTTTTGCGGTCAGCAAAGAATTTATACCGGCTGGAGGCCTTCTTGAGGGAAGCATGAATCTTCCTCCAGGTTGAAGAAAACTGACTCAGGACAGCAGTGGCAGCAGGAACATCAATGTGAGGGAGTTCTTGGAAATCTGGAACACGAGGATATTGTCCATATACAGCAAAGAACGGAGTTGTCTCAGTAGCGGTGTGGTAGCGGAAGTTGTGGGCAAATTCGGCCCACGGGAGCAGATCCAACCAGTCATCTTGAGAAGATGAAACATAAAGTCTTAAAAAGTTTTCCAATTCCTGGTTTACCCTCTCTGTCTGCCCATTCGTCTGAGGGTGGTAAGCTGACGAGAACTTCAGTTTAACTTGCATGGCAGAACAGAGGGCTCTCCAAAACCTCGCTACAAACTGAACACCTCGGTCGGATATTATTTCCGAGGGTAGTCCATGTAGACGGAAAATCTCCCGTAGGAAGATTTGGGCGAGTTTTGGGGCAGAAGGGAGACCCTGGAGAGGAACGAAATGGGCCATTTTGGTAAATCTATCCACCACAACCCAGATGGTATTATATCCTTGAGAAGGGGGCAGGTCGGAGATAAAATCCATGGACAGATGTGACCAGGGGCGACTGGGAACAGATAATGGTTGTAACTGACCTGCTGGAGACTGACGAGGAGTCTTGTGCTGCGCACACTTAGGACAGGATGCCACAAAATCTTTGATGTCAGCTTTCATCTTCGGCCACCAGTACGTCTCAGAGAGGAATTTGAAGGTTTTCAGGATACCAGGATGTCCAGTGAACTTGGACTGATGAGCCCAAGACAACAACTTGGGACGGAGTTCTGGGGAAACAAAAGTCTTACCAGGAGGAGGAGCAGGAGAAACTTGAGATGCGGCAAATACCACTGGACTCAGGATGGAATGCGGAACTGAGTCAGACGTTTCCTCTTCGGACTCCATAGATCGAGATAAGGCGTCAGCTTTAATATTCTGAGAACCTGGGCGGAAATGAAGCTTAAAGTTAAAACGAGAGAAAAACATAGCCCACCGGGACTGGCGAGGATTAAGGCACTGGGCTGCCTTTAAATAAAGCAGATTCTTATGATCCGTATAGATGTTGAACGGATATTTGGCCCCTTCCAGGAGATACCTCCATTCCTCAAGGGCCAGCTTGATCGCTAGTAGTTCTTGATCTCCAATGGAATAGTTAGCTTCTGCAGAGAGGAATTTACGAGAATAGAATCCACAAGGGTGAATCTTCCCATCAGTTCCCTTCTGGGAAAGAAAAGCTCCAACTCCTACCGTAGAGGCATCCACCTCCAACTCGAACGGCTTGTTTACATCTGGTTGAGACAGAACTGGAGCAGACATAAAGGCCAGCTTGATCTTCTGGAATGCCGCCAAAGCTTCTTCTGACCAGTTGGAATGATCTGCCCCTTTCTGAGTTAAGTTGGTAATAGGAGCGATGAGAGTTGAGAATCCTCGGATAAACTTCCTATAGTAGTTGGCGAATCCCAGGAATCGCTGAATAGACTTGAGAGAATTTGGAATGGACCAATTGGCAATGGCTTCCAACTTTGTCGGGTCCATCTGGAGATCCGATCCGGAAATTATATACCCCAGGAAGGGTATAGAGGAAACTTCAAAGGTGCACTTGGACAGTTTACCGTAGAGCCGGTTCTCACGAAGACGTCGGAGGACTTCACGGACTTGTAGACGATGAGAGGAGAGGTCTTGGGAGAAGATGAGGATATCATCCAGATAAACCACAAGATACTTGTACAGAACGTCACAGAAGATTTCGTTCACAAAGTGCTGGAACACTGCTGGGGCATTACTTAACCCGAATGGCATTACCAGGTACTCGTAATGACCATCTCGAGTGTTAAAAGCTGTCTTCCATTCGTCACCACTCCGGATTCTGATGAGGTTGTAGGCACCGCGGAGATCTAACTTAGTGAAGATGCGGGCTCCCTTAACTCTGTCAAACAATTCGGTGATGAGTGGTAATGGATAGCTATTTTTGATGGTAATGTCATTGAGACCCCGGTAGTCAATGCATGGACGTAATCCTCCATCCTTTTTCTTAACAAAGAAGAAGCCCGCACCAGCGGGTGAAGATGAGGGACGGATAAATCCTTTCTGTAAGTTCTCCCTGATATAGTTGCTCATCGCTTCAGTTTCAGGAACGGACAACGGATAGGTACGCCCCCTAGGTGGTTTCTTGCCGGGAATGAGGTCAATGGGGCAATCCCACTCTCTATGGGGCGGCAGAACGTCAGCGGCTTTTTCACTGAAGACGTCAGAGAAATCTTGGTAAGCTGCAGGAAGACTTGACTGGGTTTTAACTTCAGTAGACTTGATAGGACAAACTTGGGCTAAACAGGCCTGGCGGCAATGTGAACCCCAGGAAGTAAGTTGTAAAGTAGATCAATCAATCTGTGGATTATGTAGTTGGAGCCAGGGCATACCCAAAACGACCTCTTGGGTTGCCTGAGGAATAACTAAGAACTTTATTAATTCTGAGTGCAGGAACCCAACTCCCAGAACTATTGGCACAGTTTGGTGAGAGATATTCCCCTTGGAGATTCGGCTACCATCTACAGCGGTAATGTAGACTGGGTATGAAAGTTCACAGACAGGCAAACAAAACTTATCTACCGCAGCTTGAGTGATGAAGTTTCCTGCGGCTCCACAGTCCACTAACGCAGATGCAGATTGAAGACCAACCGAAGTTTCTAAAGTCACGGGAAGGATAAGGTCTTGATTTGAAGGAGCTTGTCTAAAAGATCCCAACTTGACTCCTCCTTTACAAGTCAGGATCTGGCGTTTCCCGAACGCACTGTACAAGAATTAATCTGGTGACCTGCAGCCGCACAATAAAGACACAGTCTCTCACGAAGTCTTCTTGACCGCTCCTCAGGAGTTAGGCGGGACCTATTTATTTGCATAGGCTCATCAGAAGGTGGAGGCTGAAATTGTACAGAAGGTACCATTCTTGACCTGCGCGGCTCACTACGAGCACGTTCACTGTTGCGTTCGCGAATGCGAGAGTCCAACTTGATGCACAGGGAAATTAAATCAGACAATTGCTCAGGGAGATCGCGGGTTGCCAGTTCATCCTTGATCCGATCTGAAAGTCCATGCCAGAAGGCTGCTACCAGGGCTTGATTGTTCCACTGAATCTCTGCGGCTAACGTCTGGAACTGGATGACATACTGTCCCATACTACGGGTACCTTGACGAAGTTGAATAAGATCGGCAGAGGCTGATGTTGCACGACCCGGTTCGTCAAAGATTCGTTTGAAGGTTGACACGAATTCAGCATAGTTGTTCATCAGAGGATCAGCACGTTCCCACAGAGGAGACACCCAACTCAAGGCAGAACCAGAGAGTAGTGAGATGATGTAGGCAACCTTGGATCTTGGCGTGGGGAAATTGTGTGATAATAATTCGAACTGGATTTCACATTGGTTAAGAAACCCGCGACATAACTTTGGGCTGCCATCATACTTGCTAGGCACGGGCAGGTGCAAGCGTGACACTGGAGCTGATGCAGCCGGCATAGAAGAACTCACAACACTTGCAGGCGCTGGAGTAACTGGAACTGAAGTAGCAGGTACACTAGGCAGGGTTTGCTGTAGTGTATCAATCCGGGAGGACATCCCTTGCAGGAACTGAAACATCTGCTGCTGCACAGCCTCTTGACCATCCAAGCGGGAGACCAGATTTTGTAAGGCCTCTGACCCCACACTCCGACCACCGTCCGAGTCCATCGATCCTGAACTTACTGTCAGACTTGGTTTTGTCTGTGTCCCCGGAGGGGGGCGCTAGTGGGTCAGTGGAGGTAGGAGGGAGAAAGTGAGGAGGCTGGATTAAGTTTCTGCGCATGGGCGCAATGATGTTTATTAAACACAAAGTTCACAAAAGGCAGCAGAAATAAACAATAAGGAATGCAATGTCAATGGTACAGCGTGGGAGCTGAAAGTCTATGGCAATAGAAATATGACAATGGATGAATGATAACTGATGAAATGATAACTGATGAATGATAACTTGATAGATGATAATCTGGTATGGGAACCAGAGCAGTTTAAAACATGGAACCAGCAGAGATGGTAACATACAGCAAACCTGGTAGCAGAGGCAGGAGACTGGCAACGTTCACAGTGCAGGTGATGAGGCACAAGCAGCAAGCAAGCTGCATCACAGGTGAGGAGATGGAATGCACCTGGAGTGAGTCTCTACTGCTATGCTGAAGCACACTGGGTTGGTGATTTGTGTGAAGCCTGTAAACAGAAGCAGGTGTTGCTGAGGCTTGTAGTTCCACGGAGCTGTAGAGGATAACCTGGAGCACAAAGTCACAGGTAGGTAACCAGGAACACGGAGGTATAGGCAGGTAACCAGGAACACGGAGGAACAGGTACCAGATCCAGACACATGGGTCGCAGGAGTGACACAAAGTTCAGGATAACCACAGGCTCACCCTGCAGCTCCTGATATACCCCCTGATGTGCAGGCATTGGTTGGAGTGGGAAAAGGAGGTGCGGCCAAGCACCGGATTGGCCGCCGTACTCTGACCGATGGAGACTGTCATGGCGGCGCCCATGCCGCGGCCCGGCGGGAACGCGGCGTGCTCACACACCCGCTGTCACAGGAGCGTTCCTAGGCCCAGGATGACATCTGGCGGCAGAGGTGCGGATGACAGCAGAACGTAGGAACCCCGGACGGAGTCCGCACCGACGGACAGATGTCACTGTGGTGAGTCGATTCCTGACACATATGTTAGTACATATGCGATCAACATCGCTGCGATAAGCGGTATCTTAATACATCCCACCCACAATCCTAAAATACACTGGTAGGGTAATTGGTTCCCAGTCTACCACTAGAGAGTGCTTGGTGTGGGCCTCTTGATAAATTTATATAGTAAGATTAATAACAGGAATGTCCTGTAGAAGATACACCAGAGTCCTGTGCAGTATAATGTAACATGTATAATGTACTCCATACTTGCCTACCTGACCCTCTCCATGAGGGAGAAAATGCTCTGTTCCTGGACTTTCCTGGTAATGTATGATTGCCATCACCTGTGGTGAAACACCTTTCTTATCAATTAACTAGCTCACCACAGGTGATGGCAATCATACATTACCAGGAACGTCCAGGAACAGAGCATTTTCTCCCTCATGGAGAGGGTCAGGTAGGCAAGTATGATGTACTCCATAATAGAAGTGCACAGTCTGGAACCTGATCTCTAGAGTTGAGGGTGGGCCCCACCGCGGGTTTCTCCTGTACCCCTGTGGACCAGTCCAAAGCTGAAAACACAACAAATTCACCCACATTATATCTGCACTTGCAGGATGTTGTGCATTGGTTAATAATAATATGTCATTTTTTATATTGCAACATTTTCATGGAACACTTTGGCCATTTAGCAATGTGGGAGTCTAGAGTTTGAACTTTAAAAGCCGCCAGCTGTCTCTAGCCCCATACAGCTAGCGACTTTTCAGACATTCTGAACATCACAATCTCTCTGGTAACATTCTTTACAATTTTAAGGGTTTGTTTGGTTCTTATTTTTGTATGCAGCTATTCATCATATGACATAACCTAGCATGATGACATCTGGTGGATACATAAGTAATTATAAGATTATGTTATACAGATCCATAGCTCCCAACATGACCCCCTCCAGGAGGGACAGAATGCTCTGCTCCTGGACTTTCCTTCTAATTTATGATTACCATCACCTGTGCTGAAAACACCTTTCTTATCCATTAACCTGTTCAACACAGGTGCCGGCAATCATACATTAAGAGAAAAGTCCAGGAGCAGAGCATTTTGTCCCTCCTGGAGAGGGTCATGTTGGGAGGTATGCAGATCTACAGATGTAGCCATGTTCAACTTTGCTGCGATGCGGCATGCTGCATGGCGTGACGTGCTGCAAATATTTATTATAATATATTCCTAATAGAAGAAGGGAAAGCATGTTGTGCAGAATCCAATGTATTTCTTTGCCACCTCTGATTCCTAATGGAATTAATGGAGTGATCACCAGCTGTGAATAGCCACAGCACGGCGCAGCATGCTGCATCACAGCAAAGATGAACATGGCTACATCTGTAAATTTCAAACTTTCTCCACCAAAGTCAAAGAGACAGATCTAAGTTGGAATCACTGAAAGCAAAAATAAAACACATCTATGTTAGATTGACGGATCCTGAGGATGCTAGGAAGGAGAGAGAGGACTGATTCCATCATTTACAAGACCTGGTTGCAATGCAATCAATGAAACAGAGATCCTTCTATGCCAAGCCCAATGACTTAAGGGCCCTACACATTAAGCGATCCACCGCCGAGCTGCCCGACAGCGGATACGACCGATGGGCGATGTGAGGGGAAGGGGGGGAGGTGACGGGGGGAGTAAAGTTTCTTCATCCCCCCCCCCCCCCCCGTCACCCGGCTCCATAGAAGTGCAGGCAAATATGGACGAGATCGTCCATAATGACCTGCATGCACAGGCTGGTGCCCCCGTCGCCTGTGCATGCAGGCCACACTCAAAGATATGAACGGTATCTCTTTCATTAATGAACGAGATTGTTCATATCTTTGACTATTATTGCCCAGTGTGTAGGGCCTATTAGACAACGCCTCAGGGAGCTCTAACAGGACATGTTTTCCAGGTTTCCTCTCAGAATAACAAGTGAACTAATTAGTAACACCTGTGGTTCTTTTTAATGTGTCGCTCAGTAACAAATACACATGTGCTCCAGTAAGGAGCTATGGGAAATATGCACTATTAGGGTTCCCTGAGGACTGGAGTTGGGAAACTTTGACCTACTGTAGACAATAGATGAAATACTCTCAAAGTACGATGCATCCTAGAAGATGTTCCCTAACAGAGTTTTATTGAAATCGTAACACAAATTTGAAACTTAATTTTGGCTAACTATCCTGACACAATAAACCTTTGTGACAGAGGCCACAGGTCCTTGCACCCTCAAGGCTTTTATTTTACTGTCAAGGATGGAGTTATTGCCAAAGCTTGGTCACTGGATAATACTGAATTTTAATGGCCACTGAATACGGATTTTTCATGATCTCTCCTTAAACCGTCCTGGTTGAATTGAAAAATAGGACATCAAATACAGATGAGGTTTTCCATTTTGCCTCCAAATTCAGTGTGAGGGCAAATTCTTCACCCTCAGAAAATCCTCTGAGGCTGACTCTTTTTTTTGTCTCTGTTGATATCACTATAGTGGTTCTTTCAAGGTGGGTTGCCCTGCATTCCATGAGAAGAGCAATGGCACGCAGTGTCAAGATCCAGGAGATTCTGCATTCCACACCCAAACAGTGGTTCTGGTAATTTAATGAACTCATTCTCCAGGCCTCATTATATACCACTGAGCTAGACTTTGCCCTGGAGGACTGTGACTCTACCAATGATACCCTTGATGTCCCTATAATTTCCATGTGGGTTGCCCACCAGTGTGTAATGAAAGGTAAATGCAGTCAGATAGTTTAAGGCTAAAAAACAAAGATAAGCACAAGTTGAACAAAATAAAATCTCTCAAATACAAATATAGGGAATTCTTGCTGACTGGTGCACAGGAAAAGTTTGCCCAAAACTGATTGGCTCTTACACCATATAAGCAGCAGCATTAGCTCCTCCATCCACACCTGAATCAGGCCTTATGTGCCGTGCTAGGATTCTCTCTCTTTATCATTGTTCATTTGCTAGGATTAAGATTGACAGGGTGCTCTCAAATCAATTTTAGGATCTCCAGTGGCACACAACCAGTGGTGCAAGTAGGAATATGAGACACAGTGCACTAATTGGGATTCCCGGTCACTGCACAGCGAAAACGACACAAAAAAATATTAAAAACTCATGTCGACCTAGACCATGTTGACTTAGAGACCCTGTTGACCTAGTTACTGTCGACCAATAGTGGTCGACCTAGACACTGTCGACCTATGTGTGGTTGACCTTCGATACCACACCCACTTATAGTAATGCTCCCATAATATTAGACATATACAGTAGTGTCCATGCATTACAATAGAAATATATAGTAATGCCCCATAATGATAGAAATATATATTAGTGTCCACATTATATAAAAAAATTAATGACCCCACACAGTGAAGGCAGAGACATGTCCAGCAGCCCAGCCTGTGAAGAACAAAAGCCGCTCGTGTGTCGATGCGTCACTCGAGCCGAGTGAAGGGAAACAGCTGGACACTGCAGAAAAAGGCACCCAGCCCAGTCCTCAGGCTCCTCTCTTCATGCCAGCCGCGGCCACCAGGAGAGGAATTGTGATGTGGTCTCATGACGTCATCGCTGTGCTCCCTGTAGCCCTGAAAAAGTGGGAGGCGCGTCATGCTACCAAACACCATGGTCTTGTTGCTTGGCAGCGCTCTATAATTGCGGTAATGGCAGTCACAGTGTGCAGTGGGTGGTACTGCATACCTGCTGCTAAAATCTAAAGGGTATTCCATACATGCATACTTGCACCACTGCACACAACAGAGATGATTCTTATTGCTTTCATTGTTTGTATGGAGGCATTAGCCCATCACTGGCAAGTTTCTCCACATGCCACTCAGTCTTACTTGCTCCAAAATAGTCCCACATATCTTCAGACCCCTACCTATCACAAAATGCCCCACATGCACTCAGACCCCATGCTCCACATGCCACTTACTGAACATATGCTCCCACATGCTGTTTACCGACTAGTTTCCAGAAAATTTATGTTAGACTTACCATTGTTAAATCTCTTTCTGCGAGGTACATTGGTTCCACAGGGAAATATCGGGGTGTAGAGATGGATCTTGATCCAGGCACCAACAGGCTAAAGCTTTAGACTGTCCCAGGATGCATTGGGGCCTCCTCTATAACCTCGCCTCCAGGCACTATGAGCTCAGTTTCGTTAACCAGTCCAATGCAGGAACAGGTAAAAGAGAAGGCAGATGTTAGTCACATAGAACCACGTTCTCACAACAGGATAAGGGACTAGCAGCTAATGCCATACAAACCCATAGAAGCTAGGTTTGTCAGGGTGGGCGCCCTGTGGTACCAATGTACCTCGCAGAAAGAGATTTAACAATGGTAAGTTTACCATAAATCTTCTTTTCTGCTGCAGGGTACATTGGTTTACACAGGGAAACATCGGTGATGTCCTAAAGCAGTTCCTCATGGGTGGGGACGCGGCTTAGTGGGTATGAGAACCCAGCGTCCAAAGGAAGCATCCTGGGAGGCGGAAGTATCGAAGGTATAGAACCTAATGAACGTGCTCACTGAGGACCACGTAGCAGCCTTGCACAATTGCTCAACGGACACGCCTTGGCAGGCTGCCCAAGAAGGTCCAACAGATCGAATAGAATGGGCTTTAATAGCAGCAGGAGCTGGGTGTCCAGCCTGTGCATAGGCTTGAGCAATCACCATTCTAATCCATCTGGCCAAAGTTTGCTTATTTGCAGTCCAGCCACGTTTGTGAAAACCAAAAAGTACAAAAAGGGTATCTGACCTCCTGATAGAGGCAGTCCTCTCCACGTATATACGGAGAGCCTGTACCACATCCAAAGACTGCTCTTTGGAGGACAAACCAGAAGAGATGAAAGCCGGAACCACAAGCTCTTGATTAAGGAGAAAAGATGACACCAACTTAGGTAAATAACCCGGGCGAGTTCTAAGAACTGCATGGTCACTGTGAAATATCAGGAAAGGTGGACAACAGGACAAAGCGCCTATGCCTGACATCCTCCTAGCAAAGGCGATAGCCAGTAGGAACAGGACCTTGACCGTAAGCCATTTAAGGTCCACTGACTGAAGAGCTTCAAATGGAGACTCTTGCAGGGCATTCAGGACATCAGACTGATCCCATGGAGCCACATAGGGAGGCTGAATCCGTAACACACCCTAGGGCAGATGTATTAACCTGGAGAAGGCATAAGGAAGTGATAAACCAGTGATATGTGCAAGGTGATAAACGCACCAACCAATCAGCTCCAATATGTAAACTAACAGTTAGGATCACTGGTTTATCACTTCCTTATGCCATTTCCAGGTTAATACATCTGCTCCCCTGTGTGAAAGTATGAACATCAGGAATAGATGCAATTTTTCTCTGAAACCACACCAACAAGGGAGAAATATGAATCTCGAGGGAGGCCAGACAAAGGCCTAATTCCAGGCCTTGTTGCAGAAAAGCCAAAAGTCTGGAAGTTTTGAATTTGTATGCATCGTAATTCTTAGCAGCACACCAGGGTTTGCGGGAATTCAGCATAGTTTGGATAACCGCCTCTGAGAATCATTTTGCCCTCAGGAGTGATTCTTCAAGAGCCACGCCATCAAAGCCAGTCTGGCCAGGTCTGGGTAGACACAAGGGCCCTGAACGAGGAGGTCTGGGCGTTGAGGAAGTAGAAGAGGTCGCTCTATCGATAGACCCTGCAGATCTGAGAACCAATGCCTTCTGTGCCACGCTGGAGCGACTAGAAGTAGAATTCCTCCTTCTTGTTTGAACTTTCGCAGTACCCTGGGCAAGAGTGACACTAGAGGGAACACGTAGGGCAGCCGAAAGTTCCATGGAATTGCTAGTGCATCCACGAACGCTGCTTGAGGATCCCTGGTTCTTGATCCGAAGACAGGAACTTTGTGATTGTGTCGAGAAACCATCAGGTCTGCATCTGGTAGGCCCCCACTTGTCCACTAGGAGTTGAAAGACTTCCTGATAAAGACTCCATACTCCGGCGTGCACGTCCTGACGACTGAGGAAATCCGCTTCCCAGTTGAGGACTCTCGGAATGAACACTGCCGATACTGCTGGCAGATGGCGTTCCGCCCAACAAAGGATTTTTTCCATTGTGGTGGCGTTGTCTGACCGTACTTGAACAGGCCTGTTCTGTAACAGAGGCAGGGCGAAAGACAAAGCATTGAACACCGGCTGCAAATCCAGAATGTTTATCGGGAGGAGTGATTCCTCCTTGGTCCACCGACCCTGAAAGGAGTGTTGCTCCAACACCATGCCCCAACCCCTCAGACTGACATCCGTCGTCAGTAGGACCCAGTTGGGGATCCAGAAGGGACGGCCCCTGCTTAACTGCTGGTCCTGTAGCCACCTGTAGCCACCAGGTCAGCGACAGACGAACCTCTGGAGTTAAGAAGATCATGTGAGACCTGATCCAATGACATAGGCCGTCCCACTTGGAAACAATTAACCTATTAACCTCTGCGGTGGGCGGGAATGAAATTGAGCGTACTCCACCATTTCGAAAGCCGACACCATGAGGCCTAGTACTTGCATCGCCGAGTATATCGACACTCTTGAGCGAGAGAGGAAGTATCTGACCCTTTCCTGAAGTTTCAGGACCTTCTCCGGAGACAGAAGCAGTTGTTGACTGTGTGTGTCCAGAAGTTCCCCCAGGTGCACCATGCTCCGAGCAGGGACCAGCAAGGACTTCTTAGAGTTGATTAGCCACCCAAGGGCTTGTAGGAAGTTTACCGTCAGTTGTAGATGTATGAGGAGGACATCTTGGGAGTTTGCCAGAATCAGCAAGTCGTCCAGATACGGCAGGATTCTGACTCCCTGGTGACGGAGATGAGCCGTCATAACAGCCATAACCTTGGTGAAGATCCGAGAGGCTGTTGCCAGTCCAAACGGCAGAGCCTGGAATTGACAGTGGAGGTTGCCAATAGCAAACCGCAGATATTTCTCAAGCGATATGGCAATAAGAATATACAGGTAATACCATATAGTCTCCGGGTTCCATGGCCAGAACAATTGAGCGCAGTGTTTCCATACAGAACTTGGACACTCTCACAAATTTGTTCAGTGATTTGAGGTTGAGTATAGGCCAGAAAGACCCATTGGGTTTTGGGACTAGAAACAGGGTCGAGTAGTATCCTCTGCCTCTCTAGGACAGAGGTACCGGCACTACCACTCCTGTATCCAGGAGGGAATGCACAACCAGTTGTAGAGCTCCCACCTTCTATGGATCCGAAGGGATAACCATTTTGCAGAGCTGGCAAGGGGGACGTCTCTTGAAAGAGACTGCTTACCCATGAGAGACAACTTATCGCACCCATGCGTCTGAAGTGGTCTTCAACCAGACCTGGGTGAATCACAGAAGTCAGCCTCCCACCCTGGGGTCCCCCAGGGGGAGGCCCGCCCCGTCATGCAGCAGGCTTGTCGTGTTTAGAAGCAGGCTGACGGGTGCCCCAGGATTGTTTTGCCTTGGGCTTGGTGGTTTTGGGAGTACGAGATTGTCTCGAGAATGCCTGACCCTTTGCTTTCCCTTGAGGCCGAAAGGAGCGAAAAGTGGTACTTTTTGCCTTCTGTGCAGAAGGATTAGTATTTGGGAGAAATGCAGTCTTAGCAGCCGCTAAGTCAGTCACATTCTTATTGAGATCTTCCCCAAATAGGATGTCTCCCTTAAAAGGGAGTACCTCCAAGGTCTTTTTGGAGTCCAGATCCACCTTCCGCAGCCTCAACCACAGAATACGGCGAGCTAGGATGGACACAGTCAAAGCCTTGGCCGCCAACACACCTGCCTCAGAGGACGCCTCCTGAATGTAATAGGTGGCGGTGGTAATATGAGACAGGTATTGTCTGGCAGTGTCAGATATATCTTGAGGCAGCTCTTCCTCTAATGCCTGAACCCATGCTTCAATTCCTTTTGCAGCCCAGGAGGCTGCTATAGTGGGTCTATGTACAGCACCTGTAAGGGAGTAAATAGACTTCAGGCAACCCTCCACAGGCTTATTTGTCGGTTCCTTCAGTGAGGTGACAGTGGTGATAGGCAGAGTAGATGACAACATGAAATGGGTGAAATGGGAATCCACCGGCTGTGAATTTTCCCACTTGTTACACAACTCAGAAGGGAGAGGATAATGAGCTACCATCTTTTTAGATAGGTAGAATTTCTTTCCTGGCGAAGACCAGTGTTCTTGACGTATTTCTACTAAATGGTCAGAATGCGGTAATAATGTTTTAGTTTCCTTCTGACATTTAAACTTATCAGTTTTCTTAGAAACTGTAGTGGAATCCTCATCATCATCATCATTGATCTGTAGGATCTCCATAATATCAACCACTAAATCAGGGACATCAACCTGAATAGTAGATTCCTCATCAGAAGCAGCTGTATCAGTGTCTGACGGGTCAGTATACTCCCCATCCTCATCAGAAGAATATTCCAAGAGATTAGTGGACTGGGAGGAGGAAGAGGCCTGCTTAGATGACCCCTTGACACAAGAGTGACTTGGGGTAGGTTTACGTCTAACCAAAGATTGATTCAAATGCTGCAACTGGGTAGACAAATTACCCGCCAAAGGCGGATTTACCATAGGGACAATATGTGGTTGCAATGGTACAGGAGGTCCCATAGGCGTGTCACAAGCGTATTGAGCATAGTTAAGAATGCCACCCAAGGTGGCTCCTGATTGGTTACAGGAGCTGTGGACTGACTGGGAGATGTATGGCACATAGTACACAGACCGTCATACAAAGCTTCCCCCTCAGGCAAAACCCTGGCGCATGCGCTGCATGATACAGGAGCGTCTGTGGATTTCCCACCCTTTGTGTTAGACATTTTAGTGAATGAGTACAATACAGCCAGACAGAGTACAATACCTGCAAATAAATCCCCCAGTATGTGACAGCGTACACAGTACACAACACCAGCGTCTAAATCTGGTACTATGTGACTGCGTACACAGTACACAACACGAGCGAATAAATCCGCTATTATGTGACTGAGTACACAGTAGAATACACTTGCTAGTAAATACTGTAAAGCACTATATATGTGACCCAGACACTATATAGAATATAGTGATAGCTAAAGCTGAAATACACTGAAAGTGAAATCCACACAGCAGATACAGGCACACACAATCACAGTGACAATGCAGATAATTATTTTAGTAAGACAATGAAATTGCACTGGACTAGTATATATATATATATATATATATATATATATATATATAAACAATGCGCAGTCCGAGAATGGATGTATATATCAGAATACTCGTACAATATATTCTGGCACAGGTACACTTGTTCTTAACTAATGCTGTCTTAATAGTGACATGTAGAATACTTAAGTGTCTGTAAAATCACGGCGCTGATGTGCAGGCGGATTTACAGAGGAGACCTTTCCCTGCAGTCCCGGAGACCAGTCGCAGCTAATCATAGAAGATGGCGCCCAGCATCTCAGTCAGGGAGTGAGGGAGAGTGTGAGCCAGCTCCAGGGCGGGAACACCAGCAGTAGATGGCGTCCGGAGCTGGGGGAGGGGCTACAGGTCAAGCGCCTTCTCCCCTATGCTGGTCCTCACCACCTGGTACTATGGAGCCTTAATAAAGAGAATATTTATATATCCGACCTGTACTCCTATGCCCTGGTGGATATAGTGGGGTCCCTGCTCTGTTACAGTGTCCACGCCAGCGTCGCAGTCCGTCTCTTAGACTGCGGCCAGAACGCGATTTAATGGCGGGTCCCGCCTGGGGGACCCTCTTACCTCCTCCCTTCTATAGCAGCCACGCGAACCAGGAGAGCGTCTGCGACTGTGTGTCTAGAGCCGAAGCGTCTCCGCCGCAAGTACCTGGGAACAGAGCCAGCGGGAGTATGCGACACCGCTGGTGAGGTGACGGAGCCGCAGCACAGAATGTCACCCTGACATGTTAGCCTTCTAAAAGCTTTTTCAGGGATGCCCAGTGCAGCACCCTTGTTAAGTGACCTGCTTCTGCAGGCACCAACTCGAAACTGAGCTCACAGTGGCTGGAGGCGGGGTTATAGAGGAGGCCCTAAAGTTTTAGCCTGTTGGTGCTGGATCAAGATCCATCTCTACACCACGATGTTCCCCTGTGGAAACCAAGGTACCCCGCTGCAGAAAATATTTTTATAATCACAACCGGCAGGGGAAGAAGGGAAATCATGTTGTGCAGAATCCAGTGTATTTCTCCTTTTTCTCTGATTGGTTGTGCTATGTGACCTTTTACTTTTACAGTGCTGTAACAGGATCACGCTCCTGACTGATGCATAACCTCCAACTTTACCATTTTAGCTGGTACAGTACCGTTTTTTTAAGGTCTGTACAGGCTAAAATGGGGTGTACTGATTGTACCGGTTTTTGGAGTGTCCGGTTACTGTATGTATCGCAGCGCTGCGGGAACACGGTCACAGACTCCTGCAGCGCTGCTCAGTGTCAGGCAGCTCCTTCCACCCTTCCCTGGCAGCCCCAGCAGCCCCCAGGAATAGCTGCCAGTCCCATAGATGAGCCACAGCTGACACATCTCATGCCCCCTGTACCCATGGGCACACCCCTTTACCCGTGGCCTCACCCACTTTAGCCATGGCCCCGCCCCGTACCGATTTTTACCATCTAAATGTTGGAAGGTATGCTGATGACATCACGAAGGGAGTGGAGCCACCGGAGCCTGTAAGTGCAGCATGGCCAAAGTGTACTCAGGATGGACCGGAGGGCTGCAGACTGCAGGGTGCCAGTTTGGAGTGTCTAAAGGGCTCTTTGGGCAGCACTGTAGTAGAGATTCTGGCTGTGGAGCGCAGTTTCAGGCTCCTGTGCTCTGTGCGATGCACACCCCTAATTACGGTCCTGGACCTTTATACTATGTGCATAGGGCATGACACAGAGGTTAGCTGTTCCCATTCAATCATGTTCTAAGCTTTCTTTTTTTAAATCTGAAAATAACTTAGATCAGGATAAGTCGCAGGGTAAACAGGTAAAAGCTTGTCTGGCATCTGACCAGCTATCTGATTGGCTTGCAGTATGATTCAGATGCGATAACAATGCTGCTATTATAAGCAAATCAGCCGATGTTTTCTTACTGCACATGCGTCTGAGCCGCAGTGCACACATGCAGCAAGTGAATTACTATTGCAGTTGCACCGAAGAATTAGTCACAAAGTGAGTGACAGGAAGACATTTGGCGTGGTACCGGGCAGTGCTCGGATAAATGCAGGCATGTCGTGGCCGTGCAGACGGCATTTTCTGGGTGTGCATAAATTAGCAGTTGTGATCTTACTTGCTACTGGAGAACTCTCTGCGTCCTGAGAGAGCAGCTCAGCCTGCAAATTTTCAGAGGCACTCAGACTATGGTACTGATGTATCAGCAATTATACGCCGTCGGATGGAAATGATGTGACTGCAGTGGGCGTTCCTATACTCAGGTTAGCTTCTGCCCATATTAGCATACAATCACAATTGCATACGGTAAAGATAGCAACAGCAGCAGCAAGAACAACCACATCTGAACCAGACCCCCTATGCTCTGTTGTTTATGATCCTTGATCAATACTATCAAATGTAAGGCCAGTGGTACTGACAATTTTGAAAGTACTGATACTGTATCTATAAAGAAAGTATTTTTATTATACAACTAATAGAAAAACCATGGAGTCATAAAACATTTGCTATTGAATAAATGTAGACACAAGTTTTTTTCATTCAATTCTATATTAAATAAAAATATTGATCAAGTTTGCCAAAATGACCTGGTCAGGAGATAATATGGCATAGTAAACATGCGGCGTAGCAGTTCAGCTGCAGATCATATTTACCAGAGAAAAGAGAAAAGAACTGTAAAACATATCTTTTAATTCATTTTCAATAAAATATTGTGATTTTTACTCACATTTACAACAAATAGCACAGCGAAAGATAGAGGTTAAAATCACGAAGACTTGACACACATAAAGTGCAATGGAAAAATAAAGATTGTGTCGTAAAGATTAAAATTTGTGTCCACGTATTGTTATTATACAAATGGTGTCTTGGTTTCGGTTGCTTATTCCATATGGTGTACTTCCTGATCCATCCACATAAATGACACTCAGATCTACTGTATGTGTGTCTTTAATCACTTTTAATCTTATCTTTATCTTCTGAAGATCTGCTAAGTATGAGTCCAAGATTGCCTCCTCAGGGAATGATACTCTTCTATAGTTACATATAGAGATGAGCGCCTGAAATTTTTCGGGTTTTGTGTTTTGGTTTTGGGTTCGGTTCCGCGGCCGTGTTTTGGGTTCGAACGCGTTTTGGCAAAACCTCACCGAATTATTTTTGTCGGATTCGGGTGTGTTTTGGATTCGGGTGTTTTTTTCCAAAAACACTAAAAAACAGCTTAAATCATAGAATTTGGGGGTCATTTTGATCCCAAAGTATTATTAACCTCAAAAACCATAATTTACACTCATTTTCAGTCTATTCTGAATACCTCACACCTCACAATATTATTTTTAGTCCTAAAATTTGCACCGAGGTCGCTGTGTGAGTAAGATAAGCGACCCTAGTGGCCGACACAAACACCGGGCCCATCTAGGAGTGGCACTGCAGTGTCACGCAGGATGTCCCTTCCAAAAAACCCTCCCCAAACAGCACATGACGCAAAGAAAAAAAGAGGCGCAATGAGGTAGCTGTGTGAGTAAGATTAGCGACCCTAGTGGCCGACACAAACACCGGGCCCATCTAGGAGTGGCACTGCAGTGTCACGCAGGATGGCCCTTCCAAAAAACCCTCCCCAAACAGCACATGACGCAAAGAAAAAAAGAGGCGCAATGAGGTAGCTGTGTGAGTAAGATTAGCGACCCTAGTGGCCGACACAAACACCGGGCCCATCTAGGAGTGGCACTGCAGTGTCACGCAGGATGGCCCTTCCAAAAAACCCTCCCCAAACAGCACATGACGCAAAGAAAAAAAGAGGCGCAATGAGGTAGCTGACTGTGTGAGTAAGATTAGCGACCCTAGTGGCCAACACAAACACCGGGCCCATCTAGGAGTGGCACTGCAGTGTCACGCAGGATGTCCCTTCCAAAAAACCCTCCCCAAACAGCACATGACGCAAAGAAAAAAAGAGGCGCAATGAGGTAGCTGTGTGAGTAAGATTAGCGACCCTAGTGGCCGACACAAACACCGGGCCCATCTAGGAGTGGCACTGCAGTGTCACGCAGGATGTCCCTTCCAAAAAACCCTCCCCAATCAGCACATGATGCAAAGAAAAAGAAAAGAAAAAAGAGGTGCAAGATGGAATTATCCTTGGGCCCTCCCACCCACCCTTATGTTGTATAAACAAAACAGGACATGCACACTTTAACCAACCCATCATTTCAGTGACAGGGTCTGCCACACGACTGTGACTGATATGACGGGTTGGTTTGGACCCCCCCCAAAAAAGAAGCAATTAATCTCTCCTTGCACAAACTGGCTCTACAGAGGCAAGATGTCCACCTCATCTTCACCCTCCGATATATCACCGTGTACATCCCCCTCCTCACAGATTATCAATTCGTCCCCACTGGAATCCACCATCTCAGCTCCCTGTGTACTTTGTGGAGGCAATTGCTGCTGGTCAATGTCTCCGCGGAGGAATTGATTATAATTCATTTTAATGAACATCATCTTCTCCACATTTTCTGGATGTAACCTCGTACGCCGATTGCTGACAAGGTGAGCGGCGGCACTAAACACTCTTTCGGAGTACACACTTGTGGGAGGGCAACTTAGGTAGAATAAAGCCAGTTTGTGCAAGGGCCTCCAAATTGCCTCTTTTTCCTGCCAGTATAAGTACGGACTGTGTGACGTGCCTACTTGGATGCGGTCACTCATATAATCCTCCACCATTCTATCAATGTTGAGAGAATCATATGCAGTGACAGTAGACGACATGTCCGTAATCGTTGGCAGGTCCTTCAGTCCGGACCAGATGTGAGCATCAGCAGTCGCTCCAGACTGCCCTGCATCACCGCCAGCGGGTGGGCTCGGAATTCTGAGCCTTTTCCTCGCACCCCCAGTTGCGGGAGAATGTGAAGGAGGAGATGTTGACAGGTCGCGTTCCGCTTGACTTGACAATTTTGTCACCAGCAGGTCTTTCAACCCCAGCAGACCTGTGTCTGCCGGAAAGAGAGATCCAAGGTAGGCTTTAAATCTAGGATCGAGCACGGTGGCCAAAATGTAGTGCTCTGATTTCAACAGATTGACCACCCGTGAATCCTTGTTAAGCGAATTAAGGGCTGCATCCACAAGTCCCACATGCCTAGCGGAATCGCTCCGTGTTAGCTCCTTCTTCAATGCCTCCAGCTTCTTCTGCAAAAGCCTGATGAGGGGAATGACCTGACTCAGGCTGGCAGTGTCTGAACTGACTTCACGTGTGGCAAGTTCAAAGGGCATCAGAACCTTGCACAACGTTGAAATCATTCTCCACTGCACTTGAGACAGGTGCATTCCATCTCCTATATCGTGCTCAATTGTATAGGCTTGAATGGCCTTTTGCTGCTCCTCCAACCTCTGAAGCATATAGAGGGTTGAATTCCACCTCGTTACCACTTCTTGCTTCAGATGATGGCAGGGCAGGTTCAGTAGTTTTTGGTGGTGCTCCAGTCTTCTGTACGTGGTGCCTGTACGCCGAAAGTGTCCCGCAATTTTTCTGGCCACCGACAGCATCTCTTGCACGCCCCTGTCGTTTTTTAAAAAATTCTGCACCACCAAATTCAAGGTATGTGCAAAACATGGGACGTGCTGGAATTTGCCCATATTTAATGCACACACAATATTGCTGGCGTTGTCCGATGCCACAAATCCACAGGAGAGTCCAATTGGGGTAAGCCATTCCGCGATGATCTTCCTCAGTTGCCGTAAGAGGTTTTCAGCTGTGTGCGTATTCTGGAAAGCGGTGATACAAAGCGTAGCCTGCCTAGGAAAGAGTTGGCGTTTGCGAGATGCTGCTACTGGTGCCGCCGCTGCTGTTCTTGCGGCGGGAGTCCATACATCTACCCAGTGGGCTGTCACAGTCATATAGTCCTGACCCTGCCCTGCTCCACTTGTCCACATGTCCGTGGTTAAGTGGACATTGGGTACAACTGCATTTTTTAGGACACTGGTGAGTCTTTTTCTGACGTCCGTGTACATTCTCGGTATCGCCTGCCTAGAGAAGTGGAACCTAGATGGTATTTGGTAACGGGGGCACACTGCCTCAATAAATTGTCTAGTTCCCTGTGAACTAACGGCGGATACCGGACGCACGTCTAACACCAACATAGTTGTCAAGGACTCAGTTATCCGCTTTGCAGTAGGATGACTGCTGTGATATTTCATCTTCCTCGCAAAGGACTGTTGAACAGTCAATTGCTTACTGGAAGTAGTACAAGTGGGCTTACGACTTCCCCTCTGGGATGACCATCGACTCCCAGCGGCAACAACAGCAGCGCCAGCAGCAGTAGGCGTTACACGCAAGGATGCATCGGAGGAATCCCAGGCAGGAGAGGACTCGTCAGACTTGCCAGTGACATGGCCTGCAGGACTATTGGCATTCCTGGGGAAGGAGGAAATTGACACTGAGGGAGTTGGTGGGGTGGTTTGCGTGAGCTTGGTTACAAGAGGAAGGGATTTACTGGTCAGTGGACTGCTTCCGCTGTCACCCAAAGTTTTTGAACTTGTCACTGACTTATTATGAATGCGCTGCAGGTGACGTATAAGGGAGGATGTTCCGAGGTGGTTAACGTCCTTACCCCTACTTATTACAGCTTGACAAAGGGAACACACGGCTTGACATCTGTTGTCCGCATTTCTGGTGAAATACCTCCACACCGAAGAGCTGATTTTTTTGGTATTTTCACCTGGCATGTCAACGGCCATATTCCTCCCACGGACAACAGGTGTCTCCCCGGGTGCCTGACTTAAACAAACCACCTCACCATCAGAATCCTTCTGGTCAATTTCCTCCCCAGCGCCAGCAACACCCATATCCTCCTCATCCTGGTGTACTTCAACACTGACATCTTCAATCTGACTATCAGGAACTGGACTGCGGGTGCTCCTTCCAGCACTTGCAGGGGGCATGCAAATAGTGGAAGGCGCATGCTCTTCACGTCCAGTGTTGGGAAGGTCAGGCATCGCAACCGACACAATTGGACTCTCCTTGTGGATTTGGGATTTCAAAGAACGCACAGTTCTTTGCGGTGCTTTTGCCAGCTTGAGTCTTTTCAGTTTTCTAGCGAGAGGCTGAGTGCTTCCATCCTCATGTGAAGCTGAACCACTAGCCATGAACATAGGCCAGGGCCTCAGCCGTTCCTTGCCACTCCGTGTGGTAAATGGCATATTGGCAAGTTTACGCTTCTCCTCCGACAATTTTATTTTAGGTTTTGGAGTCCTTTTTTTTCTGATATTTGGTGTTTTGGATTTGACATGCTCTGTACTATGACATTGGGCATCGGCCTTGGCAGACGACGTTGCTGGCATTTCATCGTCTCGGCCATGACTAGTGGCAGCAGCTTCAGCACGAGGTGGAAGTGGATCTTGATCTTTCCCTAATTTTGGAACCTCAACTTTTTTGTTCTCCATATTTTATAGGCAGAACTAAAAGGCACCTCAGGTAAACAATGGAGATGGATGGATTGGATACTAGTATACAATTATGGACGGACTGCCACGGTTAGGTGGTATAAAAAAACCACGGTTAGGTGGTATATATTGTAATACAATTATGGATGGACGGACTGCCTGCCGAGTGCCGACACAGAGTTAGCCACAGCCGTGAACTACCGCACTGTACACTGGTTGATAAAGAGATAGTAGTATACTCGTAACAACTAGTATGACTGACTATGACGGTATAAAGAATGAAAAAAAAACCACGGTTAGGTGGTATATATTGTAATACAATTATGGATGGACGGACTGCCTGCCGAGTTCCGACACAGAGGTAGCCACAGCCGTGAACTACCGCACTGTACACTGGTTGATAAAGAGATAGTAGTATACTCGTAACAACTAGTATGACTGACTATGACGGTATAAAGAATGAAAAAAAAACCACGGTTAGGTGGTATATATTATAATACAATTATGGATGGACGGACTGCCTGCCGACTGCCGACACAGAGGTAGCCACAGCCGTGAACTACCGCACTGTACACTGGTTGATAAAGAGATAGTAGTATACTCGTAACAACTAGTATGACACTATGACGGTATAAAGAATGAAAAAAAAACCACGGTTAGGTGGTATATATTATAATAATACAATTATGGATGGACGGACTGCCTGCCGAGTTCCGACACAGAGGTAGCCACAGCCGTGAACTACCGCACTGTACACTGGTTGATAAAGAGATAGTAGTATACTCGTAACAACTAGTATGACTGACTATGACGGTATAAAGAATGAAAAAAAAACCACGGTTAGGTGGTATATATTGTAATACAATTATGGATGGACGGACTGCCTGCCGAGTTCCGACACAGAGGTAGCCACAGCCGTGAACTACCGCACTGTACACTGGTTGATAAAGAGATAGTAGTATACTCGTAACAACTAGTATGACTGACTATGACGGTATAAAGAATGAAAAAAAAACCACGGTTAGGTGGTATATATTGTAATACAATTATGGATGGACGGACTGCCTGCCGAGTTCCGACACAGAGGTAGCCACAGCCGTGAACTACCGCACTGTACACTGGTTGATAAAGAGATAGTAGTATACTCGTAACAACTAGTATGACTGACTATGACGGTATAAAGAATGAAAAAAAAACCACGGTTAGGTGGTATATATTATAATACAATTATGGATGGACGGACTGCCTGCCGACTGCCGACACAGAGGTAGCCACAGCCGTGAACTACCGCACTGTACACTGGTTGATAAAGAGATAGTAGTATACTCGTAACAACTAGTATGACACTATGACGGTATAAAGAATGAAAAAAAAACCACGGTTAGGTGGTATATATTATAATACAATTATGGATGGACGGACTGCCTGCCGAGTGCCGACACAGAGGTAGCCACAGCCGTGAACTACCGCACTGTACACTGGTTGATAAAGAGATAGTAGTATACTCGTAACAACTAGTATGACTGACTATGACGGTATAAAGAATGAAAAAAAAAACCACGGTTAGGTGGTATATATTATAATACAATTATGGATGGACGGACTGCCTGCCGACTGCCGACACAGAGGTAGCCACAGCCGTGAACTACCGCACTGTACACTGGTTGATAAAGAGATAGTAGTATACTCGTAACAACTAGTATGACACTATGACGGTATAAAGAATGAAAAAAAAAACCACGGTTAGGTGGTATATATTATAATACAATTATGGATGGACGGACTGCCTGCCGACTGCCGACACAGAGGTAGCCACAGCCGTGAACTACCGCACTGTACACTGGTTGATAAAGAGATAGTAGTATACTCGTAACAACTAGTATGACACTATGACGGTATAAAGAATGAAAAAAAAACCACGGTTAGGTGGTATATATTATAATAATACAATTATGGATGGACGGACTGCCTGCCGACTGCCGACACAGAGGTAGCCACAGCCGTGAACTACCGCACTGTACACTGGTTGATAAAGAGATAGTAGTATACTCGTAACAACTAGTATGACTATGACGACGGTATAAAGAAAGAAAAAAAAATACCACGGTTAGGTGGTATATAATTATACAATTATGGATGGACGGACTGCCTGCCGAGTGCCGACTGCCGACACAGAGGTAGCCACAGCCGTGAACTACCGCACTGTACTGTGTCTGCTGCTAATATAGACTGGTTGATAAAGAGATAGTATACAACAATATACTACTATACTGGTGGTCAGGCACTGGTCACCACTAGTCACACTGGCAGTGGCACTCCTGCAGCAAAAGTGTGCACTGTTTAATTTTAAATTAATATAATATTATGTACTCCTGGCTCCTGCTATAACAACCTGCAGTGCTCCCCAGTCTCCCCCACAATTATTATAAGCTTTTATACATTGATGTGCAGCACACTGGGCTGAGCTGAGTGCACACAGACTGAGTCACACTGTGTGACTGCTGTGTATCGTTTTTTTCAGGCAGAGAACGGATATAGCAGAGAACGGATATATTAAATAAAAGTTAACTTAACAACAACTGCACTGGTCACTGTGGTAAACTCTGTCTGCACAATCTCTCTCTCTCTCTCTCTTCTAATCTATTCTAATGGAGAGGACGCCAGCCACGTCCTCTCCCTATCAATCTCAATGCACGTGTGAAAATGGCGGCGACGCGCGGCTCCTTATATAGAATCCGAGTCTCGCGAGAATCCGACAGCGTCATGATGACGTTCGGGCGCGCTCGGGTTAACCGAGCAAGGCGGGAAGATCCGAGTCGCTCGGACCCGTGAAAAAAAAAGTGAAGTTCGTGCGGGTTCGGATTCAAAGAAACCGAACCCGCTCATCTCTAATTTTTACCCCTCTTTCCTCCTCTCTTGCCTCTTTTTGTTCGTCTTTCTTTCTTTTTGTCCCAAATATTGGACTGGGGATCGTCTCCCTGCTGTATAAGTTTCTCCGTTCCCTCCAATTCTAATCTCTCTGAAAAAAATGTGTATTCTGTTTTCTATAGTCAGGTGTTGCCAATGTTTCAAATCTATTTGTCACTGGAATCCTGAAGGGTTCTCTTTCATTACCTCTATAATACCTTCTGTTTGTATACTGTGTTTTATATTGACGGTTTGCTTTGTCATTGGTATTCCAATCCCTCCTTTGTTTAGGCCAATTTCTAATCGTTCCCTCTCTATAATCAATAGTATCCCGTTTGAATTTGCTAACCTTAGTTTCTAAAATCTCACTCTCTAATTTTTTAATACGTATATCCCCCTAACTTTTAAGGTCATTCAACTCTTTTAGATCTTTAATGGGTTCTAATTGTTTCTCTAGTTCACTAATCTCTTTATCTATATCAACCAATTCTTTCTTTCTTTCTTTCTTTCTTTCTTTCTTTCTTTCTTTCTTTCTTTCTTTCTTTCTTTCTTTCTTTCTTTCTTTCTTTCTTTCTTTCTTTCTTCTAGAATAATAAGCCTCATTAAATCCATTGAGCTATTTTCTAATATCTGGTTCCATTCCTGCATAAACGTCTGCCTCTCATTACCAAATGTCGGTTTTTTAAATAGCCTAAGACCTCTTGGTACCATTTTATGCTCAACATATTTTTCTAATGTCGTAATTTCCCAACTGAGTTTCATATCCTTTATATATACTCTTTCTAACTTATTCCATAGGGAATCCAAATCTAAACTATTATCTTTATCCTTAAAATTTCTTTTAAAACCAACATCCAAATGTTCATTAAACATTTTATGGCATTCTTCATTCTTTCATTTCTTCATTGCTTTTCTCTATATAAAGTGAATGATTTTACATTTACCAGTGCGCTCTCCTGATTTGTTTTAGCACCAATACCGTTTGCTACCTGGCTGGGAGCTGGATTGAGTAGCACTGGGACAATTGTTTCAAAGATACTCTGGAAAACACGGACATGCAGCGCAGGGATTGAATATTGTTGTTTCACAATTACAGGTTGAGTATCCCATATCCAAATATTCCGAAATACGGAATATTCCGAAATACGGACTTTTTGGAGTGAGAGTGAGATAGTGAAACCTTTGTTTTTTGATGGCTCAATGTACACAAACTTTGTTTAATACACAAAGTTATTAAAAATATTGTTTTAAATGACCTTTAGGCTGTGTGTATAAGGTGTATATGAAACATAAATGAATTGTGTGAATGTAGACACACTTTGTTTAATGCACAAAGTTATAAAAAATATTGGCTAAAATGACCTTCAGGCTGTGTGTATAAGGTGTATATGAAACATAAATGCATTCTGTGCTTATATTTAGGTCCCATCACCATTATATCTCACTATGGTATGCAATTATTCCAAAATACGGAAAAATCCGATATCCAAAATTCCTCTGGTCCCAAGCATTTTGGATAAGGGATACTCAACCTGTACTTGCCATTTGTTCAGCTGCAGCCGCATTTCGTGTGTTATATTGCATTAATAGAAATATTGTTTACATATATACATATATAGATATTTGTTTTTTAATATCTCAGCATTAGTATACACTGGTTGTTTGTATCCGATTTAATGCTTGATGGCTTACTCAAAAAGTGATAGGAGAAATTTGAGAAATGAAGAATGCCATAAAATGTTTAATGAACATTTGGATGTTGGTTTTAAAAGAAATTTTAAACAGTCTGTTTGCTGCTGAACTCCCCTTGATTTATCCTGTACGCATAATCTTTGGCTATCTTGTGTCCTTGGGATAGTTTGTTGCTGACCTCCCTATTCCTATGATGGACAGATAAGCTTTTATAATTTTAAATCTTGTACGTGTGTTGTCTAGCCGTTTTTATGTTATTGTTCATTAAATCTGTATTTTACGTTGTGAAGTCTGAGCTACAGATTACATTTTATTGGGAATAAGCAAGTTCCCTAATTTCTTGCCCTATATTGCAAATGACATCATTTTAATCCATGAACGATACACACTATGTTCGCTGTTCTTTTCTTTTTACATGTTAATCTTAAATGATGAACATCGGCTGGAAGTTCTTACTTACCAGATAAGTGTCCAAGGCCATAACTTCACCCACCTGAGTATTTCCGTTATAATTGTTATTACACTCATTAGCGTTTATTTTCTCCACTACCTATTTTTATCTATGTGTACACCATACACTGATCTTGTAATATGAGCTGCTACTCTTAAAAGGGTTAAAGAGTGTTCTTTATAACTTCCACTGCACATCTGTACTACAGCGCCTAGGTTTCTGCTTTTATATATATATATATATATATATATATATATATAAGACATGCCCAAAGAGACGTTAGTCTACTGGGTTCTAGAGTCAACGCTATGTCGATTTCTGCTAGACGTGTCCTGTGGAACATGCAATGGACAGGTGATGCCGGCTAAAAGAGGCATATGGAGTTGTTGCCTTACAAGGGTGAGGAATTGTTCGGAGAGGGCCTCTAGGATCTCGTCTCCACGGCTACGGCAGGTAAATCAAATTTTTTGCCATATATTCCCTCACAATCTAAGAAAGCGCCTCATTATCAAATGCAGTCCTTTCGTTCCAATAAAAGCAAGAGAGCACGTGGATCGTCCTTTCTTGCCAGAGGTAAGGGCAGAGGGAAAAAGCTGCACAACACAGCTAGTTCCCAGGAACAGAAGTCCTCCCCGGCCTCTGCTAAATCCACCGCATGACGCTGGGGCTCCCCTGAGGGAGTCAGCTCCTGTGGGGGCACGTCTTCGACTGTTCAGCCACGTCTAGGTCCACTCACAGGTGGATCCATGGGCAATAGAAATTGTTTCCCAGGGTTACAAGCTGGAATTCGAAGAAGTGCCTCCTCGCCGGTTTTTCAAATCGGCCCTACCGAAACAACCCCTGGAAAGGGAGATAGTGTTACATGCGATTCACAAATTGTGTCTGCAACAAGTGGTGGTAGAGGTTCCCCTGCTTCAAAGAGGGCAGGGGTACTACTCAACTCTGTTTGTTGTTCCGAAACCGGACGGTTCGGTCAGACCCATTTTAAATTTAAAATCCCTGAACCTTTACTTAAAACGGTTCAAGTTCAAGATGGAATCACTCAGGGCGGTCATCGCTAGCCTAGAAAGTGGAGATTTTTTGGTATCTCTGGACATAAAGGATGCATACCTGCATGTCCCCATATATCCTCCTCATCAGGCGTACCTGAGATTGGCGGTACAGGATTGTCATTACTAATTTCAGACGTTGCCGTTTGGGCTTTCCACGGCCCCGAGAATTTTCACCAAGATTATGGCGGAAATTATGGTGTTCCTGCGCAAGCAGGGTGTCACAATTATCCCATACTTAAACGATCTCCTCATAAAAGCGAGATCACGGGAGAAGTTGCTGAGCATTGTATCACTTTCACTGAATGTGTTACAGCGACACGGCTGGATTCTCAATATTCCAAAGTCGCAGCTGAATCCTACAACTCGTCTGCCCTTCTTGGGCATGATTCTGGACACAGACCAGAAAAGGGTTTTTCTTCCGAAGGAAAAAGCGCAGGAACTCATGACTCTAGTCATGAACTTGTTGAAACTTACATAGTCATTGCATTAATGCCAAATATCTGTGTATCAATGTCACTCGGCTCATACTCATTAATTATTACCCTATATATTATACTTAATACATTTTGGGCTGTGGGTACATGTTATCGTGACTTATTCTGATCACTTAGGCTCAAACAATTGCTGAGTGAGTATATATATTTATATACATATACAGTAATAGTATAATAATAATAATAATAATTCAGGTCGCATCACTTACCACAATAACCCTGGCGGCGGTGGCAATGCGATGTGATCGCATTGGCTGAAAACGCTTCTGCCTGACTGACAGACAGAGGCGTTCGCGGGGTGAGTGGGGGGCAGCGGGGAAAACGGGTGGGTCGGCAGCATTTTCAGGGTGGCTACGTGACATCACATGCAGCCTCTCTGATCTAAAAAATGTCAGTGGACCTCCTGCATATGCAGCCAAGCTGCGACTACAGGGGGTCATCCATAGTTGCTGCGACCACAAGGTTAAGTCACAGTCACTGAGCAGGCCTTGCCCTGGGATGGGATGCCCCAGCATGTGAAAAAACAGATTGTTAGCAGAAGCTGCAATCCGTACTCTATAACTCCCTTAATCTCATCAACTGTATCTGACTTGAGGACTTCAGACTAATGAATGTGCATCATATATGGATTGGTTATATATATCTTTGGCAGCTTTGTCAAGGCAAAGGGCCCAATTCAGATCTGATAGTAGATGTGCGAAAAAATGCACATCTACGATCAAAATTACATGCGGGGGGATGCCCAGCACAGGGCAAGTCCGTCCTGCATGCCGGGTCCTGCCCTCTCCCCTGCAGACGTGTAAAAGCATTGCACAGCGACGATGCTTTCGCACCTGCCGAGTAGCTCTCTCCCTACGCAGCGGCTACTCACCATGTTTATGGTCGCAGCGGCTGCGTGTGATGTCACGGAGCTGTCCAAACACGCCTCGCAAACGGTCCGGACACACCTTTGCTGTCCGGACTGCGCCACGAAAATGCAGCCGCAACACCGCCGACATGCCCCGCAACCGCCTCTGCCTGTCAATAATGCAGAGGCGGCTGCACAAATGAGATGCCGTCACATCTCACTGTGTGCGCACGTGCAGTGCGGCTGCTGCGCACACACACACAGCAAAGGGCTCAAATCGGCAATAAGTGTGCAGATACGCAATCATCTTTGTGCACAGTTTCAGATCATAGGCAGATCCTCAGTCACACATCTCACATCTGGTGACATCTGTTACTAGGTAACTCCTGAGGAGCTACATTTGTGGATTCCAGCATGTTTCTCACACATACAGTATAAATAGCAAATGTAATTCTTGGACTAAAACACATAACTTAAATAATTTAATTAAGTTACTTGAAGATTTGTAAAACTCACTGAATATGAAAACCCAGTAAATTAAACAAAACATGCTCCTGAAGTGTTAATTAAACGCAGAAGTCTCAGTTTCCACTGAGGCCTGGCCCAGGAAGACTCGGAAACAACCCATGTTTTTTGTGCAGTGGAAAAGGGAGTTACACACATTTGCAAAAACATGTACATGGTTATCATCAGGGGCGGATTGGTGTGCCGGGACGCCGGACCGGATTCCGTCTGGCCGGTCCGGCGTCCCCTCATTGGCTGGCCTTCACCCCCTATGAAGGCTGCCGCCAGCCACAACCGCGATGACGGCAAACGGGCAGCGTTAAATGAAGCTGCGCAGAAGCCCAGTGAAGCGTTTAAAAAATGTCCGCCGTCGGAGCTTCTGCGCATGCGCAGCTGCTCCAACGGTGGCCATTTTTTAAATGCTTCATAGAGCTTCTGCACATAAGCTTCACTTGACGCTGCCGTGATCATGGCTGCGGCTGATGGCCTGCAGCAGCAGCAGCCTTCATGAGTGGTGACGATAGCGGCTGCGGCTGGTGGCGGCCTGCATAGGGAGTGACGGCCAGCCAATGAGGGCTGTGCTTTATATATGATTTAGGAAGGATTAACTATAAAGGTATGTTTGAGGTGCGCGCGCAGGGGGGGGGGGGATGTATCGCAGTTTACCGATTTTTTTTTCTATTTGTTTAGTTTATAGAGTACGTCCTCCGGAGCACAGCCTTTCTGCGCGGCTTTACCTGGCTTTACCTGGTGCAATGTGAATAATGTGCTCTGCCTGGTGCAAAGTGTATAACATGCTCTACCTGGTGCAATGTGTATAATGTGATTTACCTGGTGCAATATGTATAATGTGCTCTGCCTGGTGCAATATGTATAATGTGCTCTGCCTGGTGCAAAGTGTATACCGTGCTCTACCTGGTGCAAAATGTAGAACGTGCTCTATCTGGCATAATATGTATAACATGCTCTACCTGGCGCAGTGTGTATAGGAGGTTCTACCTGGTGCAATGTGTATAAGCGGCACTACTGTGTGGTGTAATGTGAATTGGCACTATTGTGTGGCCACGCCCCTTCACCATAAAGCCACGCCCCTAAAAATTTTGCAGCGCGCCTACGACGCGCACTTCCAATCCCTGCATAGTCAGGCCTTCAGAGCAGTACTCCTGCCCACTTGACAGACTCCACCCCCTCAACAGACCCCACCCCTACTAGGGCTGCTTCCATAAATTTCCCGGGCTGGTTTCTGATCCCAATCCGCCCCTGGTTATCATCCACTACTCTCCTCTAATAGGACAGATGTTAATACATGTTTGCAAATGTATGCAACTGAGACTTCTGCATTTTATTATTTTTTTAGATTACAAATAGCATAACAATGGGTGACATCCAGGGCCGTATTGGCCATAGAAGCCACCGGGAGTTTCCCCGGGGGCCGATTGGGCTGTGGGGCCGCCTGTCCTACGCGGCCCCGCCCCCTCTGCGTCACCAGACTGTGAAGCGTGTATTGAAATAACTGCAGGCACAATACCTGCATAATGTCATTTCTGTGTGCGGCCGCGGGCCGCTATCAAGAGAGCTGTGTCAGAAGAGCTGGCCCGGCGCCCAACCCCCCCCCCCCCCGCACGTCACCAGTTCATTCCGCCACACTCCACCGCCCCCCCTCGTCAGCAGCTAAACTGTGTGCGGCCAGTTCATGTTGCCACCCCCACCCACCCCAGCAGCTTAGTGACAGTCCAATCCAGTGTCAGGAGAGCTGGCTCGGCCCCCCGCACATCATCATCTTATGCTGGCCACCCCCTCTTCCCCTCAACAACTTATGCCTGTGTGTGCGGCCACGGCCCCCCCACCCACCCCCCCGCACGTCACCATGGTGAAATCCCCCCCCCCTGTCAGCAGCTTATTTCTGTGTGCGGCTGCGGGCCGCTATCAAGAGAGATGTTTCAGAAGAGCTGGCCCGACCAGCCCTCCCCCTCTCCCCCCCGCACGTCTGCAGTACATGCTGCCACACTCCACCTCTCCCCCCCCCCCCCTCGTCAGCAGCTAAACTGTGTGCGGCCAGTTCATGTTGCCACCCCCACCCACCTCACACAGCAGCTTATTCCAATACTGTGCCAGGAGAGCTGGCTCGGCCCCCCCCCCCCGCACGTCACCACTTCATGCTGCCACACTCCACCTCCCCCCCCCCCCCCCCTCGTCAGCAGCTTATTCCTGTGTGCGGCCACGGGCCGCGATCAAGAGAGCTGGGCCGCCCCCCCTCCGCACGTCAGAAGTTTATGCTGCCCCCTCTCCCCCTCCTGCGTCAAGTGTGGGCACTGCAGCTGCCAGTGAGCGGCTCCACCTCCACCCAGCTGACCTGAAGAGGAGGTCCGCGCACCAAACGTCTCAGACGACGTCATCACCGCGGACCGTGCGGGAAGGGAAGGTGCGGCCGCGGTGGGTTCGCATTCTGCAGTAGGAGAGGTGAGGCTTCACGTACTGCAGAAGAGTGATTCCCCTAAATGCATGTTCCTCTCATGAGGTGAGGTGCCTCATGTCATTGGGGTGAGGTGCACTTTTATGTCTGGGGGGGGTGAGGTGCACTTTTATGTCTGGGGGGGTGTGAGGTGAAATTTTATGTCTGGGGGGGAGGTGTGAGGTGCAGTTTTATGTTTGGAGGGGTGCGAGGTGTAATTTTATGTTTGGGGTTGGGTGGGTGTGAGCTGCAATTTTATGTCTTGGAGGAGGTGTAATTTTGTCGGGTGGGGTGTGAGGTACAACTTTACGCCTGTGCATCTGCTAGGTGACCTAAATAATGTGAGCTGTGTGGGGTCTTGAGGACCGAGCTTGAGAACCACTGTAATAGAATATAGCATGAAGTAGCTATAATTGCTTTACAATTTATTTAGTGAGCGTGCAGAGGATTATATGTCACCTCAGTTTTCATTTCTTAACTACATATGCTACAGCACTATACTTTCTAAAGTTTTTAATGTGTTATATCTGGCTAATATAACATGCTCTGCCTTTTGTTGGTGTAACTCCATGTACATTACATTTTGAAGTATTAATCCCGCCTACTTTGGTATTGGCTCCACCCATAGTTCATTTGGTGCCGCCCACATGAGGCCACTTTTAGAAATTTTTCCAGGGCCACTTTTGTTTCCCAATCCGCCCCTGGTGACATCACAACATTTGCTATCATCAGAAGGCACAGCTATGCTGTTCAGTACTGATGATCTCAAGACAGATTAAGGAGCCATTTTAAAATTGTCTGTACAGTATGTCTGTTTTTTTCTTGCATAAAATATACATTCCTGTTCTCTGCATGCCCACAAAAAAAACAATGTATAGACATATACTGTACACAATGATGATGATGATGACTATTACCAATATTAGCTCGCTGATCCCTCCTTCAGAAAGTACTTAATTCGTGGTTGCTATATTATATGAATTGGGATGGTATTGGGTTTGCGGCGGTTGGGATGTCGGCAGTCAGAATACTGACAACGGCATCCCGCCACTCAGGATCCCGACACCTGCTAGGGAAGTATGCTACCCCTAATCCCTAACTCTCCTTACCCGCAGCCTCATCCTAACCCCCCCGTTCCCGGCATCTAACCCTAACCCTCCCCGGTGGTGCCTAACCCTAACCTCACTCCCCGCAGCCTAAACCTAACCCTATTCCCTGCAGCCTAACCCTTACCCCCACGGTGGTGTCTATCCCTAACCTCACTCCCCGCAGCCTAAACCTAACCATATTCCCTGCAGCCTAACCCTTACCCCCACGGTGGTGTCTATCCCTAACCTCACTCCCCACAGCCTAAACCTAACCCTCACTCCCCACAGCCTAAACCTAACCCTATTCCCCTGCAGCCTAACCCTTACCCCCACGGTTTTGTCTATCCCTAACCTCACTCTCCACAGCCTAAACCTAACCCTATTCCCCCGCAGGCTAACCCTTACCCCCACGGTGGTGCCTAACCCTCCCTCTACCCCACAGCATAACCCTAATCTTCCCCCCGCAGCTTACCTCGCATAGCACCCCTGTCACTTCAGCACACTTCTTCTCCATACATGGGGGATAAGTGGTATCACCGCTGATACCGCTTCTCCCCCATAATGACCTGTCATACATCTAGTTATGTCTGGCCAGAAGTTAAATGAGGACACATCTGTACACTACAGATCATCAGCTACGTATGGCCAAAACCACTTGTATTAGAGGGGTTCAACTTACAATGTGATGGAAGACAGAAAACTGGTATTACAGAGAACACGGTGCCTCATTTGGTATACAGTTGAAAGAGTGACAATGTCTAAGTAAACAATCATAAAGTTGAAACCACACGGTCGACATACATTAGGTCAACAGTGACAAAAAGCGATATATGAATGGTTGACAGTGCTTAACGTCAACAGGTGCAAAAGGTCGACATGAGAATGGTAAACATAAAAATGTTCAACATGTTTTTGCAACAATTTTATGGGTAAGGATTAGGGTTAGGCACTGTGGGGGAGGGGTTAGGGTTAGGCTGCCAGATGGGACGGTTATCAATAAGCACAAAGGCGGATGGTTAGTGTTAGGCACCGGAGAGATGGTTAGGATTAGGCTGCCGGTTGGGATCATTAGCAATAAGCACAAAGGTGGATGGTTAGGGTTAGGCTACAGGAGGGGATGGGAGGGGATGGTTAGTGTTAAGCACCCGGGGGATGGTTAGGGTTAGGGACTAGGGAGGCTGTTAGGGGTAGGCACTAGGGTGTCACAAAACAGAGGTATTCAGCGCTCCCCAGCCCCACTCTCTCTTACCTTTCACGCACTCTGGGGCGCTGTCCGTCATCCTGCGCTGTTTGCCGCTGCACACACCACGCCAGCAGTTCCCTCCAAAGTCAGCCATGGACAGTGCCATGACAGTTCTGGTCAGCTGACCACCCAGAGTCCAGTCAGGAATCACTTCACAGTCATGTAATCATTACTGCCAATTAGCTGCAAGCCAGGGGTATAAATCCTACATCCCAGCAAATCGCCAGTGCTTTGTTGTCTATCAACCTGTAGTGAGCTCCAGACTCTCTTGTTGAATTCAGGACAAGTGCAGTTTCCATCTCTAGCACTCTGTGGCTTCCTGAGCTATCCAGTTCAGCTGCTCAGCTCAGCATCGCAGCATATCCAGATTCACCGATACAGCCAACCCCAGTGATCCTGAAGGGCTGCTCAGTTCATCATTGCAGCAAATCTAGAGTCACCAGTACAGCCAATAACAATGATCCTGAAGAGCTGCTCCTGCAACTCCATTGCAGCATTGCCCAATTTGCTGGAACAGCCTATCCCAGTGTTCCTGAATAGTTGCTCCTGCAACCCCATTGCAACATTACCCAATTCGCTGGTATAGCCTATCCCAGCATTCCTGAAGAGCTGCTCCTGCAACTCCCTTGCAGCATTATCCTATTCGCTGGTGTAGTCTATCCCAGCGTTCCAGTAAAGCTGTCCTGCAAATCAATTGCAGCATTTCCAGATTCACTGGTTTGTCTTATCCCAGTGATAGTATAGTTATAGATAGTATTAAGCCATCCTAGTTATGTCCTACAATTTTAAGCCAAAACCCAGTATCTCAACCTTGTCCAGATTTACAAATAGCTTCAGCCGTGACAAAGGCTGAGGTTTAGGGTTAGATTTGGGATAAAAGAACAGAAGAAGACATGTGTTGACCACTTATTGGTCGATAATTTTTTCATGTTGACCTTCTGAATGTTGACCTTTTTGTTCATGTCAACCTTAAGCACTGTCGATTATTCACCTGATGACCTTTGTCAATGTCGACCTAATACATGTTGACCATGTAGTGTAGACCTATTGTCTATGTAGGCATTGTCGATCTATTAATCCACAGCCATCTCATACATGCAGTGTATGTTGTTAGAAAACCTATTAAAGCACTATAGGAGCTGCCAGGTTGCACAAGGTGGGGATACGGAGAAGGCAGTCTGGGGGCATGGAAACACAGTTGTGTCATTGCGAGCCCATCCACCACTTGGCTACGTTGATGTGATTCACCGCCAATCATGTTATTGCCCCACCCACTTTTCCTGTGCAAGCGGCTGGGGCTGGGAAGGGGGGGGGGGGGGGTAAGCAGAATGCGGGAGACTTTTCTGGGTAGCTGGGAGTGCCATCTGCTTTTTGGGAGCCTCCAGGTCGTTCTGGGAGAGTAGGCAAGTATGGCATACATATGTATCACAGCTTGGAGAGAGATAAACTATCATCCAATTAGCTCCTAGAGCTGGGCATACACTATACAATTATCTGGTAGATAATCTGCCTGATCTGACCGGTTATAATGAAAATGTGGTAGAGGATGAGAGCAAATGACAATCGAACATTTGCTCCCAAATAATGGAAAACGGACTCATATAAATTGGTTAAATCCATGATTTAGCCAATTTGTCTGAATTACAGGTTTTGTCCATTTTCTAAGAATGATACAGTATGTGCCACCACCAAAGGTGATTCCTAAAATGGAAGGGAGGGAAGGGGCACAGTAGCATGCACTTTCTCTAGGCACGATGACTCCATGCTACACATTGAGTTTTATGGACTTATTGTTCAAACAAGTGAAGTACTGGATTTGGTTATCAATGTCTGTTTCTGTAGGTGGGTGACAATACTGTATCCTCAGTTTAGCAGCATTTGTATAGGTTTGCGCTTTATGCTGGGCATACATGGTCCGATACAATGGCTGTTAGACCGACAGGCATTTTATCTGCCCCTACCAATATCCGGGACATACACTGTGAGATAGCTCACAGTGCATGTCACATAATATCAGCACTCTGCCCCTGGGGAGGAGACATTTCCCGTTCCTTCCCATGTGAATAACAGGGAAGTGTTCACCGGTCGGCCACTGTACGGCATACACTGCCCGATGCGGAAAACATGACACTTGAAAATATTGCATCAGAGGGACATGCTGGACGATGCGGCATGACCGACTGATCAATATTTTCAGGTCGGTCGGCCACATACACGCTGCAATTATCTGGTGGATCGGACAGATAATTGTAGCATGTATGCCAAGCATAAGACATATTTTTCTGTTCTCTTATTTTATGCTGCACATTTGGCGCAAATTGACTCTACAGTACTTTTGTGTACTTATTCCCAGGCAATACATTGTGATATCAACCTGTGCAAGTAATAAAATGCACAGGCCTTATTGTACTTTACATTAGTGTAATTATCTATTTTAGGTGTAGGTGTCCTGCAAATCTTGTAGAAATGCCAGATTCTACATGATTTAAGTAACAGTGCTATGTAACCATTGTTAAAGCAGTCATTTACGGTCACATCGCATGCAATCTGTCAGAAACACACCCGGAAATGCTGGAAGATAATCTCCCCACTCACCCCAGTAGCGGCTGCTGAATTTACTGTGACAGTCCACAGCCGCCAAACAGTCTCTCCCCTTCTTCCTTGCAACAGAGAGGAATAATCCTCATTGGCATACACACCATTCTAATGACCTTGTGGGCGCTCCCAGGGCCGTAGAGAGCGGTGCTGGGCCTGAATAGTAGTGTAGCGGGTGTGGCCTAAGTGTGAAAATGTAGCCACGCCTCCCACAAAAAAAGTTAAAGAGTAATTGTGGTGCCACACAGGGTGCACCATGAGCCCCACCGAAGGCACGATTAATGTGATCGTTCCTAAACACCCTAAGCCCCCCCACCCCCACTCCCTCTGCGCAGTCAGAGACTGAAGACATTGCTGCTGAGCTCAGCGACAGTGACCTCCCTAGGCCCAGCCAATCACCCAGCAGCTACTACTGACAGATAAAAGAAGGGGCAGTGGACACAGGCCTTGGCCAGGCCCCTTCATCATGCCCAGGCCTGGGTAATTAGTACCCACTCCCTCCACCTCTCCCGCCATGAATACAGTCAGGGGAGGCTGTTGTGACAGTGACAGCCATCACTTTACTACAGCGGTTTCCAAACTATTTTGAATCACGGCGCCCTAGGATATCAGAATTTTTTTCACGGCACCCCTAGGCCAAAAATTTCTTATTGAGAAATTTAGAAAGAAATACAGTATTACATTAAGTAGATCGCGTTTATATGTCATCCTTAGGGTCAGTTGTGTGGTAAAGGACAAGATTTGCTTCTATTTGGCCACATATTTTATGACTGGCAGCCACCAGCACTGGTTTTGCCTATTATATTGACCATGAATAATTTGAATTGGTCCTGGACCACCAACCCAAGGCACCCCTGCAAGTGTCCTGAGGCACCCCAGGGAGCCACGGCACACAGTTTGGGAACCTCTGCTTTATTAACAAGATTTACACTTGAACAGGATAATATCGGACAGCAATATACAGTAATATAACATTATACTTTTTAGAGCCCTACTGACACCAAATATATGAACAGGTCCCTAAACTAAAACACCAAAATAATTTTTGGACAGCTATTTTTTTTTCCCAAAAACAGCTCAGATATTGTTTTGTTTTTTTATGATTGAATTAGGTCAAGAATATGTATTTGAAACTTATCCAACATGATTATGTATATATATATATATATATATATATATATATATATATATATATATATGTATGTGTATATATATATATATATATATATATATATATGTATGTGTATATATATATATATATATATATATATATATATTATACCATTAAAAGGAGGAATTGTTATGGCATACTTGAACTTTAAACACTTTTTAACTATTTTTTTAGTAAAGTATTTTTATTCACTTAAAAGCTACTTAGGATAATTGGCCATCCATAATCTGCGTTCCTAGTACTGTATATAAAATGTTATTGATCAATACAGAGTCGCCATAATCAAAACTATTCATGTACTCACTTCTCATATTTGCTGTACACCAATATAACTAGTGGTGATGGATAGCAGGAGGGAAGGTGGAATGCATGGGTGGGTGGAATAATGCACACAATATACTATAAGTGACAAAAGGAGAGTGAGGGTCACATGTTACAACATGTGGTGGAATATATGAAATGGGGGCAGAGGTGTAATACTATGTAATGTGGCATGGAATTCAATATCAAACTCAGAGGAGGGTTGTATTAGATTGATGGGAACTATGAATGTGAGGGTGTCTGCTAGAGGGTATTCACACAGCGCTGAGGAGGAAGGGGGCCTGCTCTTACCTACTGTCCTGGGCCCACTGATTTCTGTTGGTGACCATGGTGACTGCAGGTAAGCAGCTTGCAGCTAAGTGCTGGTCCTTCTGCTCACACTCATCACTCATTTTAGAATGGTGAACGAACAACTTTGTCCTTGGGTATACTAGAAAAATAAAAGAGCCCTGGGAAAAAATATTTACTACCAACTCACATGCTCTCCAAATGTGTAACGGTCTGTGCAAGTCTGTGTAATGGGGTGGTAATGTGACAGAATAGGGATGCCAGTATCAGTTTCTAGTGATCTTGCTGCTGCCATGGGGGGATATATGGGGCCGGATGTACTAGCGCCCAAGTTCATGCGGGATACCGACCAGACTCGGGTGCTATTACATCCGGCCCCATGAATCGTTAAAATGGAGTAAGGCTGGTAAAATACATGTTTGGGCAGCTCATCGTTTCTGTCACTTTGCTTATTAGATGTGCAGTGCTAAATAAAAAACGTGAGGCCTATGGTGCAAAATTTATTTGTTACATCCTCGCTCTAAGCCCTAATACTAAATTATGGCGTGTAAGAAATAAACAGAATTGCCCCAGTGTTGGTCAGGCACTTGGAATCTGAAAGTGTACAGTAGAGACAGAAGGTATATCTGGTAAGTAAAGGCCAGGTGGAAGACTTATACACTATGGCCCCTATTTATCAAGCCTTGGAGAGTTATAAATAGCACGGTGATAAAGTACCAACCAATCAGCTCATAACTTTCATGTCACAGGCTGTGTTTGAAAAATGACAGGAGCTGATTGGCTGGTCATTTATCACCGTGCTATTTACTGTATCACTCCCCAAGGCTTGATAAATCTGGGCATATGTATGTGACTGATGTACAGCTTTATGGGATAGGCAGCTGTTGGTGATTAACGATTCTCCCAAAGGGAAAAAAGAATTTGTTCAGCTGGAGCACTGTTGCCGTTTTCTTCATTTCTTCTACTTAAAATAACATTTTATGCTGTGAGGTCAGTTGAAAATAATTTATCATATTGTCTGCAAGGACTAAGCTATTATAATATAGTATAAGTATAGGGCCCAACAGAGTTTTTCCTTTCAGTGATAAATAGGGCTCCATAGCCAATGGGCGGTATCCTAATAGCCCCGAAGCCATTTTGGCCGATCAAAATGGACGGATATCGCAATGAATAACCGATGGTCATTATCGCGGTATCCAATTAGAGGCCATTTTGATTGGTCAAAATTGGACCCACAACCACACGAAAACACATGGGATCGGGGATAAGTGTTATCGCAGCTAGGGCGGCCCCTTACACACATCTTAGTGGGATAGTGATCCTACTGATACTACTGTTCTAATTTCACCTGTTGTCATCATTTTCAAATGAGATCGATGAAATACACAGAGCTTGGGAGGGACCTGCTTTCTGTAAGGTCAGCACAGAGGACACGTGGTCACTAGCTTAGGTTAGAGGAGAGGAGTTTCCGCACATTGGGGGTAATTCCAAGTTGATCGCAGCAGGACATTTTTTAGCAGTTGAGCAAAACCATCTGCACTGCAGGGGAGGCAGATATAACATGTGCAGAGAGAGATAGATTTGGGTGTGGTGAGTTCAATCTGCAATCTAAATTGCAGTGTAAAATTAAAACAGCCAGTATTTACCCTGCACAGAAACAAAATAACCCACCCAAATCTAACTCTCTCTGCAAATGTTATATCTGCCCCCCCCCCCCCCCCTGCAGTGCACATGGTTTTGCCCAACTGCTAAAAATTTTCCTGCTGCGGTCAACTTGGAATTACCCCCATTGAGGCAAAAAGGTTTTTTCACAGTAAGGACAATACGTGTTTGGAATTCCCTGCCTGAGAGAGTAGTAATGGCGGACTCAGTCAACACCTTTAAGAATGGGTTAGATAAATTCCTATTGGATAAAGATATTCAGGGTTATGGTGCATAGGCAAGCATTATAGTTAATATAACTAGTCCTAACATAAAAATAACTAGTCCTATAATAAGACTGCATAGGAGACCACAAATAGGTTGAACTCGATGGAAAATTGTCTTTTTTCAACCTTAGTTACTATGTTACTATGTTACATTCAAGGCATATCACAGTTTGTTTTAATATTGTTAAAGTTAATGTCACACAAACAATGAAAGCACATTGAAGATTTTCAATTAACGTTAAAACCATACGGAAATGTCATTTTCTCCTTGGTAATAGTAATTTTTTTTAATGAATTAATTACGTTTATAATAGCAATATAAAATTTATTTACCATTATTTTAGTAAAGATATGCACCTGGTCCTGTAGCATCTGATGCAACATGGGGTCTGGGACTGAGGGTCGACAGCACAAAGGTCGACACACCTTAGGTCGACGCCAATTGGTCGACACACCTTAGGTCGACATGGACAAAAGGTCGACAGGAACAAGGTCGACATGGAAAAATATCGACATGAGTTTTTTATGTTTTTTTGGTGTCGTTTTCTTCGTAGAGTGACCGGGAACCCCAATTAGTGCACCGCGTCCCCTCGCATGGTGCCTTCGCTCCGCTACCGCTTCGCTCGGCACACTTTACCGTTCCAATCGTAGTCCACGTGGATCGTTAAGTATGAAAAGGTTCAAAAAAAGAAAAAATCGTGAAAAACTCATGTCGACCTTTTTCCATGTCGACCTTGTTCCTGTCGACCTTTTGTCCATGTTGACCTTTTGGCCATGTCGACCTAAGGTTTGTCGACCAATTGGCGTCGACCTGAGGTGTGTCGACCTTTGTGCTGTCGACCTGGAGTCCGGATACCGCAACATGCCAGCTAAGTGGTTAGGTATGCTGCCAATGTCACGAATTAGAGAGATCTCCTGTGTTTGGTAAATTAATGCTGCAGACCACAGTCCACATTATTTGCAATGGGGACTGTGGTCTGGGCCATCTAAAATGTTCCAAATAATATAGCATTTCATAGCTTAGCCCTGTTAGCTAATGCCATGTTCAGATGACTTCAGAGGCTGTAAGTCTACATCATCAATGGAAATTAATTATTAGTCCTCTGATATATAGTACATCATTAAAAGAATATAATTAATAGGGCTCCACTGCCACCAAAGATAAATTGACCCTTGGATTCTAAGCACTGCCTTCAATCGCTAAAGCGCTGATGCCCACTGCGTAGTAATTATTATACTGTAGTTGAGAGAGTTTCCAGTTTCCTAACTTGCCTAGGGGCAAAATCCGCCCCTGAGTTTCTCTCATCAAATTTAGTGGCTCCTATAGTGGGATCATAGCTTTGTAACAGCTGGAGTAGTGAAGGTAGCTGCTTCTGTATCAGATCTATTTATGCAATAGAAATGTGCGTTTTGTATTTTTGTTTAAAATTAAGTTTATTTTCTTTGTGTAGTAATGGTTTCAGAACTCTACAAGCACTCTGGTTCAGTAAACTCATGACTACATATAAATCACAACTCCTGATCTTTTCTGCTAGGAAGCAGTCTCTCATAGACATTTTATACTACAGTATATATTAGCCAGGTTGTGTAGATTTATGTAGTCTGCTTGTGACCAGACATACACTAGAGACATGACTCAAAACAAAGCATGAGCTGCCTAAGACACATGTTTTGCTTTAATTGATTGAACAAATAATTGAAGCCAGACTTTGGCCTTGGATGTTTTCATGGCACATTGCGAAATAAACTAAGCAAATAATGTAATTATGACAAATAACACACACAGATGATTATATGAACACCCTTTCTATCCTGAGCCATAAATGGTATTTTTAATACATTATGATGTATTTTATCAATGTCCATGTGTTTGCCCAATCATATGACAGCAATTGCTAGCATACTATTTCCAGGCTACTGTTATACAGGATTAACCAGTAAAACCAGTGGTCATGCTGCATTATTGTAACTCTGATATCACAGACACGCTCAATGTTACATGTTACATAGAAGAATAAAATATATATTTTTTATTATAAAATCTATCTATCATATACTTTAATATAAGTGCCCCCCTTGGATTATGTTCTGGATTTGGGTCTTTGGCTAACAGAAGACCTTCCTTGGGGGAGCTGTTGAATTTCATGATTGAGTGTAAAAATTGGTTAGGTATATACAGTACATATATACACACACACACACACACACACACACACACACACACACACACACACACACACACACACACACATTTTTTTCCTTCTCACTGAAGCTTTATGGGTTAACATTGTCTCGCCACGCCAGTTCCTGCAAATGGGAACACGTGTAGGACGATCACCCATGCGCAGTGGAACTGAGAGCCCTTATATGGGCTTTCATTCTTATTACTGCCATATGCGAATTAGAAGAAATGACAGGTCTGCAAAGTTCAGGAAATCTAACTGCGTTCATTCAGAAGAAGCCAATACAAAATCTCCATTGTAAAACCTGCTGATTTAGAATCGCAGAAGAGATAATTTCCTGCTTCTGGCAGTAAACCCTTTCGCATAATGGGCAAATCTAAAAGCACCCTATATGGTGGTGTATTCTTAATTTATTGGCCCCTTCATTTTTCACTTAAGCTACAGATTCAGAGGCACAGAATACCAGCTGAAATGGTATAAATGCATATTTCTTTCTCTCTGTCATAGTTTTTATAACTGCATTGATTTTTTATATGCAAAATGTTTTGGAGTTTTGCGGCCCTTAAAGTATCAAATTTTTAACCCAATTTTAAATATGCGCTTGTATATAAAGATCACATAGTATTTACATTCTTTTTACATTACACTTAATTGTTGTTCTACAATGGTTCTTCTTATTGTTATTATAAAAAAATATATCAGGTGCCACATATTTCGGCAGCAATCTACAAAGCAAGAATACAATCAGGGTAAACAAAATATATACATCATTACATTGATGGGCATAGTTATGGCATATGTCTATTGGCTGAGTTAGTGAGATGAGAGGGATGGATGAAAAAGCTTAAATACTAAATGTTAGTGAAAGGATTGGGGGTATTGGGGAGATGCAAGAGGTTCAGGACGTGAGAAGGAAGGAAGAGAACCAGTAGGGTATGGTGTATAGAGGAGTTTTGTGGGAGCATCTGAAAGAATGGAGGTTAGAGGAGAGTCTGGTAGAGTGCCTCAGCGGGTTCCGTAGATTGGGGACGGTGCAGAAGAAGTCTTTGGGTAGGAGTAAGAGGTGGTAATCTGTGAGAAAAATAGCTGTCAGTCACAGGTTCACCAAAGAGGGCAGAAGAAAGAGAGCAGAGAGAAATAAGCATTAAGGGGGAGAAGAGAGTGAGGGCATTGCAGGTGAGCGCGAGGCACTTAGACTGGATCCTATATGGGACAGGGAGCAAGTGGAGATTCTCAGAGAGGGAAGGCAGAGACAGATGAGAGATCAGTTTTGCACAAGTGTTTAGAAGGTACTTAAGAGAAGAGTAATGGTCGAAGGGAACGAGAAGGTTGCAATATTAAGCAGAGACAAGGTTGCAAAATTAACGACAACAGTTGATGAAGAAGGGGACAAGAGTTTTGGTGGCATTGAGCAGTGTCGGACTGGGGCATGAAGGGCCAACCAAGGGTATGCAGTGGTAGGGGCCCATGATTAGAGGTGTGGCCAGCCTTCAAAGGGGGTGTGGCCAGCCACCACAGAGGTTTGGATAACCATTACAGAGTACCTGGTCTGCACACCTTGATAATTTATATAGTAATTAATGCTAGTGCATGCATGATAATGTACCAGATTAATGACAGCAATATGCTGTAGAGAATACATCATAATCATGTGCGGTATAAGGTAACATATGTATAATATATAATTCAAGTGCACAGTCTAGAACCTGATCCCTAGAGGAGGAGGGCCCCCCAGGCAGTGGGGCCTACCGGTGGTTTCCCCTGTACCCCTGTTTTCCCCTGTAGTCCGAGCCTGGCATTGAGAGAGAGGAGAGGGTGAATTCTGGAGATGTTCCAGAGATGGAACCCACAGGAGCGAATGTGGGGAGTGTCACAGGCAACTTCATTACCTTTGTTTCTAATATTGCATACCAATGGTAATGACAGCTTAAATATTGCAATATACAGTGAGCAACTACAATGATGTAGGTAAGATGTAACTTTGGGAGAATTACTGTATATCAACCTTTGAGAGAGATAAAGTGTAGAAGCTAACCTTTGAAACCAATCATCTTCTGTCATTTCATAAACAGTGCTAAATAATGATAGCTACATTAGAAGATGATTGGTTGCTATAGGCAACTTCTCCACTTTATGTCTTTCAAAGGTTTGACACATCTCTCAAATCTTGGAGAGTGATAAATAAGAGAGACAAAGTTCCAATCAATCAACTCTAAACTTTTTTTTTAAGCACAGTCTGTAAAATGACAGAAGCTGATTGGTTTATACCATATCTCTCTCCACTTTCTCTCTCTCTCTCTCTCTCTCAAATGTTTGCTACAGCTCCACCCATACAGTATGAGTTACAAGTGCGGAGAGGTGGATGGTCAACTTTTTCAAAAGCTGTGAAGAGGTCAAGAAGTATGAGCACAGAGAAGTTTCCATTGGATGTAGCTGAAAAGATCAAGGGATTAATATCCATTTCAGTGCGAGTAGCAGCGATGGATTCTAAAACATTGGAGCAATTCAACATTGCTTCATTGCATGGTCATCTGATCCGAAGGTCAACTGTACCCGCAATCCCTACCACCACAACTTTGGTAGCAGTGAAACTTTGGACTGCCGAATCTGACTCCGCAGTGCTAGTGGGCATGCATGAACTGGGTTTCAAGCATGTGCACAAAGAAGCTGTTATCCAGTCAAGGGAGCCAAATAGGGGAAGAGGGATCTGAATGGATCCCTTTTCACAACCCGGGTTTTCTCCTTATAACAGGAGCGGGGGTCTGGGAATGAGCGCCATCTGAAGATGAAAATTTTTCCTGCTGTCAAATTCTTAAAATGTTATATTTTTGGTGATTAATACATTTCAGCCCCTTTACAACAGCATGGAGACAGTAGTCTAGAGTTGGACTGAAAGGTAATGTATCTGTGATATCTTCTGTGTTACCTTAATAATAAATGACCCTATTACAGATGTGTCCTCCTACATCCTTGCTGCAGTCATCTTAAACAGCCATTCTAGTCACACCATGCCGTGGTGGGACTCTGTATCGCCAAGCATCTTTATGCAACTTTTCCCATTTAAATGCGTCAAAGTAGCATTTATATGCAAAGAGGACACACAAGCAATTTATGCTGATGAAAATAATATGCGGCATGCATATTTTCTGTGACTGCGGCTGTATCTGCATACAAAATGCTACGTTATAGTGTATTCCTGGAAATCAGGAAACTTCTGTGTATAGGAAAGGTGCTAGTGTCCTCTTTAGGTACCTGCTCCATCCAGCTTTTACAGCGGAACATTCAGTTGTTAGTGGCAGGAATTTGCTACAAAGTTTACAGAAGAGTTGTGGACTTAAATTTGTGTGGTCCCTGAAGCTACCCCTTTTTGACCAATGCTGACACATGAATGATGCACATTCCCTTTTCCCATACTTTTCTCCTGAGTTGATTAGTTAGACCATATGGGAAATAGGAAAGGGGTGTGGGTCATAACACAGTTAGGCAATACTGACCACCCAGTTATCTGAGAATATGTATCAGTGACAGGCAATCATCACACTATGAGATAATGAGAACAGGCTACATTTGTGATTTAGCCAGGAGCTGAGTTCATTTCTTGGCCCATTATTTTAAATCCAGTTCTGCTCAAAATTGTAGAGTGTTCCATGGACTTGAGTGATTCATAATTACAGCAAACAGAAAGGAATATAAGTTCTATGAGCCTAAATCAGAGATGGATGCATATCGCTCAGTTGCTGTGTGATTATATGATAATGCTACAGTAGGAGTCTTCTGTAAAAAGGCACCTGCTGCATATTTCTCTGCATCAACATCAGTCATCCGAGTAACCCTCAGGTTATTCAGGATGGCTGGTGTTTTTTTCACTTAGCCAGAGCCAGTGAATCCTCATCCCCACCTGCAGTTTTCAAGAAGACTCACCATCGCTGCCCCCAAACGAGCTCTGCAACTGACAATCCGGGACCCAATCTACAGATGCGCAGAATGAGTCCTGAACATTTGCAGTTTATGTATTTAGGGCCTAATTCAAATTGGATCACAAATTGCGATCCAACTGGAATTTTTACGATCAATCCGAGGGCGCATGACGTCACACGCAGCCGTCGTGATAAAGAACGTGGTGGCGGGACTCCTGTGGGCGCAGCTAAGGTGCGGCAGGAGCCGTCCTCTGTTTCTGCTAACAAGCAGAAATTGTGATTTTAGCCTGGGTAGCTGCTTTGACATCCATCTACTGTACCTCTCTTGATGTCCCAACCTAATCCCTGACCATCCTCCCAGATCATGCTGCACACCTCTTTTTTGCTTACAGAGGCTGACTTCTGTGCTTACCCAGCCTCTATATTGCTTGTCCACTGGAACACTCATGGCCTATTTCTTCTTGATCCCTGGACTCCCACATCCAGGGGCGTAACTCCCAGGGGCAATGGAGACCCCTGAAGGGGCACCGACATGTACAGCATCACCTGTGTGGTTCACAGCATGATCCAAGTATGACTGCTGCTCTCCCAATGGAGCTCTGCGGCCACCTACTACTGCTGCACAGTTAATTGGCTGTGCCACAGGAACCCTGCTAACACCTGCATTAGGATACAGGACAGCTCCTGGCTAGTACTGATCAGTCTACGGTGCACCTACTGCTGGACTGTGAGATGGGACCTGCCAGTGAAGGCTGAATCTTGTGATTCTGACCTTGACTCATATATATATATATACAGTATATATATATATATATATATATATATATATGTGCTAGAAACAAATCAGAAGAGCGCACTGGTAAATGTAAAATCATTCACTTTATATAGAAAAAAGCAATATCCACATACATCCTCCCCTGACGAAGACTGTGATTGGTCGAAATGCGTTGGACGTGGCTACTTGCTGAGGACGTTGTGACGTCACCCGCCGGGTCCGGAGCCGACGAGACAGTTCCAGCTCGACTGAGCACAACACTGACAGTCTTGTGAATTTCACGGAGCTTGGAAGTTTTAACTGCAATGTATGTGGATATTGCTTTTTTCTATATAAAGTGAATGATTTTACATTTACCAGTGCGCTCTCCTGATTTGTTTCTAGCACCAATACCGTTTGCTCCCTGGCTGGGAGCTGGATTGAGCAGCACTGGGACAATAGTTTCAAAGAGACTCTGGAAAACACGGACATGCAGCGCAGGGATTGAATATTGTTGTTTCACACATATATATATATATATATTAGTGATGAGCGGGTTTGGTTCCTCGGAATCCGAACCCCCCTGAACTTCACCCATTTTACACGGGTCCGAGGCAGACTCTGATCCTCCCGCCGTGCTCGGTTAACCCGAGCGTGCCCGAACGTCATCATCCCGCTGTCGTATTCTCACGAGATTCGTATTCTATATAAGGAGCCGCGCGTCGCCGCCATTTTCACCTATGCATTGGAGATGATAGGGAGAGGACGTGTGCAGCGTTCTCTCAGTTGTGTTCAGTGTGCTGCAAATATCTGTGCTCAGTGTGCTTGCAAATATCCGTGCTCAGTGTGCTGAAGTGAAAATATCTACGTTCTCTGCCTGAAAAACGCTCCATATCTGTGCTGCATTGTAGTATACAGTAGGAGGACAGTGCAGAATTTTGCTGACCAGTGACCACCAGTATTATATCAGTACGGTACAGTAGTCCACTGCTCTACCTACCTCTGTGTCGTCAAGTATACTATCCATCCATACCTGTGGTGCATTTAAGTTTTGCGCAGTATATATATAGTAGAAGGACAGTGCATAATTTTGCTGACCACCAGTATATAATATATAGCAGTACGTACAGTAGTCCACTGCTCTACCTACCTCTGTGTCGTCAAGTATACTATCCATCCATACCTGTGGTGCATTTAAGTTTTGCGCAGTATATATATAGTAGGAGGACAGTGCATAATTTTGCTGGCCACCAGTATATAATATATAGCAGTACGGTACAGTAGTCCACTGCTCTACCTACCTCTGTGTCATCAAGTATACTATCCATCCACACCTGTGGTGCATTTAAGTTTTGCGCAGTATATATATAGTAGGAGGACAGTGCATAATTTTGCTGACCACCAGTATATAATATATAGCAGTACGGTACAGTAGTCCACTGCTCTACCTACCTCTGTGTCGTCAAGTATACTATCCATCCATGCCTGTGGTGCATTTAAGTTTTGCACAGTATATATATAGTAGGAGGACAATGCATAATTTTGCTGACCACCAGTATATAATATATAGCAGCATGGTACAGTAGTCCACTGCTCTACCTACCTCTGTGTCGTCAAGTATACTATCCATCCATACCTGTGGTGCATTTAACTTTTGCACAGTATATATATAGTAGGAGGACAGTGCATAATTTTGCTGACCACCAGTATATAATATATAGCAGCACGGTACAGTAGTCCACTGCTCTACCTACCTCTGTGTCGTCAAGTATACTATCCATCCATACCGGTTGTGCATTTAAGTTTTGCGCAGTATATATATAGTAGGAGGACAGTGCATAATTTTGCTGACCACCAGTATATAATATATAGCAGTACGATACAGTAGGCCATTGCTATTGATATATTACTGGCATATAATTCCACACAAAATGGAGAACAAAAATGTGGAGGGTAAAATAGGGAAAGATCAAGATCCACTTCCACCTTGTGCTGAAGCTGCTGCCACTAGTCATGGCCGAGATGATGAAATGCCATCAACGTCGTCTGCCAAGGCCGATGCCCAATGTCATAGTAGAGAGCATGTAAAATCCAAAAAACAAAAGTTCAGTAAAATGACCCAAAAATCTAAATTGAAAGCGTCTGAGGAGAAGCGTAAACTTGCCAATATGCCATTTACGACACGGAGTGGAAAGGAACGGCTGAGGCCTTCTCCTATGTTCCTCATGGCTAGTGGGTCAGCTTCACATGAGGATGGAAGCACTAATCCTCCCACTAGAAAAATGAAAAGACTTAAGCTGGCAAAAGCACAGCAAAGAACTGTGCGTTCTTCTAAATCACAAATCCCCAAGGAGAGTCCAATTGTGTCGGTTGCGATGCCTGACCTTCCCAACACTGGACGGGAAGAGGTGGCGCCTTCCACCATTTGCACGCCCCCTGTAAGTGCTGGAAGGAGCACCCGCAGTCCAGTTCCTGATAGTCAAATTGAAGATGTCACTGTTGAAGTACACCAGGATGAGGATATGGGTGTTGCTAGCGCTGAGGAGGAAATTGACAAGGAGGATTCTGATGGTGAGGTGGTTTGTTTAAGTCAGGCACCCGGGGAGACACCTGTTGTCCATGGGACGAATATGGCCATTGACATGCCTGGTCAAATTACAAAAAAAATCACCTGGTCGGTGTGGAATTATTTTAACAGAAATGCGGACAACATTTGTCAAGCTGTGTGTTGCCTTTTTCAAGCTGTAATAAGTAGGGGTAAGGACGTTAACCACCTAGGAACATCCTCCCTTATACGTCACCTGGAGCGCATTCATCAGAAGTCATTGACAAGTCCACTGACAACTAAATCCGTTCCTCTTGTAACCAAGCTCCTGCAAACCACACCACCAACTCCCTCAGTGTCAATTTCCTCCTTAGACAGGAACGCCAATAGTCCTGCAGGCCATGTCACTGTCAAGTCTGACGAGTCCTCTCCTGCCTGGGATTCCTCCGATGCATCCTTGAGTGTAACGCCTACTGCTGCTGGCGCTGCTGTTGTTGCTGCTGGGAATCGATCATCATCCCAGAGGGAAAGTCGGAAGACCACTTGTACTACTTCCAGTAAGCAATTGACTGTCCAACAGTCCTTTGCGAAGAAGATGAAATATCACAGCAGTCATCCTGCTGCAAAGCGGATAACTCAGGCCTTGGCAGCCTGGGCGGTGTTCAATGTGTTTCCGGTATCCACCGTTAATTCACAGGACACTAGAGATTTGCTTGAGGTACTGTGTCCCCGGTACCAAATACCATCTAGGTTCCATTTCTCTAGGCAGGCGATACCGAGAATGTACACAGACCTCAGAAAAAGAGTCACCAGTGTCCTAAAAAATGCAGTTGTACCCAATGTCCACTTAACCACAGACATGTGGACAAGTGGAGCAGGGCAGACTAAGGACTATATGACTGTGACAGCCCACTGGGTAGATGTATTGCCTCCAGCAGCAAGAACAGCAGCGGCGGCACCAGTAGCAGCATCTCGCAAATGCCAACTCATTCCTAGGCAGACTACACTTTGTATCCCCACTTTCCATAAGAGGCACACAGCTGACAACCTCTTACGGAAACTGAGGAACATCATTGCAGAATGGCTTACCCCAATTGGACTCTCCTGGGGATTTGTGACATCGGACAACGCCACCAATATTGTGCGTGCATTACATCTGGGCAAATTCCAGCACGTCCCATGTTTTGCACATACATTGAATTTGGTGGTGCAGAATTATTTAGAAAACGACAGGGGCGTGCAAGAGATGCTGTCGGTGGCCCGAAGAATTGCGGGCCACTTTTGGCATTCAGCCACCGCGTGCCGAAGACTGGAGCACCAGCAAACACTCCTGAACCTGCCCTGTCATCATCTGAAGCAAGAGGTGGTAACGAGGTGGAATTCAACCCTCTATATGCTTCAGAGGATGGAGGAGCAGCAAAAGGCCATTCAAGCCTATACAGCTACCTACGATATAGGCAAAGGAGGGGGAATGAACCTGACTCAAGCGCAGTGGAGAATGATTTCAACGTTGTGCAAGGTTCTGCAACCCTTTGAACTTGCCACACGTGAAGTCAGTTCAGACACTGCCAGCCTGAGTCAGGTCATACCCCTCATCAGGCTTTTGCAGAAGAAGCTGGAGACATTGAAGGAGGAGCTAAAACAGAGCGATTCCGCTAGGCATGTGGGACTTGTGGATGGAGCCCTTAATTCGCTTAACCAGGATTCACGTGTGGTCAATATGTTGAAATCAGAGCACTACATTTTGGCCACCGTGCTCGATCCTAGATTTAAAACCTACGTTGTATCTCTCTTTCCGGCAGACACAAGTCTGCAGAGGTTCAAAGACCTGCTGGTGAGAAAATTGTCAAGTCAAGCGGAACGTGACCAGTCAACAGCTCCTCCTTCACATTCTCCCGCAACTGGGGCTGCGAGGAAAAGGCTAAGAATTCCGAGCCCACCCGCTGGCGGTGATGCAGGGCAGTCTGGAGCGAGTGCTGACATCTGGTCCGGACTGAAGGACCTGCCAACGATTACTGACATGTCGTCTACTGTCACTGCATATGATTCTGTCACCATTGAAAGAATGGTGGAGGATTATATGAGTGACCGCATCCAAGTAGGCACGTCAGACAGTCCGTACGTATACTGGCAGGAAAAAGAGGCAATTTGGAGGCTCTTGCACAAACTGGCTTTATTTTACCTCAGTTGCCCCTCTCCCTGGGAGGGCCCAAGGACAATTCCATCTTGCACCTCTTTTTTCTTTCATTTTTCTTTGCAGCATGTGCTGTTTGGGGACTATTTTTTGATGTGCCATCCTGTCTGACACTGCAGTGCCACTCCTAGATGGGCCAGGTGTTTGTGCCGGCCACTTGGGTCGCTTAGCTTAGTCATCCAGCGACCTCGGTGCAAATTTTAGGACTAAAAATAATATTGTGAGGTGTGAGTTGTTCAGAATAGACTGGAAATGAGTGGAAATTATGGTTATTGAGGTTAATAATACTATGGGATCAAAATGACCCCCAAATTCTATGATTTAAGCTGTGTTTGAGGGGTTTATGTAAAAAAAAAACACCCGAATCCAAAACACACCCGAATCCGACAAAAAATTTTCAGGGAGGTTTTGCCAAAACGCGGCCGAATCCAAAACACGGCCGCGGAACCGAATCCAAAACCAAAACACAAAACCCGAAAAATTCCGGTGCACATCTCTATTTATATATATATATATATGTATGTATATGTATATATATGTATATATATATATATATATATATATATACATGTATATATATAGATATAAATATATATAGGCAATGTACGGACCAGCACTCCCCTCGGTGTTGAATCTGGTGCTCTGGTGCCTCCAGGGTACATAGGGTATGTAGAAAGCAAAGAAGGCTGCAGCACTCGAAGACTTAAAGTAATAAAGCGGTGAATTAAAAATAACACATGGTGTCCAACGTTTTGGGGTCGACACACCCCTTTGTCAAGGAAAAACAGCTGTTTTTCCTTGACAAAGGGGTGTGTCGACCCTGAAACGTTGGATACCATGTGTTATTTTTAATATACCGCTTTATTGCTTTAAGTCTTCGAGTGCCGCAGCCTTCTTTGCTTTATATTTTTATATATATACAGTATATATATATATTATATATATATATATATATATATATATATATAAAGAACTGGTTAGTAGCACTCCTTATTTGGAACAAAATATACTCAATGAATAGCCGGTGCCCTCCATTTGAAGAAAAAAATCCTCAATAATATTGCAGTATACGACGGGCGGCACTCACGGCTTAAGAAGAGACACAGGAATCCACCTGAGCGTGTGAACGTTTCAAAGTTTATAATCAAACTTTTTCGTCAAAAAGTTTGATTATAAACTTTTAAACGTTGACATGCTCAGAGTGCTGCCCGTCGTACACTGATATATATACATATATATCTGAAATTGAAACCCTCCTCCTGCGCTATGTATAAAGATAAAAATGAGATCTTACACAGGCTGCCTTATTCCACTTAGTCCCCTGTTAGAAAGGACTAAACAAAGTAGAAATGTATGTCAATAGTGAATTGGTGCCAAGGGGTCGTATCAACCATCCCTAACGTGGATTCGCACATTGAATTTTAAAAATAACAATATGCTCCTGTAAAACATTTATTATAAAATATATAATGTCCATGATCATACAGAAGTAGCAACAGTAACTTCCTCCCACAGTTGACACATTTTGATGGTCACATTGAGAATAATATGTAAGAAAAATCCTTTGCAAGACTCCTCCTTCTCCTTATTGTAGATTGGAGGTCGTGACAATTAAGTAGATAACCCACCGTGTTTCGTCTTAAACCAAGACTTCATCAGGGGTAAATCTCAATTGATAGATAAATAATGTCAAATGTATAAATAAAGCAATGGTAAGAATCATTCTCGGACACTTGATATGACCAGGTGGACCACCAGGGCTTTAAACATTTGGTCCAACAAAGCCTCATAAGCCAGTGCTGGAATAAAATATTCAAATAGTCAGGTACACGGGAAAAACTCCTACAGATGTATAACCTTCCAGTGAGACATCAGTGGTAACCCTGTATCTGTGCAATGCCAATTATTTTGTGCATATATATATATATATATATATATATATATAAATGCAAATTTTGACCCATTAGGAAAAAAATGCTATATAAATTATTATTATTATTATTAATAATAATAATAATAATAATAATAATAATATGACAATGAGATGATTACTATAACACGCAACCCAATAGCCATGATTTTTCCTGACTTCCCAAAATCACAGTTCAAAAAGGGAGTGGAGCTTCCATGGAAGTGGGTGGTGTTAGGCTGGCAAGTGGGCTGGACTGGGCAGATTCTGGTGTGTGTCAGATGATATGGGTGAAACACTTGCATAGAATGGAGGTTTGGCTTACAGTATATTGACTTGATTTTGCCTATAGAAATGTTGAGAGGTATACTATTGTTTTAGGACTTTAGATCAGGGAAGAGTGGTTTGACAGATAGATAAACTTCATCACACAGGGGAATAGACATTTATTAAGCTACTGTATATATTTGCAATAGCTGTAACTTGTTTATCATTCACCTTTTGCAAATGAAACATTTATTTAAAATATTGTAAAAAAAGAAAAAAACATTCACCATGGGACGCATAAGAATGATTTAAGTCATAAACAAAATATGTCACCGATTGTCTAGGGGATTCTGGGAATCAACTTTTTATCTTCTGTTCATGAACATTGATTAGTTTACCAGATGGTTGGAAATTTCCTTCCAGAAATATTTGTGATGTTGTGGAAATGTGTTTAAAAATTGTGTCAAGAGAACAACACAGATTTGTGCGCCAAAAGTTTCCTCAGAAATAAATATTATTTTACTATAATCTCAGTTCATGGAGGTCTGGTATGAAAAGAGGTGTGGCTTGATGACATCATTAGCACCTCAAGTGGGCACAGCAGAGTGTATGATTCAGTGTGTGCAGGGATTGATAACATCATTACATTCATAATGGTTTGTGCCCATCGACCATGTAGGCTAGCAAGCACTTTGCTATATTTTATGCTAAGCAAACAGGCTGTATGCCAAACAGAGGAGGAATTAGCGGTGGCCGCAATAAAGGGGCCACAGCTGGCAGCATTTTAATGAGGCAGACTCACTATTTGCTGTTTGCCACTGTGTCCCAGTAAATTGTAACAGAGTGAGCTGACTGATGCGATCCGGCTGGTGGGACTCCTCCCCTCTCTTCCCTCCTCCTCTTTTCTACGGTTATTTCTGCACTACTGACCCATCTCTTCCTCTCTGAGGAAGTCTTTGCTGTCAGCATTAAGGAAGAGAGGAAGAGTCACTCTTCCTGTGCTGCAGTTCTGGGCCCACATGAGTAAACTATAGTATATTTGTCACCCATTGTCTCTCCCCAGCATCACCCACTGCCAGAGCCGGATTAACGGCGGGGCGGAAGGGGCAGTCGTCCCAGGGCCCCCACACAAGTGGGGCCACCACACACTATCCTCACAAATGCAAAAAAACATCAGAGTAGGAGTACAGCATTTACCTGTCTCCTCTCCGTCCTCCTCGGCAGCTGAGATGTTCCATTACAGCTGCGGCCGCCGAGGAGCTTCACTCACTGCAGTGTGAAGTCTCACGAGATTTTACATTAACTTGCGAGACTTCACACTGCTGTGAGTGAAGCTCCTCGGTGGCCGCAGCTGTAATGGAACGTGTCAGCTGCCGAGAAGGACGGAGAGGAGACAGGTAAATGCTGTACTCCTACTCCAATGTTTTTTTTGCAGTTGTGAGGACAGTGTGTGGGGGCCCCACAAATTTGTTGCCCAGGGGCTCCCACAGAACTTAATCCGGCCCTGCCCACTGCCTGTCACTCACTACCTCTCCCCTGTGCCACCCTCTCCCTGGCATCACCCTCTGTCTTATCTCCTACTGCCTCTACCCGTCTCCCCCTCTCTCTCATGTCACCCATTGCCATGTGACATATTATGTACTTGGGGCATATTTTTGCACCTGGGCCCACCACTCAAAAGTTCCGCCACTGGTATGAGCCCCACTTTGTTAGTAGCTATTGCAATGTTGTCATATTTAAAATGTCATCAATACATTCATGCTGTATAAAGGAACATACCCCAGGGCGTTTCCACTCTATTTGCTCGGTAGGAGATTTGCTGTAGAATAACGATTCTTCTGATGCTGGGAATTCTGGATCTTCATACAAAGCTCCAGTTTTCATACATTCATTTTTAAGCTGCCAAAAATTCTGATTCTTCAGATTCCGTACTGGTGGGGCCATATCTTCCACTGGAAATGTAAAGAGACTAATGTAAAGACATTTTACATTTGTCAGTACAAACACTGGACTACATGCTGAGATGAAGTTACACCAGTTGCACAGAGGAGACAATGAGACTGCACAAGGAGATTGGGTATACTGTATATGCTGCTATGTAGACTTATGTCTATCTGGTGCTTGCACCTTCTTAAGACAGGAGGAAGTGAGGAAGATAGAGGCAGTACGGCGATGTATTGTGAGGATTCACATGTCATATAAATGCAGGGCCTTGCTAAGGTATCTGGCTACTAATACACTCATAGTGTCCATATTCCTCCACCACACCCCACATTATGGGGCTGATTCTGAGGCCTGTGCAAAAGCGCAGACAGCAGCATCTTTGGCTTTCACCTGTCTGCCAATTTATGCAAATGCTGCTACAAACTCCTTCCCTTGGGTGCATCTGTATGGCTGAATGTGCAAGGTCTGGAATGCCTACTTTAGGCATACATGCACGCTGTATTTGGTGCATCTTTATATGCCACCATCAGTTGCACTATTGAAACTTGCACCATCCCTATGGCAGATGTGAACACAGCTGCTTGCATTGATGCACCAACTGAATGGACCATTTCTGCATGCATTTCTAGACACCTCTCAGTCACCAGCCTCCATCACTATTCCGCATCATTTTTGTCCAGATCACAACAGTACTTTGTGGGTACACTCTGTGTAACATATGCACAGTTGCAAAAAAATCGCTCAACATTCTAATCAAGATCCTATTTGTGTGACTCTGAATAACACATAGTGTGACTGAGGGGGTCATTCCGACCTGATCGCTAGCAGGCTACCTTTAGCACTGCTGCGATCAGGTAGTCACCGCCTACGGGGAGGGGGGATTAGCTGTGCAGGGCTGCGATCCGCTGTGCAGTGACTGCACAAGCAAAAAGTTTGTGCAGTCTCTGCACAGCTCAAGACTTACTCGCCTGCTGCGACGATCCTTCCTGGAGCTGACGTCAGGATCCCTCCCTGCATTCGGCCGGACACGCCTGCGTTTTCTTCGGCACTCCCAGGAAACGGTGAGTTGCCACCCCCGGCCGGCCTCTTCCTGTCAATCTTCTTGCGTTCGCTGCTGAAAACGCTTTCTTCATTACCCTTGTCGCTGCCCGGCAACGACTGGTGCCAGGCAGCGATGCGCCTGCGCATTGCCGCCCACGCGCATGCGCAGGTCTGACCCGTTCGCACGGCTGCAAAAGACTGCAGCGTGTGAACGGTTTGGAATGACCCCTATATGTCTCCCTTTCCCACATCATACTATCTCCCCCTGCTCCTCTAGCCATCTACTGCCCTTATACCTGTCAAAGAGTATGGAGCTCAAGTTGTCAATTTACAACAACTGTGATGGCCACTATGTGGCTGTGCAGTCATGAGAAGGGTGAGGGTGGTAAGTTACTTTCAGTCAAAATAAGGGGAGAGGTGTCCCAGCATCACTACAAACCTAATTGAATACCCTTAATAGGACAGGGTGATAATGCAGGCATTACAAATCAATCAATCCATCAATCAATCAATCAATCAATCAATACAAAAGAAATACAGCCAAACAGAATACCATCATACTGAATCATAAGCACATGAGCTCTGATATGTCTGCAGGACATCTTCTGTAGTAGAAAATACACGCGGATGGTGATGTCTTGGTGTAAGCCGACGTGGGTGCTGCTGGCGCAGAGCTGGACGCATCGGGTCATGTGCACTGCTTTGCGGGTGTAGTATAGTATGCTGGCAGCAGGGCTCCAGACGACCAGCATACTGGCTCCGGAATCCCGACCGCCGGCATACCGACAGCTGGGCGAGCGCAAGTGAGCCCCTTGCAGGCTCGCTGCGGGCACGGTGGTGCGCAATGCGCGCCACGCTATCTATTCTCCCTCCAGGGGGGTCGTGGACCCCCAAGAGGGGGAAGAACTGTCGGTATGCCGGCGGTCGGGATTCCGGCGCCGGTATGCTGGTCGTTGGCAGCCCTGCCGCCGGCAAAGTGAAGACCACCCCTGCTTTGCATATTGGTGGAAATACACTTATTTTACATGCACTCTTTTTTCTGAGTAATTTAGTCCCATTTTGCAAACAACTCTGCTTGATATTCATTGTCTATGTGTATCTCTACCGCTGTCACTCGAGCTTCTCTTTATAGATTGATAGAGATTACAGTATCTGTCATTTATGTGTCTGCAATGTACACGCAAAAAGCGAACTCTTAGAAGCATTTCAAGTTCAAAGACAGTGACGTGGGTGGAAGTGGAAGATGATCAGCTTTGCATTGGCAGGCTGCTTTTACTAGGCAACGGCCGCCAAGATAATAGGTGTTATTTTTTTATGTGGGATGTTTGTGATATGTAAACAAGTGTTACTAATGTATACTTATGCAGACGTATGCCAAAATATGTATTCTATCAGATTTATCATATGTAAATGTAATCTTTATAACAATAATTATTAGTCCTTTGTGATGCATGAACCATTGAGTTTCTGTATATTTCTATTTTAAGCATATCTGCCAACTGTCCCTGTTTTCCTTTTTGGGCACTGTCCCACTGTCTCACCACAGGCGGCAGTGTCCCACATGCACGGGCGAGGTTGGACACTGCTGCACTGGATGGCGTAGCAGCGCAGCAATGGATTGATGATGAACACATGCGCACGTCATCCATACTTAATTACTTTCCCGGAATGGCCAGGATGTTCCCAAAAACCGGGTAGTACTCCCATCCACCTGGAAAAGTGGGCAAGTCTCCCGGATCCAGCCTCCACCAGCAGTAACCGCCGGCACCCATCTGTGGCCGCCCGCAAAAGTGGGCAGTCGGGGGAAGCAATGGCGTGATTCGCACTGAATAACATCATCGTAGCACTGCCCCCAATACAATGCCGGTAATCTGGGTATTGTATAGCAGGGGCAGGGCCACGATGATGCAATTGCGCATCCACGCCCCCACACCGTCCACCTAGGATGACGCCATGCTCCCTGTAAGTATAATCTCATCCACATACACACTATGCTAGACACGGGAGATGCTTGGGGCCGTCCAGCAGCTCCCGGTGTGCTGGGCAAGCCCCCAGTGTGATGAAAACTGCGGCAGTAGTATTAAATGCCATACTTTTGCATTCAATATCCTTTTTTTTTTTTTTTTTTAAATCCCGCAGGCAAAAGTTGATGAAAATTATAAGGTTTGAAAACCCACCGCTTAGGAAATATAAGACCTGATTCATGTAAGTATAGCACATAACAGCAAGTACATTTGTGCCTGAAACAAATCATGTTGCCATGCAAGGGGAGCAAATACATTTATATTTTTTCTATGCAGTGTAAAAACTGACTTGAAAACCCCTGGTGGGCCGACCTTCTCCTCTAAGGATCAGGTTCTAGACTATGCACTTGAGTTATACATATCTCTATACTGCATAGGGCTATGGTATATTCACTGCAGAGCATTTCTCGTATTATCATGCATGCGTTAGCAGTATTTACTATATATATTCATTAAGGGGCCCATGCACTCTAATGGCTAGCCAAAATCTCTGGGGTGGCTGACCACACCCCTAAGCATGGTCCCCTACAACTGCATTTCCCCGGAGGGCCCTTCATGCCCCAGTCTGACACTGGCCCCACCTGCAGTGCAGCATGGTTTTACCCAATTATCTTGCTTTTTTGTTTTGCATACAAACATGAATCAGGTCCATAGACCCAAGTTTTACAAAGTTATCCAGTATCTACTTGCCCCAGAATAGTTCTGCTAGCAGTATGCTGTTTGTTGACACAGAGCATGTCAGAGCACAGCATGAGATGCACCCTCCCTATTGGTGGTCAGGGAACATGTCAGCAAAGTGAGACGCACCCTCCCTATTGGTGGTCAGGGACAATATCAACAAAGTGAGACGCACCTTCCCTATTGGTGGTCAGGGAACATGTCAGCAAAGTGAGATGCACTCTCCCTGTTGGTGGACACAGTGCATGTCAGCAAAGTGAGACGTACTCTTCCTGTTTTTGGACACAGTGCATGTCAGAGCAGAGCATGAGACGCACCCTCCCTGTTGGTGGTCAGGGACAATATCAACAAAGTGAGACGCACCTTCCCCATTGGTGGTCAGGGAACATGTCAGCAAGGTGAGATGCACTCTCCCTGTTGGTGGACACAGTGCATGTCAGAAAAGTGAAGCACACAATCTCCCTGTTCCCGTCAACCCTGTTATTGTTTTTACAAGAGATCATGTAAGAATATGCATGTCAGAGTCAAGCAGCGGCTGACAATACCAAGGTATGGAAGGAACACCAGAGTGTAAGTAAAATATTTTATGCAGATAATGCATCCTCTGCTGAAAATTCCGTTGATATTAAGATTAAAAAAAGAGCTCAGAACATATAAATGCACACGTCTGCAGATAAAGTGATTTTATGCAAGTCTTAGAAATCTAAGAAGATTTGTAATATCTGTAATTTACAGTAGGGGATGCTCAAGTTTCCATAATAAATACTGAAGTGATGAAATCAAATCTGTCTGTTTGTGTAGGCATTATTTCCACCTAAATATCTATCTATCTATCTATCTATCTATCTATCTATCTATCTATCTATCTATCTATCTATCTATCTATCTATCTAATCTATCTTACAAAGGCTAATACAAAGGCAGTTGCTGAACAGAAAAGAAGAAAGAAAAGAACTTTAACATGTTGGTCTCATTTATTGTTTGTTATATGATCTGATTATAATAAGAGTGAACGTCTGTGCGGGATCTCTACTAACTCTCTGAAACCTTCTTCACAACCTGGCCAGCAGCCTCTACATAAAGCATACAGTGCCTTGCTAAAGCATTCCCCCCCCCCCCCCCCCCCCCGCCCCCCCTTGGCTTTTCAACGATCTTGTTACATTATGACCTGTAATTTAATTTTTTTTTTATCTGTATTTTATGGGATGGATCTGCACAAAATAGTTTAAGTTGGTGAAGTGAAATGAGAAAAGTTTATATAAAAAATAATTTTTATAAATAAAAATTTTAAAATTGGCATGTGCATATGTATTCCTCCCCTTTGCTATGAAGCCACTCAAAAGTTCTTACCTTCAGAAGTCATAGAATTAGTGAAATGAAGTCCACCTTGTGCAATCTAAGCGTCACATGATCTGTCAGTATAAACACACCTTTTCTGAAGAGACCACTCCCACACACATACCTTAAATAAGGCAGTCTTTTCCCAGACCCTTACACAGTGAACAAGCCACCTCCAGGTGAAACGGCCGTCTGTGTTTAGTGGTGCTGAACAGTGCACAGTTCAGCCCACTCATCTCCTGGTATCGTATACATGCCAATCTTGAGCTGCAAAATTATTTATTATTTGCTAATTTCCTATTATTATGATCTATAGAGTTAAAGGTCGAATGTCTTACTTTATGTCTTTTGCTCCTAATTTTGTACCCTCTTTTGAAGCAATTATGCATTTATATTATAAGTTTAATATTGATTTGTCCTAAGAACCACCATATATTGTGAGTAATTCCTTTGACTGCTGTCACATAATATCTCTAGCAGCAAACTTTTGCTCCCTATTTATACCAGATACTGTGTATAGCTACTCCTCTGTTTAGCAAAGCTTCAAATTTAGCCTCACTATTTGGGCATCTGACTAATTATTTACTTTTTAATTCTATTTTGTTTTCACTTATCTCTTTATTCCACACCACTCCGTCCACTGGATATATTATATTTGAACCATAATAAACGGTACAGGATTTTTGTTGTGCTACTACTACTGTGAATATTGAATTAGCACCATCCTCCTTTATTACCTTTACAATTTTTCATCCTGCTAATTTTCAATAGGCGTAGGCAACCCGCCTCTCTCATCCACTGTCCGCTATATTTCTATATGACAGTGGACAGCAGAAGACGGGCCCTGAACCTTTACATTTCTTTGTATCCAACTCTTTCAGTACTCTCTCATCCAAATGCCAGCAAATTATCTCTCTGCAATGCTAAAGTAACAGAGAAACTGAGCATAACATTGGACAGCAGAAGTACTTATTTTCTGGTATGCGCCAATAACCAAACAAGCTCTCATTCACAACTCTTGTGATATTACTGCCATATCTCACTGGCTACGCCCAATCTCGCCTGATCTTGGAAGCTAAGCAGTGAGCAGCCCTATTAGTACCTAGATTGGAGACTGCTAGGGAATATTGGGTACAGTAACAAACACTCTTGAGTCCATGTGAAAAGCAGAAGTTTTGGAGCAACATTTGACCCTTACCTACTTCATCCCTTTATCTATCTTTACTAAAACCTTCTGACCACAGATGTATATAAAATGTATCTATATCGTACAATTTGATCATAGTTCTATAAATAGCCAATTAGCCCATACCTGGAGACTTCATCACATTTGGCATTAGATATTGGACTATTTTCACAGTCTTAATTGTTATATTAAATGCCTATGTGTTATATGCTTGAATTTTCTGTCATTTGGAATTTGTATTTCTGATAATTTTCACCTTGGTGCAACTGTCACCTAAAATATTTACAATTATCGGAGAATTTGTTACTCCTCATTTTTCTTATTGATATTTGAGAATCTGTTACCTCCAATTTTGATTACAGATTCAGGATACCAGAGGAGGAAGGTAAAATTCCTTAACCTTCCCTAAAGGTATCACATGTGTATTTGTCTGTGTACTATCATTTTATCATATACTAATGAAAAGTTAAGTTTTATTCTATAAGAGTGCCCCAACACAGAGTCTCTCTTTTTTTCTTTTTAAATACCGACACGTACTATTGACTCTGGGTGCACCACCAACAATATCAACTCCTTGGATACCTATTTCATGTACATGCACTGTTGGTTCACAAGGCACAAATTTTACGAGAGCCTATTACAAAGATTACCTTAATAGTCCTGTGCAGCACCTCATTGAACTACTTCTTTTCTGAAAGGCACCAGAGGTTGCAACACCACTAAGCAAGAGGCATCACACCATGAAGACCAAGGAGCTCTCCAAACAAGTCAGGGACAAAGTTGTTGAGAAGTACAAGTCAGGGTTGGGTTATAAAAAAATATCCAAATCTTTGATGATCTCCTGGAGCACCATCAAATCCATCATCTTCACATGGAAAGAATATGGTACAACAACAAACCTGCCAAGAGAGGGCCAGCCACCTAAACTCACAGACCGGGCAAGGAGGGCATTAATCAGAGAGGCAGCACAGAGACCAAAGGTAACCCTGAAGGAGCTGCAGAGTTCCACAGCAGAGACTGGTGTATCTGCGCATGTGACCACAATAAGCCGTACACTCCACTGTGCTGGGCATTATGGAAGAGTGGCCATAAAAAAGCCATTACTTAGTGTTAAAAATAAGAAGGCACGTTTTGAGATTGCCAAAAGGCATGTGGAGGACTCCCCAAATGTACGGAGGAAGGAGCTCTAGTCAGATGAGGCTAAAATTGAACTTTTTGGTCACCAAGGAAAATGCTATGTCTGGCACAAACCCAACACATACCATCACCCCAAGAACACTATTGCCACAGTGAAACATGGTGGTGGCAGCATCATGCTGTGGGGATATTTTTCAGCAGCAGGGACTGCTGCTGATGGATGGCGCTAAATACAGGGATATTCTTGAGCAAATCTTGTTTTAGTCTGCCTGTGATTTGAGACTGGGATGGAGGTTCACCTTCCAGCAGGCATACTGCTAAAGCAACACTCTAGTGTTTTAAGGGGAAACATTAAAATGTGTTGGAATGGCCTAGTCAAAGCCCAGATCTCAATCCAATTGAGAGTCTGTGGTCAGACTTGAAGATTGCTGTTCACAAGCGGAAACCATTCAACATGAATCAGCACATGACACTGGAATAAGTATCAGGTGGCAGAAGACTGCTGAATTTGGTGCAGTTGAAGATTATTAAATTAAGAAAGGATAAGCACATGAGGGAAGAGGGCCCTGCTCGTGAGAGCTTACATTCTAAAGGGGAGGGGTAGACAGACAGGGGTGACACAGATGGGGTACATAGAGAGCGTAGAACAGAGGGTTAGGATGAGATTTGGCTGGGTTTTGTGAAGAGGTGGGTCTTGAGAGCCCGTTTGAAGTTTTGTAGAGAGGTGGAGAGTCTGAGGGGGAGAGGTAGGGAATTCCAGAGAAGTGGTGCAGCACGTGAAAAATCTTGGAGGTAGGAGTGGGAGGAAGTAATCCGTAGGCAGGAGAGTCGGCGTGCATTAGCAGAGCGAAGAGGATGGGTGGGAGTGTAAAGGGAGATAAGGTCAGAGATGTAGATGGGAGAGGAGTGGGTGAGGGCTTTGTAAGCAAGTGTGAGCAGCTTGAAATGGATTCTGAAAGGGAAGGGGAGCCAGTGAAGGTCTAGTAAGAGAGGAGAGGTGGACGTAGTGCGTTTTGTGAGGATGATGAGCCGGGCAGCAGCATTGAGGATAGATTGGAGTCGAGAGAGGTATTTGTCAGGAATGCCAGTCAGGAGGAGATTACAGTAGTCCAGTCTGGAGATGACCAGTGAGTGGATAAGAGTCTTAGTAGCATCCTGGGTCAGAAAGGGTCTGATCCTGGAAATATTTTTTAGATGAAAACCACAGGTTTGTGAGAGGTGCTGAATGTGTGGTTTGAAGGAGAGGGAGGAGTCAAGGATTAGCGCACTTCGGGGCTAGAGGAGATAGTAGTGCCATCACTAGATAATGAGATTGTAGGAGGTTAGGTTATGCGGGAGGGAGGGAAGATGATCAGCTCGGTCTTAGACATGTTAAGTTTAAGAAAGCGCTGGGACATCCAGGAAGTGGTAGCAGAGAGACAGTTGGAGATACGAGTGAGGAGAGCAGGGGAGAGGTCTGGAGAGGAAAGATAGATTTGGGTGTCATCAGCATAGAGATGATATTGGAAACCAAAAGAACTAATGAGCTTACCTAGTGAGGACGTATAGAGAGAGAAGAGGACCAAGGACAGAACCTTGGGGTACCCCTACAGTTAGTGGAAGTAAGGGGAAGGTGGAGTCATGAGAGGAGACAGAGAATGGACGGTCAGAAAGGTAGGAGGACAGCCAAGAGAGGGCAGTGTCACGCAGACCAATGGAGTGAAGGATTTGCAGTAGGAGAGGATGGTCCACAGTGTCAAAAGCAGCAGAGAGATCAAGTAGAATAAGTAGAGAGTAGTGTCCCTTAGATTTAGCAGCATAGAGGTCATTGCATACTTTTGTAAGGGCAGTTTCAGTGGAGTGGAGAGGACGGAAGCCAGACTGGAATGGGTCAAGCAGTGAGTGTGAGGAATGAAAGGAAGTAAGGCGGTTGTAGACAATACGCTCAAGGAGTTTGGAGGCAAAAGGGAGGAGAGAGATGGGTTGGTAGTTGGAGAGAGTGTTTGGATCAAGGGTAGGTTTTTTAAAAATAGGAGAGATGAGTGCATGCTTAAAGGCAGAGGGGACAGTGCCTGATGAGAGGGAGAGATTGAGAGATTAACCAATTCATCACTGCCTATGCGTATCCGGACCAATACTGGACTTTGACATCAGCAGAAAAATTGAGGTGACTTATAAGATCTGGAGCACCACCAAATCTCTACATACAAGGAGGACACCACGATATAATTATTTTTTTATTTTTATTTTCATTCTTATGAATTTTTTATGTGTTTTTAATGTGGTTTAATTTTATACCCTAAAGTATTTTTATCACTCAATCCTTCTTATCTTATCAATCTAGTATCACGTTAGCGCTGCTATTGTTGTTTTTTTCTATCTTCTTCTAAGCCATGGTCGGTGCTAGTGCAAACTACACTACACACAATAATAATGGTGTTAGGCTTTTATATATATAGATATGTAATACTATATTGAAAAAAATCTGCATCTGTCTCTCCACTGTCCCTCACTGCCCCTACCACTACACTTTCTCCCCAGTCCCTATCTACCCCAACCCTATCCCACTCTCTCTCCCCTCCAGTCCCTAACTGCCCCACCACCTTCTCTTTCCCTCAGTCCCTATCTGCCCCAACCCCCCCACCCTCTCTGTTTCTGCCTCAGTCCGTAGCTCGGTCCCGCCTTAGGCAGGCGAAACAAAATACCGGATAAGTGCTGGCTTATTGGAGCTGCGCAGACGAAAACACACAGGTTTAACTGAACCTGTGTGTTTTCAGACAAAAAAATATTTTTTAACAGGAAATCTAATTGGATACCCCGTAAATAAATATCGGTGAAACATCAGGAAAAAAATCACGTTTTTCACTGCCGATGTTTCATTGCACCTAATATTTTGCAACTAAAATAGTAGGGGGTGCTCAAGTATCCATAACAAACATTAAAGGGATTAAATCAAAAGTGTTTGTTTATGCAGACATTTCCACCTAAATATATATCATGTCTTATAATTGTCGTGGTCTGCTGCTCACACCTCTCACCACCTACATAGACGAGGCACTGAATTTAATCTCTGTTGCATAAAAATAACTTTCCAAAATATGCCTGCCCCTGGAAAGGCTGCTCTAGACAGACTGTCAGCTGTTTTATGCTGACAGCTAGCAGGGTACAGTGTACAGTAGTCAGTGTAATATTGATATGTAAATTATACCAAAGGATGTTGTAGTGATGGAAACAAATGCTTTTATATTCAACATCTCTCTGGAAAAGAATTTAGTTTCACATCTCATCTTGTGTGTTCTACTCCTAGAGGGATATAGCAATTACTTTACAGTTTATTATTTGTATTGTTCGTTGGAAGAGAATTACAACTAAAATTAAAATTTAATTATTACTCTGAAACATCAAACAATTCATGAAAATAAAGCCCTAACGTTCCATAATCATTAAAAAAATTAAATAAGATTGTGTTATGCATCAAACCGCATCACCCAGAGGAACACTTTAGAGCATGCCATGCTGAAAGTGTTACCTATTTAATGGGCATAGCTGCTCCGTAACTAATCAAGATCAGAGGAATCTTTAATAAGCATAAACTGTGATGTGTTCTCTCTAGCAGGATTGTAGGTGATTATTTTCATTACATTTCACAGACTCATTTTTTTCCTCCTTTTTATAAATGTGAAAAGTAGTCTTTTGATTTATACAACAAATGTTAAAAGGCACCTAAATGTGGGCAAATGATTGCAGGTGTATGCGTTGCTAAGGTTATTTTAGCACAAAAAAAAAGTGCATTAGGTAATAAATAATGTGATTGGGTGAAAAATATAAATAAGGTTACTATATATTTTTACATTTAATTGTGTACCCTCAGGATCGTAGCTAGAACATTATGGGCCCCAAAGCAAAATTTTGAAGGGGCCCTATCCCAATGCTTCTAGACAGTCACCTCTCCACAGCTGTTGTTCATTTTATGCCCCAAAATAGTGTCCTAGTTCAAATTCTGAACCATAGCAGGATGTAAGTTAATGTTATGCCTCATAGTAGTGCCCTAGTTTATTTTATGCCCCATAGTTGTGCCATAGTTCATATTATGTCACATTGTAGGGCTGGCAGTGCATATTATGCCATACAGTACCCCCAATATATATTATTATATACGGTGTCCCCAGTTCATATGATGGCATATTACAGTGACACAAATTCAAATTATGTAACATTATAATGCCCTCCAGTTCCTTTAATACCAAATTACAATGAGCAGGTCCAGGGGCATGCCTAGATATATTTCAGGCCCCAAGGCAAACATTTATATGGCCCCTATGTATCTAAGAATAGTGAAAAATGTATATAACACGTGTAACATGGACAGAGAAGGTGGCCCCTCTCAGCTCTGGGCACTTGTAGCACAGACAGGTATGTGGTTGGAGACTCTGCAGTCTGTGCTGTTTGAGGTAAGAGTAAGGCGTGTGTTCGTGAGCTCCAGAAACTGCAGTTGCATCCAGTGCTTGCAGGGGTATTCCCTGCAGGTTTCCCCCAGGGGGATGGATCCTCCTGGGGACAGGGCTCCGGGGCGGTCGCCCGTGGTACTGCTTCTAAAGTACCCAAAACCAAAACTCCTGGTGCCCAGACAACTTATGCAGCTGACCAGTCTGGTGCATCAGGAAGCAGCACGAGCAGCTTGAGAGACAATGTTAGCAGCGTACCCAGCTTGGCTTCAGTACAGAAACAGTGGCAGCTAGCCCTCTCTATGCCACAGGGTGCTCTCCTGTGTGATGGAACACAGGATGGAGCGGTAGTGATAGCTACCTGCCCTGCTGGCATGGCTCCAAACTCCCCGGGTACTCCCCTGCATGAAGTAATGCAGGGTAGAGTGGCAGCGGCTGCTGTCTGGCCAGGGGGGAGTGAAGCTGGGGGAAGTTGAAGCCTTTAGATGCCTTGGAGAATGTACCTGGGTCCCCAGGTGATACTGAGGATGAAGAATAGTGTGAGGAGTATGAAGAGTCCTTTGACAGCTTCTCTATAGAAGACCTGCAGAAAGAATCTATGTGTATACAATCTAGAATTGCTGATAAAAAGAAGGAAAAAAAATACCTGCTACAAGTGGGAAAAACCTGTGCTAAAGGAGGCAATTGAAACTCTACCACCCTGGAAAGGGTTAAAACCAAATTAAAGGAGAAGCGGCTGGAGATAAAGGAGAATCAGATGCAAGCATCAATGAAGGGGTTACCTGATTGTGATCGAGCTCAGCTGTTACCTGTGGCCAGTATTTCCAACAAGTGTACAAAGGCTGTCTGTGCACCTGAAAGTGATTCCAGCTCATCATCCCATGTGCAGATGTCTGCTGAGCTGCAGGGAGAAGCAACAACTGAAAGTGTGTCAGTCCTTCTGGCAGCAGAGAATGCAAAGGTCACCAGAAAGGTAACACTGTCATGTCCAGCTCAGGGTGCCTCTGCTCCTGATGATTTCACTACAGCATCTGTTAATGTTGGGCCTGCTCTGACTGAGGCAGTGCCTGAGTGTATGCAGATTTCCTCAGCAACAGTTGCTCAGCATGGCAGTGACTCTTGCACATTGTCTGTCTGGGATGGGTTAGCAGACAAAACTGAAGAGACTGTTTCTAACATTATGCAGAATGTTACTTCTCACACTGACAGTAACTTAGTGCAACCTTGTAACACTGCGCAAGGGATGCTGGTCTTAGAAAGAATTACTTTGTCTGAGGGGGGTAAAGAAGTGATTGAGACTGTGTATGGCCAGTTGGATGCTCCAGCCAGGTTAAAAGCTGCAGGTGAAATAATCAGTAGTGAAAAAAGGAGACGTGAAGTTACAAATGTAGATAATGTGTCTAATGCTGTAAGTAATAATGATACAAATAAGCAAACTGTTCCGGGCACAAGGTTCTATGCTAGCATGGTGAATGCAAAGGTACCCCCGACAGCAGTTACTTCTGGTCAAATTACTAAGAGGAGAAATCTGGAAGGGACAGGTGAAGTCCCAACAAAAGAGATATTTCTCGAGATGTTTTTCAGTCTGGGCTTCCATGCTATGGATCTGTATGCCTGTATCCATCCAGTCAAAACATTTGACTTCGATGTGAGCTTCCAATGCTATCAGGGCTTACAGACATTTTGGGCGAAGTGGTAGGCATGCAGATCCCAAGCACCATATAACAACTATAGAACTAATTTGGTGACCAAGCTGGATAAGGTTAAAATAACAATATTAGTTTGAAATTAATCCATTCCTGACCAGGATATTTTGTCCTGGCTGTCCATATTCTGCACTGTACAATCTAACTTAATAAAGGTTAGTTTCACAATGGGAGTCTGGGGAGGTGTATGGTTTGCTATGGTTCAGTTAAAAAGGTTTCTTGCATATTAATTTTGTGGCCTATATTGGTCAAGACCGAGTCCAGTGCTTCTACCCTGGGCAGCCATGCACCTGCTTCAGATGTGGAGATTTTCGCCACTTGAGTAGTGAATGTAATGTCACCAAATGCATGCTCTGTGGAAAAGTTGGACATGTGTCAAGAGATTGTAATGATGTTAAATGTAACTTATGTGGTGAGGACGGCCACCCTTACAGTTGATGCCCATGGGTAAGCCATAACATGGAGAATGAACAAGAACAGAGGGAGGAAGCTGCATGGAAAGAGAAAGAGGGTCCAGTAAAATAAATTGTCTTTGTATGTGTACAAACTAGGGCTGATAAAAAAAATGGAAAAGACAGATAAATTTAAAAAGGAAAATATAGGGAAGAGGAAAAATAAGGTTGACAGTGATGAACTATTCCTCTCTAATAGATGTAATGCCTTTTCCACTGATGAAGAACAGGAAGGGAAGGTAGTAACAAATGGTAAAGATTTAGTTTTTGTCTCCGAGGTTAGTAAGAGGAAGGCAAAGCAGGGTGAGAAAGCTTCAGTAGGTGACAAAAGAAGGAAACAGGTGGGGAGTGGGGAGAGTAGTGGAACAGAAGAAGGATTAGAGTGGGATCCAATAGGCACAGATTTATGGGATGAAGAGGTGGCTGGAGATTCTAAGGACTGCCCTGCTCAGGAGATGGTAATAGAGGAAACACCACAGGTAGAGGAGCAGGAAGAGATTGAGATAGATTCCTCAGGTTCAGTAATTGCACCAAGTGGGACACCTGGTGATCTGTTGGGGATTCCAGGATTGCCACCTATATCAGAGCGCCACCCTCCAGATCCTGGACCCTCACAAAGTAAGGGTGGCCTGTCCCAAAATTCAGGCAATGGTGATGGCATGCAGGGTGCCATTGGGGAAAGGGAAACCTCTCTCAAAGGGAAAGATACTATAAGATCTAGGTCTACAAGTAGGGTGTCAGGGAAGAATGTAAAGGAAAAGTGAGCAGGGTCCTGCTTCTATAAGCCAATGACACATGGATCCCCAACCCATACGATGTGCCACCGTTAATGTGGCTTACATAGTTTCTGAGCAAGCTCGTTTTATGGCCTTTGATCTTTTCAATACAGTTGAGATTGATTTTTTTTGTTTTTGCAAGAGACCAGAATTAGTAGGTTGTACATCCTCCACAAGGCGAAAAGGGAGTGGAGGCATGGGACTTCCTACTGGTCTCTTGCGGCCGAGCCATACAGTGGGGTGGCAGTTCTTTTTACTGGCATGGTAACCGTGCACAGGGTTCTAGAACTACAGGCAGGCAGGTGTATGTTTTAAAGATGTCAACCTGAGGGTACATGACCTGAGGCTCATTAATATCTATAGGCAACAGTCAAAACAGGACAGGAAATGTCTCTTCAGGGTGATAAAACCATTCCTTTTTACGGCTCAGCAGATTGTCTTTGGTGGTGATTTTAACACCGTTATTAGGCCAAAAGACAGGGGAGTTTCAAAGACAGCCCTGGGCTATGACATTCGCCATCCTCCAGACCTCACAGGTTACACTTTCTTTAGTGGTAATGGTAAATCATAGATGTAGGATAGATAGTTTTTTTGTTAAAGAGACCTAAAAAACTTTGCCTCCAGAGGTAAAGCCAGTAGAGCTCTCTAATCGCGTTTTTCTCTCTGTCATTTTGAATGCCTCAGAAGTTACTCAGAAGGGGCAGGGCCTATGGCAACTGAATTCTGAGCTCCTAAAGGGGGAAAAGATTAGACAATCCTTTAGAGTCTTCTTTCAATTCCAGGAAACACTTTTGGAGGCTGGATGGGGTAGATCTGAGTGGTGGCAAGAAATTAAAAAGAGAATTCTGAGATTCTTCAAGAGGTTAGTAGCAAAAAAGAACTTGATAAATCAAAATATCTACTAAAGTTTGTGAAGGAAATTAGATTTCTTGATTTCTGAGTGTGGAGATAGTGAGGAAATAGCCTGAGTGAAGGCTCAGATGAAGGAATATCAGTATAACCGGCTGGATTCTTTGATTTTGGAGAGGGATTGAGAACTGGAGCCCCATTGCCCTTCTCAATACAGATAGAAAGATTTTGGCAAAAGTGCTTTTCAACAGGTTGTCAGAATTTTCAGAACAACTGCTTTCCCACTTTCAGCACTGTACAGTGAAGGGGCCGAAGCACATTTAGTGCTGTCCTTGGTGTCCGGGAGGCCATAGAGCGGTGCCATGCTGAGAAATGGGGAAAACACTTGCTGCCTTTAGATCAGTCTAAGGCTTTTGACCGAGTAAACCATGAGTACCTATGGGCCCTACTTGAAAGGTATGGTTTTCCAGTCAGGGTGGTGAATTGGCTCAGAACAATATACAGTCAGGCCGAAAGCTTCCCACTTGTTAATGGTTGGATGGTCCCTGCTTTTGAGTTGAGCTTTGGAGTCCGTCAAGGTTGTCCCCTGAGCCCCCTCCTGTATGTATTTGTAATTGACCCCTTCATAAGGAGGGTAGAGAACGGTACGTTAGGAGGGGTGCAGTTGGTGCCCGTACTTCCCTTTTAAGGTGGTGGCTTAAGCAGTCATCAGTGGTTCCGTCATCAGTGGCAGAGGCACGTGATGTGGAAGAGCTCATCTGTGACTACTCTGTAGCCTCGTGCACTAGGGTAAACCAAGAGAAATGTGAAGCTTTCTGGATGGAGGAGGAAGGGGAAGAATTTCCCCTACCGGACAGCTTCCCCTGGGCCAGTCCTCACATAAAGATTCTAGGTACAGTATTTGTTTATACTATGGCGATTATGCCACTCTAAATTGGGTGAGGTGTCTGGAAAATGCTGCCAAGAAAGTGGAGTGCTGGAAGAGATGTAAATTCTCTTTCAGGGAAAGGGTGGACTTGTGCAAAACTTACCTGATCCCATTATTTTTATATGTCCGCTATGTGTGCGTTTTGCCTCAATCTTTATGGATCAGGTTGAACTCCTTATTTTTCCTTTTATTTTGGGGAAACAGGATGAATCTAATCAAGAGAGGTATTACTTACAAGTCGAGGAAAGACGGAGGGGCTGGCATGATCAACCCTGTTGTCTTTTTTTGTTACAGCTTTTTTAAAACTTAATTTTGGGAGTTTATTGTTAGAAACTCCTCCACGGTGGGTAAGTGGATTTGAGGTCTGGGTGTCCCCCTTTCTCAAACTTTGGTTAGGTGGTGGCCAAGTGAAGAATTCTCAAATTCGGAATGGGTATCTTCCGATCTACGTTGTCCAGAGCTTGAACGTGACAAAGCGTTGGGGTCTGGAAGCGGGGGAAGTTAAAAGCCTTTCTAGAAAGGAGTTGGGGGAGAGGATTTTGTGAACCCACTTTCATGTTCCGCTGTCACTAAGGGATATCCCAAGTGATGTCGCTTTTGCTGGATTGGCTCTCATAAATTCAGAGAGGATACCGTTGAAGTTTAGAGACATTGCTTGGCTTTCTTTCCATGGGAAGCTTTACGTGAAGGGAAACATGATGTGGAGAAATGACAATGATCGTGGTTGTCCACGGGAGGAATGTCTAGGGGAGGTGGAGACGATGGACCATTTCTTGATCAAGTGCCATTTTAATGTAACAGTTTGCAAGAGAGTTTCAGGAGCTTTGGGTATCCCGTGCCTTTCGGGGCTTAGTTACCCAGAGTGGGCTTATGGAGCATTCAAAAGATACTGTATGGTGTATTTATTTTGACCACAATTTATTTAGACAGTTTAATAGTTAGATATCACACATGGATGGCACGGTGTCAGGTTTCCCTAAACAATAAAATCCTTCCTTGTGAAGTGGTGGTGGATTTTATTCTGCACGAGATGGAGAGGATGATGGTTCTAGACAGGAAAAGGGTGGATGCTGTCAAGTGGTTCAATTGGTAGGGCCACCTGAAATCCCATTGATTGGGTGGCCGAAATCCTTTTTCAAAGTCGAGCTGGAACTTTTTCTATCCTTCCACAGCCCGTAGATTTTTGTGATATGGTTATTTGATGAAGCAGGTTTTGCATAGGTCTAAAAAGCTTTGCTCAGTTTTCCTTTACAAAATGTGTAAATAGTGGGATAATAATATGGAGTTTTGTTTCTTGTACATATTTCTTTACTTTGATGATTTTTCTTGGTATATTGCGGACTGCATTTAATTTATGTTATATCATGTTTCATGATGTGATGTATTATTTATTTATTTATTCATTTATTTATTTATTTATTGTATTATATTGTAAATATTGTAATATAAGTTGAAGATTCAATAAATAGGAGCATTCCCTCTCAGCTCTGGGCTCGGGATGCAGTCAACATCCCGCTGGACAGGATCCTGGCGGTCGAAATACCGACGCCGGAATCCCGACCGCCACAATCCCGACATAAACTCCCTCCGTGGGTGTCCACGACACCCATAGAGGGAGAATATAATAGTGTGCCGAGCGTGGCGAGCGAAGCGAGCCCGCAAGGGGCTGCGTTCCGCTCGCCACCCCTGTCGGGATTGTGTGGTTGGGATTCCGGCGTTGGTATTTCGACCGCCGGGATCCCGTCCAGCGGGATTACGTACTGATCCCCTTGGCCCCATAGCAGCTGCACTCCCTGCACCTATGGTAGCTACACCCTTGTGTACCCTACTACTGTACAATATAAGGACAGTAAAGGAACTGTGATGCTCATTATAGTTTGTGATATATATGGTATAGAGGTTTTCCGTGCAATGTACAAATTTCAAATTGAAAGAAAACAATTGTGTTGTACGATTTTTTTTTTTCTCTTGAAAAGAGTCAATTTTCCTTTAGGTCATCCACATTAATTGCATGCTTAGTTTCATTTATATAAAACAAAATAGAGTTTGTAATGTGTGTAGAAGGAACACAATGCAAATTGATTACAGATAAAAAATTGTAATCTCACAGTTCTACCGTTGATTCTTCTTGCTGTTCTCTGCTACTGTTCTCTGCTACTCTGTTTATGTTAGACTGCCTCTTCCCTCCATACTGCCCTCTGCAGGCACATATGTGAAATGTGAGCAAATCTACAGTATATAATTATATACACAGACCCAAATTAAGGTCCTCATGGGCCTGGAGCTGAAATGTATGAAGGGCCTATTGTGTACGGCTGCAGGAGGTGTGACCAGCATGGTGGGTGTGTGGTTACTAATATGAGGGTGTGGCCAGTGATATGAGGGTGTGGCCTGTGCTGTGTTGTAAATACAAAAATTTACACCAAACTGTGTCCAGGGCGCTTAACAATGTAATAGATATAACATTGATCATTTTTATACAATATGTTCCTGATCGGAGTCGTGGATGGTCTATAGTTTAATTGATTCGATGAGAAGGGTTCAGTGTCTTCCAATGATATCTGAAAATTTAATTTCTCGCATATGTGGGAAAAAGATACAATGTGTAGTATTGTTTATAAATTATACATATATAAAGAGGACACTTTGTGACTGATAGTGAACTGATTGAAGCTAGCATACCCCACTCACACAAAAGGTGAAAACGTGCACATAAAGGTATCTTTAAACGCTGTAGAAGCTTCAAGCGACTTTATTTCAATAGATATAAGGTTACACCCAACTGTTATAGACAGGCATACCCAAGACTCACACAGATCGTGTTTTGAACACTCCTATAACGGTATCTTTAATATATGGTCCACAAAATTAGGGCGTACCACAACTCAGACTGGAACTGAGGGATCGACTCCTATCAAGGTTTCTTTGTTGTCCCAGGCGTACTGCGGTAGATCCCCCGAAATATCTTGATAATTTTACCAGTTTACCTAGTGACTAGGAGATTAACTTCTACCGAAATGTTTTTAAGATAATTCCGCATACACTGCGGTAAATAAACAAATAATCCAAAAGGACCAAGTGGTAAAAGTAATGTCCATAAAAACAATTTATTCCATCCAGAAACAAGATTAAAAGTACAAAATAGTATGCAAAAATATAAAAAATACAGAAATACAATGACAAAGTCTTGTGGCATTTTCCCTTCCAACAGGGTGTAAAAAGGCGAAATATAGCTACTCACAGTCCAGGTAATGTGCTGTGGAGTGTTGCTAGCACCATGGAAAGCTACTCACCTAGCTTCCACCACCTTAATATCCCACCCCTCTTTGCTTATATGAAGCATACATGACTTGTTATATTATTGGGGGTCATTCCAAGTTGATCGCTTGCTAGCAGTTTTTATCAGCCGTGTAAACGCTATGCCGCCGCCCACTGGGGAGTGTATTTTAGCTTAGCAGAAGTGCGAACACATGTCAGTTGACACCCAACTGTCAATCTTCTTGCAGCCGCCCAGTGCGAAGGAAAACTTTGCTAGAACCTGAGCACAACCACAAAGAGCTTTGTACCCGTACGTCGCGCGTGCGCATTGCGGGCCATACGCATGCGCATAAATGCCGTTTTTTCACCTGATCGCTGCGCTGTAAAAATCGGCAGCGAGCGATCAACTTGGAATGACCCCCATTGACCACTGAAAAAAAAAGACATTAAAAAACCACAAACTATGGTTTACTAATAAAATTTAACAATTTTGTATTAATAAAGTGCTTTAATAGATGTTTCACCACTTTCGCAGATAGTTGGCTATCACACAGTGTTAGAAGAAGTTGTGTTTTTCCTATACATCATAAAAATGATTAGTTCAAAAGAAGAGCAACATTTTAACTTGCATTTTGTAACTAAATTGGACAAAATGCCCACTAAATCTTTCCATATGCTAACAGTTGCTTACAGGCAGATTGTATGCCAAGTGCACATGTGTTTAAGTGGCACAAAAGATTTAGTGACAATCGTGAGAAGATGAACATCCTGGAATGCCTGCACATCAAAAACAAAGGGAAAATGTAGAAAAAAAAATGTGCAAAATTTTGGAACACATTTACAGATGTGCCCTCATACATCTTGACTCAATGTGCTACCTAGCGGGAGCTGCCTGGCATGAGTGAGGTGCACTGCAAACAGTACAAAAAAAATAAACAATAGAACTTAACTAGATTTTTGTTTTTTATTATTATTATTATTATTATTATTATTATTATTTTTACTTGCATTTCGCAGATCACTGCGTGGAATCACAGGGCTTATAGACACACGTGAACACAGCGCACCAAACAGTACAATTTACAGCAGAGTATAGCACAGCATACAGCAGTGCGTCCCTATACACTGTGACTATAGAGCACAGCTCCTTGTGAGTCCGTTAAATAGTATATACAGTGTATAACGCAGCAAACAGTACTGTGCCCCCTATACACAGTGGCTATTCAGCACAGCCCCATGTGAGACTCCAGCTTGCTAACAGCGAAATAACAAGTTTAATAAAATCCTAATAATTATGGGGAAACCACAGACATCAAATAATTAAATAGTAACCACAATGGTTTGCTAATGGTGAAATATCAAATGAGTAATAATCACTAATTGTGGGATATATCCCATTCCCTATACAAGTTTCTTTGAGAAATGTATAAAATAGTAGCTACTATTAGATACTATAGCCAATGTGGAGAGATTAAGTCCACTTTCAGTAGTATGTCCAACTCCAAACTAAAGTGAACTCCAGCAGAGTTTTGCACAGCACATATCAGCGTGCGTTCTCCGGCCGAAAATGGTACCAAGTCCCGGCCACGGTGCCTTTTAAAGAATCCAAGTCCCGTGAGAATCTGACGCCGGGGCAATGACGTTCGGCCTCGCACTGGAATCTGAGTCTGGCGGAGACACACAAGCCTGTGGCTGGGGTGCACTTGGAGCCCAGTGTTCGGAGTGGTTCAGATTCCATACAATCCAAACCGCTCATGCCTATTCTCAACTGTGGTTTGTGATATCAAGAACTACAGTATTCTGGAGAGTAAAGATACAAAAAAGGTAATTAATTGGAGAAAGAGGTTCTGAGAGTCAAAAGCTATGAATAGTTGGAAGTTGCTCTAATTGCAAGAGGATGGCTTTTATTCCGTACAGGCTCAACTGATTTGGGTAAGTACATTATTATGCAAACAAATACAGATTTGAAATTATTTAAACACACAAGTGATACGTGAAGCCACGCCACCTGCTGGAATCCATCGCATTTAGGCAGGCATGCTGAGCCGGCCATTTACACTCAACTACACATAGGGGGTCATTCCGAGTTGTTCGCTCGGTAAATTTTTTCGCATCGCAGCGATTTTCCGCTTAGTGCGCATGCGCAATGTTCGCACTGCGACTGCGCCAAGTAAATTTGCTATACAGTTAGGTATTTTACTCACGGCTTTTTCTTCGTTCAGGCGATCGGAGTGTGATTGACAGGAAGTGGGTGTTTCTGGGCGGAAACTGGCCGTTTTATGGGCGTGTGGGAAAAAACGCTACCGTTTCTGGGAAAAACGCGGGAGTGGCAGGAGAAACGGAGGAGTGTCTGGGCGAACGCTGGGTGTGTTTATGACGTCAAACCAGGAACGACAAGCACTGAACTGATCGCAGATGCCGAGTAAGGTTGAAGTTACTCAGAAACTGCTAAGAGGTGTGTAATCGCAATTTTGAGAATCTTTCGTTCGCAATTTTACTATGCTAAGATTCACTCCCAGTAGGCGGCGGCTTAGCGTGTGTAAAGCTGCTAAAAGCAGCTTGCGAGCGAACAACTCGGAATGACCCCCATACTGTAGGTAGGAAAATACTTTTCTTTCTGAACATCTTACATTTTTCATTGGGCTCAAATTGCGTCTGACTCAGCATTAGCCCATTACTCTTAATGAATTACTAATGCATTTTATTGTAAGTACTTTATATTGGTTATTGTATTTTCTACTAAATTATTAACTTTTTTGGGAAGTTACAATGTAAATAAAGTATTTGTTGATTGTATGTAATAGTTAAAAAAAAAAAAAGAATATATAAATTATATACCAGCGCTGGCTGTGAAAAAATATTATTTAAATATGTGAACGGTTTGTTAATATTCAATTATTGATTATACAATAACAAAATGCAAAAACATTTGTTTTTGAATTTTTATTCTTGTATAAATAGTGATGTGCACCGGAAATTTTACGGGTTTTGTGTTTTGGTTTTGGATTCGGTTCCGCGGCCGTGTTTTGGATTCGGACGCGTTTTGGCAAAACCTCCCTGAAAATGTTTTGTCGGATTCGGGTGTGTTTTGGATTCAGGTGTTTTTTTACAAAACCCCCTCAAAAACAGCTTAAATCATAGAACTTGGGGGTCATTTTGATCCCATAGTATTATTAACCTCAATAACCATAATTTCCACTCATTTCCAGTCTATTCTGAACACCTCACACCTCACAATATTATTTTTAGTCCTAAAATTTGCACCGAGGTCGCTGGATGACTAAGCTAAGCGACCCAAGTGGCCGACACAAACACCTGGCCCATCTAGGAGTGGCACTGCAGTGTCAGACAGGATGGCAGATTTAAAAAAATAGTCCCCAAACAGCACATGATGCAAAGAAAAAAAGAGGTGCACCAAGGTCGCTGGATGGCTAAGCTAAGCGACCCAAGTGGCCGACACAAACACCTGGCCCATCTAGGAGTGGCACTGCAGTGTCAGACAGGATGGCACTTCAAAAAATAGTCCCCAAACAGCACATGATGCAAAGAAAAAAAGAGGTGCAATGAGGTAGCTGTGTGACTAAGCTAAGCGACACAAGTGGCCGACACAAACACCTGGCCCATCTAGGAGTGGCACTGCAGTTTCCTAGCGAGAGGATGAGTGCTTCCATTCTCATGTGAATCTGAACCACTAGCCATGAACATAGGCCAGGGCCTCAGCCATTCCTTGCCACTCCGTGTCGTAAATGGCATATTGGCAAGTTTACGCTTCTCATCAGACGTTTTTAATTTAGATTTTTGGGTCATTTTACTGAACTTTTGTAGTATACTTGACGACACAGAGGTAGAGCAGTGGCCTACTGTACCGTACTGCTATATATTATATACTGGTGGTCAGCAAAATTCTGCACTGTCCTCCTACTATATATATATATATACTACGCAAAACTTAAATGCACCACAGGTATGGATGGATAGTATACTTGATGACACAGAGGTAGGTAGAGCAGTGGACTACTGTACCGTACTGCTATATATTATATACTGGTGGTCGGCAAAATTATGCACTGTCCTCCTACTATATATATACTGCGCAAAACTTAAATGCACCACAGGTATGGATGGATAGTATACTTGACGACACAGAGGTAGGTAGAGCAGTGGACTACTGTACCGTACTGAAATAATACTGGTGGTCACTGGTCAGCAAAATTCTGCACTGTCCTCCTACTATATACTGCAATGCAGCACAGATATGGAGCGTTTTTCAGGCAGAGAACGTAGATATTTTCAGCACACTGAGCACAGATATTTGCAAGCACACTGAGCACAGATATTTGCAGCACACTGAGCACAGATATTTGCAGCACACTGAACACAACTGAGAGAACGCTGCACACGTCCTCACCCTATCATCTCCAATGCACGAGTGAAAATGGCGGCGACGCGCGGCTCCTTATATAGGATACGAATCTCGCGAGAATCCGACAGCGGGATGATGACGTTCAGGCGTGCTCGGGTTAACCGAGCAAGGCGGGAAGATCCGAGTCTGCCTCGGAACCGTGTAAAATGGGTGAAGTTCGGGGGGGTTCGGATTCCGAGAAACCGAACCCGCTCATCACTAATAATCAATAAATATTCGAATATTAACAAGCCGTTCACTAATTTAAATTTATTTTATTACAGCCAGCGCCAGTATATAATTTATATATTCTTTTTAGATTGTTTAGGGGACTTCGACTATCCCTATACCAGCTGCTGCTGACAGCGCACTTGGAACTATTCTTTTATACTAAACTCTAGTTTTGTAAAGAAAAGTAGACCACATTAAACTCATTGGGGTATATCTACTAAAGTGTGGGGTTTTAGAAGGGCAGAGCTACGCCCCTTGCAGTGAAGCCACACTCTTTTTAATGAGCCCACGCCCCTTTTTTCTTCACTTTTCTAATGACAATTGGGGGGGCAACAGCAAAATTGCTAAATTGTTCAGGAGCAAAATTGTTCTCTAATGGGCAAAACCATGTGCACTACAGGGTGGGGCAGATGTAACATGTGCAGAGAGAGTTAGATTTGGGTGGAGTGTGTTCAAACTGAAATCTAAATTGCAGTGTAAAAATGAAGCAGCCAGTATTTACCCTGCACAGAAACAAAATAACCCACCCAAATCGAACTCTCTCTGCACATGTTACATCTGCCCCACCTGCAGTGCACATGGTTTTGCCCATTAGAGAACAATTGTGCTGCTGCGATCAGGTCTGAATTAGGCCCTAAGTCGAGTTGGGTATGATATATCAACAGTCATATTGTTGACATTCATCATGTCAACAATATCAACATGGTCATTGTTGATGTTGACCTGTTGATATTCATCATGTAGACAGTGAGAAACTATTGACATGTTAGGAGGTCGACATATCATCCCTTGTGGCCCTGTAGTGACTTACCTTCTGGTCCAGTGACACCTTTCAGGTCCTGTCGGCAAGGCCAGCTCTACCATTAGGCAGCTTTAGGCGGCTCCCTAGGGGCGCCAGTCACTGGGGGGGCACCACTGAATTCATCTAACAAAAAACTGAAGGATGTGTCTGTATGCGGGTTAGTAATGAACTTACAGATGGGGGGTTGGAACACAATAAGGAGCATGCAAATATATGTATGTGCATATATATTTATGTATACACACATATAATTAAAGGGACAGCTGGCACCCTGAATGTTAGTATGACGGAGAGGGTTAGGGTTAGGCTGCAGGAAGGGAGAGTTAGGGTAAGGTTAATTCATTTAATTCAAAATGTCGGTATTATGGTGGTCGGGATGCTGCTGTCGGTATTCTGACCAGCGGAATGCCGTACCCAGCCCTAATTAAATACCTACAGTATTATACAGTATGTAAAGAATAGACGGCACTCAAGGACTTATAAAGTGAAAGTATATTGTAAACAAAGTCACTAAATTTTGTGACTTGTTTACAATATATTTTATCACTTTAAAAGTCCTTGAGTGTTGTCTCTTTTCTCTGTATATGTATAATGATGCACTTCACCCCAGCCCACCAAGTGGCCACCTGCATCGCCCCTCCGGCAGGTTGTGGTGGAGGTGGGGGGAGTTTGCAGGTTAGGGGGCGCTAGGCTGAAGATTTACCTAGGGTGCAGAGAGCCCTGCCTGTCGGTCATGTGACTGTCACTTCCAGTACAGACTGGCATTCCGGTAAGCATCCGAACCCTCTCGCTAGTGCCTAACCCTAGCCCCCCAACCACCACCACAGACTCACAGTAAGTAACCTCCAGCTGCAGCCTACCTCTGACCCCCCCCCTCCCCCAAAGCCTAACCTTAATGTCAACATTCTGACAATGTCAACATTTGAACTGTTGACATTCTGAGAATGTTGACACATTGTCAACATGTTAACAATGTCAACATAACTGCCAACATTGTGGTGTCAACATTATTAATGTTGACCTTTTGACTACTACCCAATTAAGTTATCTGTGCTGAAGCATGGATAGTCTTAAAACCGGGACTGCTAGGTGGTTTTGAGGACCGAGTTTGGCAGACACTATTTTAAGTCACAATGGAAAGTAAACTGAGTAGTGCTTCTCCTCTAGAGATTTTTCATCCTCTCTGCCTGCCTACTGTGGGTGCGCTACTAGTTTGTAGAGACATCTCCAGACATCAGATAGTAGGTGTGCACCTTGAAGTACTTTAATGTATTTTGTGTAGACTAGATGCAACATTGCATTTTACTGTGTTCTCATTATGCTTAGTGTATGTTCTCCAGATGTTGGGTGAACTCAGAATTACAGTAGCATTCTGTGAGTAACTGATGTTAAAGAGATTTACCCTGACAACCACGTACAGTTCGATATATTGCACATCATATCACTGAACTGTTTTAGAACCGTTTAATATGAAACAGAAAACATATATGTACTTATGTAGAAATGAGTCTACTAACACGGTGACATTCTAGCATCTAGGAACTGTGAACAGAGACATGTAAATATAATGTTATTTTTTCATATTCAATAGAAATTGATCACTTAACGGTTGTGTAAAACAAGATTATACTATTCAACCTCACAAAATAATTATTCCCATTAGCACTACTGAAGCAAGTTCATTCATGCCTGCCAAAAGTTTGACAGCTACTAGAAGCGACATCTACAGTGTATGGAAGGCTAGGAGCATTGTAGAATGGAAATAACCATTACTGTATAACATCATCCAGAATAAATATAATTGCACTTTGGTTTTACAGTTCTCACAACAAGGTATTTAACTTTTTAGGTTAAAAAACAAAAAAACGACAAACAATCAATGAAGTACAGTATTCCCAAACTATCACGGTCATCTAACGACTACTGTATGGGGGAGATGTATCAAACCGCGGAGAAAGATAAAGTGACGATAGTTACCAACCAATTACCATATTTCAAAGACAGGGGTATATTTACTAAGCTGTGGAGAGAGATAAAGTACCAGTCAATCAGCTCCAAACTGCTATGTTACAGCCTGTGTTTGAAAAGTGAGAGTTAGGAGCTGGTTGGCCGGTACTTTATCTCCGTCCTCTTTATCTCCACCCAAGGCTTAGTCAATAGAACCCTGTCTGTAAAATGGCATTTAGAAGCTAATTGGTACTTTATTTCACTTTATCTCTCCCCAAGATATGATCTATCCCCTATGGCCCCTATTCAGTAGACTGTGAGTTGCAGGCACACGCGTGATTCTGGCGAGGTTGGCCATACTTTTAAAGCAATAATACTGAAATTTAAAAGGCAAAATCGAACCTGTTTTAAATCATTGTCACATTTAAAATACGGGCAAACTTGCCAGAATCATGCATGTGTCTGCAACTCGCAGACTCTATCTATCTATCTATCTATCTATCTATCTATCTATCTATCTATCTATCTATCTATCTATCTATCTATCTATCTATCTATCACATAAATAACCCTGTCACTGTAAATGTACAAGATCTGCCTTACCTCTCAGCTCTGCTGCTTCCTATGCGCTGTGACAACTGGATGAAAAGCAATCCCAAAAATCAATATAATTAAATATGTTCCAGCTGCCAAAACTACAAAACTGCTGACCGTACCAAGGTGACATTTATTAGAGGGGTGTTTTGTATCTTGCTCAATGTTTTAAAAGCGTGCTCCTGTTTGTATTATAGCGGACAGTGAGTCATTGAGGAGAGCTGGGATTCTGAGACTAATTTATGTGTTGGAGGGAACTTGGGGAGGTGCATTCTGGAGCCATGCTTAGTACAACATCTATTATGGGAAGGGAAGGGGGGTTGTTCTTGTCATAGGAGAGTAAATTCCAACTGACCTTTGCTGGAAAACCTTAGCCAAGTAAACAGAACACTAAACTGTGTTACATTTTACTGATTTACGTAATGTGTGCAGCTACTGTAATGCATTGTCTGTATTTGTGTTGCTGTCTACTGTCTACCTTCACATCAGAAGTTTACATTTATATGTTTGTTCAGTTCGTGCTCTATGGGGTCTATTGAAGACCCTTCATATATTAAATGTAACCTTCAAAAGTGTTGTTGCTTATCGTTATCAGTGTATATTGCAGTGATATGCAGTGGCTTTTATGAAAAACCTCTTGTTGGGAAGTGGCTCTGGTAAGAGGAAAGTATAGTCTAGAGCGGTAAAAGCATCTCTTGCATTAACGCATAGCAATATTTAGTCACGGTTCAAGTTGTATTTGTGGATAGGCTGAGACCTGTGTGGACATTTGCTGACCAGCACCACCATTGCATCACCATCTACAGTCAGGACCTTGCATCCTTTGGTTTCCGTGAACCAGGATTCCATATTTGCTTGCCATTGCCCACTACGCATACAGGAGAATCCACTCATCGGAACACGGAACCTCTAGTGAACTGTGAACCAGGACCCCAAAAAATTGTCATCGTTGCTATACGAACTTGCACCTATGGGAACCTTTCCAAACGGAACACAGACTGGGTAAACCACATCTAATTGGATAAATTATCACACATCTGGTCCGTATATTTGACTGTATTCATGCTGGTTTTAAACGTACCAATTGGTGCTCTGCATATTGGTTGATGTTAGTACCAATTAGGTCTCAAAGTCCACCTATACTCAAAAAGTGAGACATAGAATACAAAAATATTATTTTAGATTGAATGTTTTTATTTTGTTCAAACTATTTTAACAATATTATTAAAAGTATATATTTACATAGATCATACTGTGTCAAAGAGCGCTGTATACGTTTTTTCCTCATTTGTGGATTCAAACCTGCCAACCTGGATCTGTACTGGCAGCAACAAATACACGGAGGCTAATGAACCCCCAATCAGCAAGTAGGCTTGCAAGACGTGGCTCCATATTGCGAATCCAGTTGTGCCGTTATGGTGAGATTGAAGGTTGGTCAACAAACTTGGCCAATGTAATAGCATCCGAATTTATTAAAAGTTGGATGTTTACTCTGAACAAGAGCACTGGGTAAAAACGTCACATCCAGATGTTTATCCCATGTTAAACATACAACTCGGCCGATGTAAAGGAGTCTGAGTTTGAAAATCTCGCACAAAACAACTCTACAATGTCGTACATAAATAGAGCTGTTTTGTGGGCGAGTTGTATTTGTCATTGTTGAAAATCAATTACAAGTACACAATTACTGCACATTTACAACAAATTAAAATTTGTTTTATTATTTCTAACCTTAAAATTAAACAAAAAAAACTTTGAGCTCCCAAAAAAGTCCATGTACTGTACAGATGTAGCCACCTTTATCTTGACTGGATGAGGCGTTTGTCCCGATCGAGCATACGCAGCATACCGGGGCGTAGGGAGGTGCGCCTAGTCACAGAGAGGCGTACCTAATCGCACGGAGGCAGACAGAGCTTTTGGCGTTACATTTACGTGTAATACCTGCGATCATCCACCCGTAAAATACAATACTGAAATATATAATAAGGACTACTTTACTAAGGCGTCTCATTACGCTGCATACAGTAAATACTCATTACGCTGCATTATTTAATACAGTATATACGGTACAGACGCAAATAGTACAGCATACAATATATGATCCATCTACAGTACTTTATGAATATGTGAGCGTACAAAGTCCCGCAGACAAAACAACATAAAACCAGTAGTGTACACTGTCGCAAATGGACGCGTTAGAAGTTCACTATTGCCTCTTGAGATTAGGAATTTTGTACAGTATGTTAGCGTCCTAATCCCGTAGCCATTACAGCATAATCAAAACCAATGGATTTATTCATCTGTCTGCGGCGAAGTGGTGAAGTGTTCCGCTTCCTATACTGAGAGTCGCGGGTTCGATTCCTAAAGTATGAATGCATGAAAGTTTTTTCCAGACACTTTATTATTTTTTTTATTCACATAAACCAGGGCAAAGCTGCAGGAGCGGTTCTACTGTTAAGGTTCTATGCACCGTACAGTACACATACAATTCTGTAGCAGGGCAGACTCAATAGAAATGGCTACCAGCTATGACTCCTTGCCCCACGGAGGCCCTAGGCTACGGAGCAAGTAACAGTCCAGATTTTGCAGGCTATGGGGCAATGCTGAAGGAGCGTCACAATCCCCTAGCTAAAATACACAGGGGCGATAGGAATAAGCGAGGTCTATGCATATTACGGTACACCGGACTCGATCGCATAGCACACTGGCAGAATAGCCGCCGCCCCTGAACCCCTACCACATGGCAGGCAGTGCTCGGATATGGAGTAAGAGATGGCATAAGTTTTGCAGGCTACGGGGCAATGCTGAAGGAGCGTCACAATCCCCTAGCCAAAATACACAGGGGCGATAGAGATAAGCGAGGTCTATGCACATTACGTTACACCAGGCTCGATCGCATAGCAAACTGACAAAACACAAGTTTTACATAAAGCAGGGCAAAGCTGCAGGAGAGTTTCTACTGTCAAGGTTCTATGCACCGTATGGTACACGTACAATTCTATAGCAGGGCAGACTCAATTGAAATGGCTACCGCCTGTGACTCCTACTGTCGCTCCATGGAGGCACTCGGTTATGGAGCAAGTAACAGCACAGATTTTGCAGGCTACGGGGCAATGCTGAAGGAGCATCAGAATACCCTAGCTAAAATAAACAGGGGCGATAGGGATAAGCGAGGTCTATGCACATAACGATACACCGGACCCCATTGCATCGCAAAGTGACAAAATGTCCGAGGCACGTGAACCCCTGCCTTGTGGCAGCGGGTGGTCTTCTGTATGCCGGCGGTCGGGCTCCCGGCGCTCAGTATATCGGCGCCGGGAGCCCGACAGCCGGCATACCGACACTTATTTTCCCTCGTGGGGGTCCACGACCCCCATAGAGGGAGAATAAAATAGTGTGGCGCGCGTAGCGCGCCACCGTGCCCGTAGCGTGGCGAGCGGCTCATTTGCGCTCACCACGCTGTCGGTAAGCTGGCGATCGGGCTCCCGGCGCCGGGATGCTGGTCGCCGGGAGCCCGACCGCCGGCCAGCCGTAGTGAACCCGTGGCAGCACTCAGCTATGGAGCGAGCAACCGCATAGGTTTTGCAGGCTATGGGGTAATGCTGAAGGAGCGTCAGAATCCCCTAGCTAAAATACACAGGGGTAATAGGGATAAGTGAGGTCTATGCACATAACGATACACCGCAAAGTTCCCCATGGTTTTGATTATGCCTTTTCTTTGAACACGGTATTTTCCACTGCCTCGCCCTACCCCATCCCACTCTCCCCTTCCCCCCTGGGAGCCTGCAAAGTACATGCAGTAGACAGGGAGGGAGTTCCAATCAGGTTACAAGACATGTGCAACAGTATACTACTGTATGTAGGAAAATCCCCCGCCCACTCTGATTTATGTGAAACCTGTGTGCACCCTTCCATTTAATGTATAACAAAGAAAAAAAATAATAATAAAGTGAATGTTACTGGAACACATTAAAAAAAAAGGTTGGCACTTCCTTCCCATTGGTGTTGGTTTATGCCTTAGGGGACTCGGACGCTAATACTTGTATTTCAAAAGCACGGTATTTTCCACCGCCTCTCCCTACCCCCATCGCCCTTCCCCCCTGGGAGCCTGCACAGGTCATGCAGTGGACAGGGAGGGAGTTCAGGTCAGGTACAATACACAAATGCCGACGATCTAAAGTACTGTGTTGCTCAGTTAGTTGCGTCGGAATACACTAATTTATACGCATTACCGCTGTGTATTTGTATATAGCAGAATGAATCGCTGCTGCAGATTTACTTTGATTTATGTGAAACAGGGCAGTACGGATGGTGTAATGGTTAGCATTACTGCCTCACAGCACTGAGGTCATGGGTTCGATTCCCACCATGTCTCTAACTGTGCGGAGTTTGTATATTCTCCCCGTACTTGCGTGGGTTTCCTCCGGGTACTCCGGTTTCCTCCCACAATCCAAAAATATATACTGGTAGGTTAATTGGCTTCCAACAAAAATTGACCCTAGTGTCTGTGTGTACATGTGATAGGAAATATAGATTGTAAGCTCCACTGGGGCAGGGACTGACGTGAATGGCCAAATATTCTCTGTAAAGCGCTGCGGAATATGTGTGCGCTATATAAATAACTGGTAATAATAAATAATAAATAAATAAACCTGTGTGCACCCTTTCATTGAATGTATAACAAAGAAAAAAAATAAAGTGAATGTCACGGGAACATATATATAAAAAAAAGGTTGGTACTTTGGGACTCAAACCTGGGACTCTCAGCGTGGGAGGTGGGAGCCTTGATCGCTAGGTTGGTATGGAAGGGTAGACAATTAGCTACTGGAGGGTACCGACCCCCACAAGGCTCATGGCAAGCGTCGGAACCCATGGTGGGTCTGAATTAACGGGCCCATTATAGTCTATGGGAAAATGGGTCCTCTTTGCATACTGATATCTCTGGTTCTGGGTGTCCCAGAGACTCAGGGCTGGTACCATACGAAAGAGGAGACTCTTGGCTTTCGGGGCAGACCAACCACTAGTTTATGTGACACTGGAAAGGCAAACGGGAAGCAACCGTGTGTCTGGTCCCCTCCAGTTGTCCGGCTAGCTTGCACAGGATGCAGGGTTTCTGGCTAGATAGGAAATACTGTACAGAAATGCTAAGCATGGTAATTTGAAATCCAGGAACATAGGGAGGATTTTTTATCTCTCTCCATTATACTTAGAAAAATGACACTTGCCACTGTACGTTACAAGCTGTTCGTGCTAATTAGTACACTAGTAGAACTAACTGTACAGAGATACTTACTACAGTGATTTGGCATCCACGAATTTAGGGAGGAGCTGTAATCTCTCTCCATTGTAGTCTTTCTAAGTATAATGGAGAGAGATAAAAGCTCCTCCCTAAGTTCCTGGATGCCAAATTACCATCCTTAGTATCTCTGTACTCTATGTTCTACTAGTGTACTAATTAGCACGAACAGCTTGTAATGTACAGTGGCAAGTTTAATCTTTCTATGTATAATGGAGAGAGATAAAAGCTCCTCTGTAAATTCCTAGATGCCAAATCACCGTCCTTAGTATCTCTGTACAGTATGTTCTACTAGTGTACTAATTAGCACGAACAGCTTGTAACGTACAGTGGCAAGTTTTAATCTTTCTATGTATAATGGAGAGAGATAAAAGCTCCTCTGTAAGTTCCTAGATGCCAAATCACCATCCTTAGTATCTCTGTTCAGTATGTTCTACTAGTGTACTAATTAACAAGAACAGCTTTTAACTGGATGCCAAATCTCCGTACTTAATATCTCTGTACAGTATGTTCTGTTAGGGTACTAATTAGCACGAACAGCTTGTAACATACAGCGGCAAGTTTATTCTTTCTATGTATAATGGAGAGAGATAAAAGCTCCTCCCTAAGTTCCTGGATGCCAAATCACTGTACTTAGTTTCTCTGTACAGTATGTTCTCTTAGGGTACTAATTAGCTGTTCGTGCTAATTAGTACCCTAATAGAAAATACTGTACAGAGGTACTAAGTACGGTGATTTGGAATCCAGGAACTTAGGGAGGAGCTTTTATCTTTACATTATACATAGAAAGATCAAACCTGCCACTGTACGTTACAAGCTGCACGTGCTAATTAGTACACTAGTAGAACATACTGTACAGAGATACTACGGACGGTGATTTGACATCCAGGAACTCAGGGAGGAGCTTTTATCTCTCTCCATTATACTTAGAAAGATTACAATGGAGAGAGATAAAAGCTCCTCCCTAAGTTCCTGGATGCCAAATCACTATACTTAGTATTTCTGTACAGTATGTTCTACTAGTGTACTAATTAGCATGAACAGCTTGTAACGTACAGTGGCAAGTTTAATCTTTCTATGTGTAATATAGGGAGCTAAAAGCTCCTCCCTAAGTTCCTGGCTGCCAAATCACTGTCCTTAGTATCTCTGTATAATATTTTCTATTAGGGTACTAATTAGCATGAACAGCTAATTAGTACCCTAATAGAACATACTGTACAGAGAAACTAAGAATGGTGATTTGGCATCCAGGAACTTACTGAGGAGCTTTTATCTCTCTCCATTATACACAGAAAGATTAAACTTGCTGCTGTACGTTACAAGTTGTTTGTGTTAATTAGTACCCTAATAGAACATACTGTACAGAGATACTAAGTATGGTGATTTGGCATCCAGTTAAAAGCTGTTTGTGCTAATTAGTACACTAGTAGAACCTACTGTACAGAGATACTAAGGACGGTGATTTGGCATCTAGGAACTTAGGGAGGAGCTTTTATCTCTCTATTATACATAGAAAGATTAAACTTGCCACTGTATGTTACAAGCTGTTCGTGCTAATTAGTACAGTAGAAGAACATACTGGGGACTCGGACTCATACAGTACTTGGATTTCAAAAGCACGGTATTTTCCACCGCCTCCCACTAGCCCATCGCCCTTGCCCCCTGGGAGCCTGCACAGGTCATGCAGTAGACAGGGAGGGAGTTATTCACATAAACCAGGGCAAAGCTGCAGGAGCGGTTGTACTGTTAAGGTTCTATGCACCATACAGTACACATACAATTCTGTAGCAGGGCAGACTCAATTGAAATGGCTACCGCCTGTGACTCCTTGCCCCATGGAGGCCCTCGGCTATGGAGCAAGTAACAGCACAGATTTTGTAGGTCACGGGGCAATGCTGAAGGAGCGTCAGAATCCCCTAGCTAAAATACACAGAGTCGATAGGGATAAGCGAGGTCTATGCACTTAACGATACACTAGACCCCATCGCATCACAAAGTGACAAAATGTCCAAGGCACATGAACATCTGCCTTGTATCAGCACTCAGCTATGGAGCGAGTGACGGCATAGGTTTTGCAGGCTACGGGGCAGTGCTGAAGGAGCGTCGGAATCCCCTAGCTAAAATACACAGGGTCAATAGGGATAAGTGAGGTAAATGCACTTAACGAAACCCCAGACCCCATTGCATCACAAAGTGACAAAATGTCCAAGGCACACGAACATCCGCTTTGTGTCAGCACTCAGCTATGGAGCGAGTGACGGCATAGGTTTTGTAGGCTTCGGGGCAGTGCTGAAGGAGCGTCGGAGTCCCCTAGCTAAAATACACAGTGGCGATAGGGATAAGCGAGGTCTATGCACATAATGCTACAAGGCGGGGGTTCATGTGCCTCGGACATTTTGTCACTTTGTGATGTGATGGGGTCTGGTGTATCGTTATGTGCATAGACCTCGCTTATCCCTATCGACCCTGTGTATTTTAGCTAGGGGTTTCTGACGCTCCTGTACATACTCCTGTACATACTTCCTTTTACACAATTAGTTGCGTCTCCATACACAATCTTGCGTCTGCATACACAAGTTTTTATACATGTTTGTTTGTGTCTGTATAAACTATTTATTTATATTGAGAACACTCACTGTCTGACCATTGGTCACCATCTATTAACATTACAGTCGTCACTGACCATTTGCCCGAGCTGAAGATCAATCCGCCGCTATACGATCGAAAGTACTGGATTGGAGGAGCATTAGCCACCCAGTGGTGGAGATGTGTAATGCATGCTGAGTATCTAGAATCGCCTCAACGCGCCTGCCTGTGATTTAACTCAGCAAGCTAAGCTATCGCCTTAGCATGACTAATCGTCCGTCTAGGCGGACAATCGGTCAAGATGAAGGTGGCTACATCTGCACATGTCATTTTTGCCTCTTTTTTACCATGTTCTGCAACAATCAGATTCTATCATTTTTTAGGATGCAATAGAAAAATTATAGACAGAATCTGATTGGTTGCTATGGGCAACATAACCACATTTTATTTTTAGAAGCTTTAGTAAATTTACCCCTTAGTCTATGGAGCTGGCATAAGAATGTCTCCATTTTTCATTGTGGTATGATTGGGGTAGGAATGGGAATTTTTCAGCAGAATAAAGTTGATAGAAGAATGTTTATGTGTCACACAAAGTTATACTCCTCTCTTCATGTGCTCAAGGTTGGTGGCGGCGAAGGGTCACACTATCCCTGCACTGCAAGTACATCAAAGTTGACAAACTTTATAAAAGGGAAAAAAATGAATAGCTTTGATTTTACCTGATCTGATGAGGAGTTATGTCCCAATATACTAGGGTATTCAATTATCCACAAATTTGCGGCAATTTTTCGGCCGAAAATGTTTCGCGCCAATCGGGCGAAAATTGCCGCGAAAATGCTCCGTTTTTCGACCTATTTAATTCCAAACGGGTTTCACGTGAAAATTCTTGCAGTGAAAAGTGCAGGTGAAAATGGGGAAATCAGCCTGTACCCCAAAAAATGCTAAACTAACATAGGAAAACAGAAGAGAAGTGTGTAAGAGATCACATTAGAGCGTTTTTGGGGACTTAAATTGTGTGAAATGGCTGTTATATGCATTTTTTTTTTAATGCAAACAAATGATAGAAAGCAAGTTTTTTTGAGCAAAATAAATGCTCTCATTAAATTTGGGGTACATGAAAATGGGTATAAGTATATATTTGGGTCATTTTAGGGTACTTTAAAAAAAAGTGGAAACAGACCGATTACTCCCATCTGCAAGCCTAAAAACACCTGTCCCACTCATAAAGCACCCCAATATACCTGTCCCATACCTTGAACCCCAATTTCCATCACTTTGTACTTTTTCACTTCAAAAATGACATGTCATTATTGGCCAATTCAAAATAATTAAAAACCTCAACGTGCCTAATTAGTCATTAAGAGGGGTGTCCCAGGAGTTCTGTACCATATCCAAACATTTTTACCTTAAAATAGTGACTTTTCCCAACTTTTCACCTGCTTCAGAGTAGGTGAAGTGAAATTAGTGAAAAAATGATCACCGATAAATTTTCCAGGAAAATTGAATAGGCTGTAATTGCGTTTCGCGGGAAAAGTCCATTTTTTTTGCGCGAAAACCGTACTTTTCACGCGAAAAGTCCGTTATCGCTGCTAATTGAATATACCCCATAGTGTTCTATGGCAGGACTGGTGAAGCTACAGAATGCAAGTATGGTTAAAGGATAGGGCAAAGCTTATGTACCAAGCTTGTATCTATAGCTTCCAGAGGTGTCCAGCCCTGGTTATTATCATGAAAAAGGATGTTTTTATAGGTTTCTTTAAATGTAGTCTACATTATTTTTATGGATTGATCTTGCCAATTTACATGTTGTTCAAATGTCTTATACCAAACATCTCAAATCACAACACAGATAGCTGGGGTTGGCCAGAGGTCACTAAGCATACATTACAGCCAATACACAGTATTTTCCACTAAATAAGTAACATAACCATTTCAGTCATGTAAACATCCACATGAATTAACATTAAGAAAAGATAATACTACACAACTGTGACAAAAAGCGACAAATTAACAATGACATGCAATCAGGGTAGGCAGGGGAGTAGACCGATGGCATGGTGCTTTATTCTACTGGAATAATCTATCATTATAGGGGTACATGAAGTCCATGAAGGGCTTCAAATGGTCACCAAGCACTGCAACGTAGCAGTTACTGGTCAATGACGTGTTCAGGTGGACCAGCCGACCCAACTCATGCCACGTGAACACACCCTATACCATTATGGAACCACAACCTGCCTGCACTGTGCCATGTTGATAAATGGGTCCATGGCCTCATTGGATCTGCACCCAACCCAAATCCTACCATCAGTCCGAAACTGGAACCGTGACTTATCGGACCATGCCACATGTTGCCAGTCCTCCAGGGTCCAATTAGAGATGTCACAAACACAGGTGAGGTGCTGTGTACTGTATTGTAGTGTTAACCTGGGCACTCTGGCGTTTCTTCTGCTCTCATATCCCACAGGAGCTCAAGAATGCTGCACTGACCTGCTGGATATGCATCCGGTACCTCCTGCAAAAATGTGGATGTGATTTGAGCCAATGTGTCACTTACCATGGACTTGAACTACACATAACCAACTCCTAATCTTCTACATCCTCTCCATTCCTTTTAGCTTAACGTAAACCCCATGCAAACAGTTGTACATCTGTTTAGAACTATTGTTCATCACACCAGAAAATTGTTTCAGCTTATTCTCAAATGTTTTCTGCTTTGTTCTTTCTCTTATGTAAGGTTGCAAGTCTGTCAGTTTGAGAAGCTCAATGTGTGCTGTGCCTGGACGTGCTTTGCATTCTTTCCCAGCAGATTAATTTGCTTTAAGTGTAGCTGTAACAGCAAAGCTTACGTACTGTAAGGGGTGTTTATAAAATTACATACATTCCACAGTACTTTTAACACACTTATTCTGTTTGCACAAATGCTCTGCAAATATATCTTTCAGCACTGAAAGTGCACTTGGACTTTGAACTAAGGGTATATGAGGGTTGACTCTGCACAGTCTGTATATTTATAAAATATATTCTTAGCAGATATATAGGAGTAGCAGAAAATATAATCAAGTATAATTTCTATATAAATAGGATTAAACACATGCTGCAGTCTCAGGGCCGGATTAAGGCTAGTGGGTGCACTGCGCAACAAATGCATGGGGGGCTTCCACCAATAAAATTGACTCTGCCTCCCACTGCTGTCACTAATTTGCCTTTTAGTGGAGTAGGAGAGAGAGTGAGGGGAGTGAGGACAAAGAGGGTGTCAGGGAGAGAAAGAGAGGGAGGTGCGAGGGAGACATAGAGGGGGGAGAATGAGAGAGGGGGATCAGGGAGAGAGAGAGGGTGTCGGAGCGAGAGAGAGAGAGGGTGTCGGAGCGAGAGAGAGAGAGGGTGTCAGGGAATGAGAGAGGGTATCAGGGAGAGAGAGACAGAGAGAGAGAGAGAGAGAGAAAGAGGAACGAGAGAGAGGGAGAGCGAAAGAGGGTGTCAGTGAGGGAAAGAATGACAGAGATAGAGAGAGGAGGATCAAGAGAGAGGCACAGAAAGAGAGTCAGAGAGAGAGAAAGAGGGTGTCGAGAGGGGGGAGGAAGAGAGAGAGGTAGAGAGTCAGGAAGAGAAAGGGGAGGGGGGTGAGAGACAGAGGGCCAGATGTACTAAGCATCAAAAAGGGATAAAGTGGAGAGTGATATAATAGCAACCAATAAGCTCTTAACTGACATTTTTCAAACTGGGTCTGTGACACTGCAGTTAGGAGCTGATTGGCTGGCCCTTTATCAGTCTCCACTGGCCCAGAGAGAGAGCAGCAAGAGAGACTGAGAGGGTGTCAAGGAGAAAGAGAGACAGGCAGAGAGAGAGAGGGTGTCAGGGAGGGAGAGAAAGAGAGGGTGTCAAGGATGTTGTCATTACAGAGTACTTTACAAGCGCAGTCAGGATCACCTCTGACCTATCTTTGAATCATGTAGGCACACACCGGAAAGCTCTTTACGGTATAACTTGTTTATATATTGAAAATGGAACGGATCATAATACAAACTGATAGTCAAAACAGTATATCTGTGCATGAGCTGCCATCATGCATGCTCCATCTCTCTCCTTCATGTAACCTTCAGAATACAGGAACAAACAAGTGTGAGACATAAATCACAAACTGTAAAACATAACATATATACGACAGCTCCACCTGCTGTCCTTCATGTGTAACACATCAAGTCTGAATCTATTGAATACTGTTTCTCAACACCCCTTCTCAATAGGTGAGACTTGATCCACGAGACCCATCTTTCTAGATAGTCTGTGATGTCTTTCTCCAGCCAATGGCTTGGTGAGAATATCTGAAGTCATTTCTTCTGTTGGGCAATATTCCAAGTTGAGAAGACCTTGTTCCTGTAGATCCTTCAAGAAGTGGTACTTCACATCAATGTGCTTGGCCCTTGGATTTACATGTTCTGTTAGTGCTAATGCGAGACATCCTTGATTATCTTCAAAGATTTCTGTAGGTTCTGCTTGTTGCTGTCCCAAATCAGCTAACAATTGTCTCAGCCATATTAGCTCTTGACTTACTTGAGCTGCCGCAACATACTCTGCTTCTGTGGAAGAAAGTGTTACACATGATTTCTTTCTACTTGTCCAACTGATTAGTCCTTCACCAAGTAGAAATAGGTAACCACTTGTGGACTTTCTGTCTTTAGAGTCTCCAGCCCAATCTGCATCTACATATCCAATCAGATTACACTTTCTGCTTGCTGGAAGTCTAAGTCCTAAATTGATGGTTCCCTTTAAGTAACGTATTACCCTTTTCACGGCATTCCAGTCCATGTAACTTGGCTTGGAGACCTTTCTGCTTAGAATTGCTACTGCTGTGGTAATGTCGGGTCTGGTAATAGTGGCAACGTAAAGCAATTTTCCTATTGTCTTTCTGTACTGGTGATTGTCTGGTAATGGTGTACCTTCATTGTACATTCCCTTTATGTAGTTGGTCTCCATGGGAGTACTTGCCGGTTTTGCATCTTGCATCCCAAACTCCTCAATGGCTTCCTGTATCTTTTGCTTCTGGTTTAAGGTAAAGTCGCCATTTTCTTCTCTCGCTATTTGAATACCTAAATAGTGTGTTTTATTTCCTAGGTCTTTTGTTTTAAATTCCTTGTTCAGAATCTTCAGTAATTCCACTTTATCCTCTTCTTGCTCGAAACATACTACAAGGTCATCCACATAGATTAACAGGTAGATCCACCTGTCAGCTATTTCCTTAACATATAAGCAGGGATCTGCTTTGCTTCTCACAAAGTCTTCCTAAGTCTCATTTGGTACAGTTTTCTTAGCAGAATAATTTGCTGTTTAAACTGGTTCTTTCATGTTGCTTTTGCAGTGTATCCCACATGCCCTTTGCAGTGTCTTGTTGATTTATATGGACTAACTGGTCATCTTCAACTAATAAGCCTATAGTTGCACGTGCCTGTCTGTTTTTCTTGTCCCATTCCTGGTTATCAACATTTGGTCTTGCTGTGTTTATAACTTTCCACAAATCATCTTTAGTCAGCAGCATTTTAACTTTAAATTTCCACAGTTGGTAGTTATCATTAGACAGCTTGGTTACTGCCAGTCTAAGATCTGTGCTGCTTGCCATCTCTTTCTGTTTGTCTGCTATTCCCCTTTAGTAATAATACTGGATATACTCACAGTTGCTGTGCAGATCTCTCAGAGATGTTTCTTGTGCCTTGATCCTTGTAATCTTTGCTCCTGGTAACTGGGATTCTCTTGTCTGTGTCTGGGCCCATAACCTGTTGTCATTACAGAGTACTTTGCCAGCGCAGTCAGGATCACCTCTGAGCTATCTTTGAATCATGTAGACACACACCGGAAAGCTCTTTGTGGTATATATTGAAAATGGAACGGATCATAATACAAACTGATAGTCAAAACAGTATTTCTGTGCATGAGCTGCCATCATGCATGCTCCATCTCTCTCCTTCCTTCAGAATACAGGAACAAACAAGTGTGAGACATACATCACAGACTGTAAAACACATAACATATATACAACAGCTCCACCTGCTGTCCCTCCTGTGTAACACATCAAGTCTGAATCTATTGAATGCTGTTTCTCAACAAAGGAGAGAGAAGGAGGGGAGGGAGCAGGAGAGAGGGGGTGTCAGGGAAGGAGAGACAGAGAGAGATTAAGATAGGGGAGCAAGGGAGAGAGGGTGTCAGGGAGGGAAAGTGAGAGAGAGTGAGAACAGAGAGCAAGGAGGAGAGGGTGTCAGGGAGGGAAAGTGAGAGAGTGAGAACAGAGAGCAAGGGAGAGAGGGTGTCAGGGAGGGAGAGAGAGAGAGAGATAGGAAGGGAGAGAAGGAGGGCAAAATAGAGCAGGAGAAATGTTACCTGTTAGGCTACAGCAGCATCAGGTCCCTGATGGGCCGGGCACTTCACTGCATTAGGCTCCACCCTCTTCCCTTACACCTGCGACTCACAGTATTATGTTTGGGAGGGGGCGGGGCTCACTGTAGAGATGGAGACAAATCCACCTTCGCCTCAAGGTAAAATCCTTCCTGTGCTGCCGGGACTTGGAGCCAGCCAGTAAGCGTGCAGGGGGGCTGCACCGGGGCAGTGTTTGCCAGAGTGTGGGTGCCCCCAATGTGTGGGTGGCTCTGGACAACCGGCCCTTCCGCCCCACCTATAATCTGGCTTTGAGCAGTCTTGGGGGTATATTTACTAAAGTGCGGGTTTTAGAAGTGGAGATTTTGCCAATAGCAACCAATCAGATTCTAGCTATTATCTTCTAGAAGGTGCTAGATAAATAAGTAGAATCTTAGAGCCTGATTTATTGCAAACTGCAAATGTGAAATTGCGCACAGTGAGAGATTATTGGCAAACTGCACATGTGCTGCGAAGGGCAAAATGCGATTGCCTTGCGTATGCGGCATACTTGTAAAGTGAACGCATTTGATTGACAGGAAGTGACTATTTGTGGGTGGTACTGGTAACATGACATTTGTGGGGAGTGGTTAGGAAAACGCAGGCGTGTCATGCCCATTTTCGGGGCGTGTATCTGACATCATCTGCGAACGCTGCGTTCAAAAACATGGCACCTGGTACGACTGTATTCTCATTGATTTCAGTATGCTGAGGTCAGCCACAAATGTAGATGGTGTCCTTTTTCTGTGTATGAATTGTGAATCTGCTATTGCATACACACAGTGGCGGTTCTTGCCACGGGCAAGCGGTACTTTTGCCCGGGGCGCCGCCTTCCGGATGGCGCCGCACCAGGGCAAGATCCGCTACTGTGCCCCCCGCAGTGCCCTGCTGTGCCCCCCCCCCCGCTTTGAAGGGAACCAGACGCATAGCATCTAGTTTCCCTTCATTGAGAGGACCTTAGTTGTGCGGTGCGCTATGACATCATTGCGCACTGCACAGCAAAGGTCCTCTCCTTGAAGGGAAACTAGACGCTACGGTCTAGTTTCCCTTTGTGTAGAGGACCTTTGCTGTGCGATGCGCGATGACGTCATCGCGCACCGCACAGCATAGTGGCACAGACACTAGGGGTCATAATTGACCTCTAGTGTCTATGCTGTTCTATGGGAGAGACGTAATAACGTCTCTCCCATAGATTGAAGAGAAGAGAAAGGGGAGAAGAGCGGTGCCGCCGGCGGAGGGGGTCTGGATCAGGAACGGGGATGGTAAGTATTCTTTTTATTTATTTATTTATTTTCTTGCAGCGTCGTGACCACGCCCCCAATTGAAGCCACGCCCCCATATTTTGCCCGGGGCGCCACAACTCTTAGAACCGGCCCTGCATACACAGATTTGCGAATGCATCGAAGAGCATCTTTTATCCTTTCTAGATGGCTCTTCACATGCAAATTTTAGCAATAGCAGATATTCGATAAATCCAAACTCGCGTCAATTTTGGTGTTAAATACCGAGTAAATCAAACCACCAGCACATCTCTACCGGGAACTTATCCTGAATCCTATGTATTTTTGCATAAAAATGGAAAAAAAATTGGGAGAAAAAACTAGGTTTAATTGAATAGCTTGCACTGAAACATTGGGCAAAAATTGAGGTAAACCTATTTGTTTTCTTTTTCTGGGCTAATTGAATTCATTATGGATCGCTATTGAGGCTGAGATAGCGATGTTCACAATTTACTTATTGTCTATCCAAAGCATATGACATCCGAGAGCCAATAAGATACCGTTTTGAGATACGGGTAAATCCGAACCCACACATCTCTAGCTCCCGGACTTGAAGACAAGGATGATAGGGCTGGTTATCGGGGATTTTTTTTTTGCCTGTTTTTTTTTTTTTTTGCCTGTTTTTCTTCAGTTAGCCCAACACTGGGCCTGGAGCACCCATACACCTAGAATCTTTACAATTTTGGATACGCTCCTGTCTGTGATCTCCACTCTGTAGTGGAGTACTGTTCGATGTGAGGACCTTCCCCTGCCACATACAGTATGCCATGGATTGCTGGGCTGTTGGACTGCTTAAACAGGAGCTATGCTCCAGACATCACTGGCGCAACGTAACACCCCTCCACTAGAGATTTCAACTGCGGTCCCACCATCCATTGCAGCCTCTCCCTTTCTGTCCTAGTGGAGTAGGGGTCTCCTTTGCAGCTACCTTCTAGCTCTGCCTGCTCCCGACCTGCCATCCAACTGCTAGAGTCTGTGGTGGAGTATCGTAGCTAATGGAATGCAGATCCTGGTAAACGGCCCCTACTACTGTTAGGAAACGAGTAACTGGAACTCTGGAGATCGGGTGACTACTGGGAAGTTCCAAAACCCCCGTGTGGAGCTGCAGCTGGGAATGAATAGTCGCAGCTACACCTACTCCACCCCTGACTCCGTTACTCCTCCCAGTGGTCAGATGGTGCCTGCAGAGCTAGTCTTCTGCCTTTAGCAGCCGTGTTTGAATGGGCGAATTAGGTCCGCCCAGACGCCGGAACAAGGCACCAATGAGACTGCGAGTGAATAAGGGGAAATCTAGCTAAGGCTAACGTGACGAGTAACAGGTGAGAATACAGAGAAAAACAATAAACAGATTATGTGCGGTGCGCCCATCAAAACCCCAACACAGGAACAAAGGCAAGCGGTCAAACCGCAGATTGCGACACCGTCGCTACTCAAAGAATACAACACAAGTATCGCGGCCTAGCCGCATAATGCAACACCGTTACAAATAAACAACTAAGGCTATGCAGAAGCTACCATAGAAATACACAACTGAAAGAGAAACGGAAGATGCGACCTCTGTCGTCAAATACAGCAGAGCCGCTGGACTCACGATACCACGAAAGGTGTATGAAGAAACCACCGGAGTTCCGAGGTGCTCTAGAAGAACTAGCGATGAGCGGGTTCGGTTTCTCGGAAACCGAACCCCCCCGAACTTCACCTTTTTTACACGGGTCCGAGGCAGGTTCGAACCTTCCCGCCTTGCTCGTCTAACCCGAGCGCGCCCGAACGTCATCATCCCGCTGTCGGATTCTCGCGAGATTCGGATTCTATATAAGCAGCCGCGCGTCGCCGCCATTTTCACTCGTGCATTGGAGATGATAGGGAGAGGACGTGGCTGGCGTCCTCGCCGTTTATTGTAGAAGTTGATTGGTTTATTGCTTAATTGTGGGGAGGACTGGGGAGCAGCTGTTAGGAGGAGTACAGTGCAGAGTTTTGCTGACAAGTGACCACCAGTTTTTATCCGTTCTCTGCCTGAAAAAAAACGCTCCATACCATATCTGTGCTCAGTGTGCTGCATAATATATCTGTGCTGAGTGCTCACACTGCTTAATTGTGGGGACTGGGAAGCAGCTAGAGCAGGAGTACAGTGCAGAGTTTTGCTGACAGTGACCACCAGTATACGTTGTCTGCCTGAAAAACACTCCATATCTGTGCTCAGTGTGCTGCTTTATTGTGGGGACTGGGGACCACCAGTATAATTAATATTATATAGGAGGAGTACAGTGCAGAGTGCACTGCTGTACCTACCTATGTGTCGTCATCCATTAAGTATACTATCCATCTACATTCTATACCTGTGGTGCATTTTAGTTTTGCAGTTTGCTGACACAGTGTCCACCAGATAAACTATATATAGCAGTACGGTAGGCCACTGCTGTACCTACCTCTGTGTCGTCACTCGTCATCCATTAAGTACACTAACCATCTACATTCTATACCTGTGGTGCATTTTAGTTTTGCAGTTTGCTGACAGTGTACACCAGTATACTATATATAGCAGTACGGTAGGCCACTGCTGTACCTACCTCTGTGTTGTAACTCGTCATCCATTAAGTATACTATCCATCTACATTCTATACCTGTGGTGCATTTTAGTTTTGCAGTTTGCTGACAGTGTCCACCAGTATACTATATATAGCAGTACGGTAGGCCACTGCTGTACCTACCTCTGTGTCGTCACTCATCATCCATTAAGTATACTATCCATCTACATTCTATACCTGTGGTGCATTTTAGTTTTGCAGTTTGCTGACAGTGTCCACCAGTATACTATATATAGCAGTACGGTAGGCCACTGCTGTACCTACCTCTGTGTCGTCATCCACTAAGTATACTATCCATCTACATTCTATACCTGTGGTGCATTTTAGTTTTGCAGTTTGCTGACAGTGTCCACCAGTATACTATATATAGCAGTACGGTAGGCCATTGCTGTACCTACCTCTGTGTCGTCACTCGTCATCCATTAAGTATACTATCCATCTACATTCTATACCTGTGGTGCATTTTAGTTTTGCAGTTTGCTGACAGTGTCCACCAGTATACTATATATAGCAGTACGGTAGGCCACTGCTGTACCTACCTCTGTGTCGTCACTCGTCATCCATTAAGTATACTATCCATCTACATTCTATACCTGTGGTGCATTTTAGTTTTGCAGTTTGCTGACAGTGTCCACCAGTATACTATATATAGCAGTACGGTAGGCCACTGCTGTACCTACCTCTGTGTCGTCATCCATTAAGTATACTATCCCTCTACATTCTATATCTGTGGTGCATTTTAGTTTTGCAGTTTGCTGACAGTGTCCACCAGTATACTATATATAGCAGTACGGTAGGCCACTGCTGTACCTACCTCTGTGTCGTCACTCGTCATCCATTAAGTATACTATCCATCTACATTCTATACCTGTGGTGCATTTTAGTTTTGCAGTTTGCTGACAGTGTCCACCAGTATACTATATATAGCAGTACGGTAGGCCACTGCTGTACCTACCTCTGTGTCATCATCCATTAAGTATACTATCCATCTACATTCTATACCTGTGGTGCATTTTAGTTTTGCAGTTTGCTGACAGTGTCCACCAGTATACTATATATAGCAGTACGGTAGGCCACTGCTGTACCTACCTCTGTGTCGTCACTCGTCATCCATTAAGTATACTATCCATCTACATTCTATACCTGTGGTGCATTTTAGTTTTGCAGTTTGCTGACAGTGTCCACCAGTATACTATAAATAGCAGTACGGTAGGCCACTGCTGTACCTACCTCTGTGTCGTCATCCATTAAGTATACTATCCATCTACATTCTATACCTGTGGTGCATTTTAGTTTTGCAGTTTGCTGTCAGTGTCCACCAGTATACTATATATAGCAGTACGGTAGGCCACTGCTGTACCTACCTCTGTGTCGTCACTCGTCATCCATTAAGTATACTATCCATCTACATTCTATACCTGTGGTGCATTTTAGTTTTGCAGTTTGCTGACAGTGTCCACCAGTATACTATATATAGCAGTACGGTAGGCCATTGCTGTACCTACCTCTGTGTCGTCACTCGTCATCCATTAAGTATACTATCCATCTACATTCTATACCTGTGGTGCATTTTAGTTTTGCAGTTTGCTGACAGTGTCCACCAGTATACTATATATAGCAGTACGGTAGGCCACTGCTGTACCTACCTCTGTGTTGTCACTCGTCATCCATTAAGTATACTATCCATCTATATTCTATACCTGTGGTGCATTTTAGTTTTGCAGTTTGCTGACAGTGTCCACCAGTATACTATATATAGCAGTACGGTAGGCCACTGCTGTACCTACCTCTGTGTCGTCATCCATTAAGTATACTATCCATCTACATTCTATACCTGTGGTGCATTTTAGTTTTGCAGTTTGCTGACAGTGTCCACCAGAATACTATATATAGCAGTACGGTAGGCCACTGCTGTACCTACCTCTGTGTCATCATCCATTAAGTATACTATCCATCTACATTCTATACCTGTGGTGCATTTTAGTTTTGCAGTTTGCTGACAGTGTCCACCAGTATACTATATATAGCAGTACGGTAGACCACTGCTGTACCTACCTCTGTGTCGTCACTCGTCATCCATTAAGTATACTATCCATCTACATTCTATACCTGTGGTGCATTTTAGTTTTGCAGTTTGCTGACAGTGTCCACCAGTATACTATATATAGCAGTACGGTAGGCCACTGCTGTACCTACCTCTGTGTCGTCACTCGTCATCCATTAAGTATACTATCCATCTACATTCTATACCTGTGGTGCATTTTAGTTTTGCAGTTTGCTGACAGTGTCCACCAGTATACTATATATAGCAGTACGGTAGGCCACTGCTGTACCTACCTCTGTGTCGTCACTCGTCATCCATTAAGTATACTATCCATCTACATTCTATACCTGTGGTGCATTTTAGTTTTGCAGTTTGCTGACAGTGTCCACCAGTATACTATATATAGCAGTACGGTAGGCCACTGCTGTACCTACCTCTGTGTCGTCATCCATTAAGTATACTATCCATCTACATTCTATACCTGTGGTGCATTTTAGTTTTGCAGTTTGCTGACAGTGTCCACCAGTATACTATATATAGCAGTACGGTAGGCCACTGCTGTACCTACCTCTGTGTCGTCATCCATTAAGTATACTATCCATCTACATTCTATACCTGTGGTGCATTTCAGTTGTGCGCAGTAAATATAGTAGTAGGCCATTGTTATTGATACTGGCATATAATTCCACACATTAAAAAATGGAGAACAAAAATGTGGAGGTTAAAATAGGGGAAGATCAAGATCCACTTCCACCTCGTGCTGAAGCTGCTGCCACTAGTCATGGCCGAGACGATGAAATGCCATCAACGTCGTCTGCCAAGGCCGATGCCCAATGTCATAGTAGAGAGCATGTAAAATCCAAAACACAAAAGTTCAGTAAAATGACCCAAAAATCAAAATTAAAAGCGTCTGAGGAGAAGCGTAAACTTGCCAATATGCCATTTACGACACGGAGTGGCAAGGAACGGCTGAGGCCCTGGCCTATGTTCATGGCTAGTGGTTCAGCTTCACATGAGGATGGAAGCACTCATCCTCTCGCTAGAAAAAAGAAAAGACTTAAGCTGGCAAAAGCACAGCAAAGAACTGTGCGTTCTTCTAAATCACAAATCCCCAAGGAGAGTCCAATTGTGTCGGTTGCGATGCCTGACCTTCCCAACACTGGACGGGAAGAGCTTGCGCCTTCCACCATTTGCACGCCCCCTGCAAGTGCTGGAAGAAGCACCGGCAGTCCAGTTCCTGAAAGTCAAATTGAAGATGTCACTGTTGAAGTACACCAGGATGAGGATATGGCTGTTGCTGGCGCTGGGGAGGAAATTGACAAGGAGGATTCTGATGGTGAAGTGGTTTGTTTAAGTCAGGCACCCGTGGAGACACCTGTTGTCCGTGGGAGGAATATGGCCATTGACATGCCTGGTCAAAATACAAAAAAAATCAGCTCTTCGGTGTGGAATTATTTCAACACAAATGCGGACAACAGGTGTCAAGCCGTGTGTTGCCTTTGTCAAGCTGTAATAAGTAGGGGTAAGGACGTTAACCACCTCGGAACATCCTCCCTTATACGTCACCTGCAGCGCATTCATCATAAGTCAGTGACAAGTTCAAAAACTTTGCCTGGGATTCCTCCGATGCATCCTTGAGTGTAACACCTACTGCTGCTGGCGCTGCTGTTGTTGCTGCTGGGAGTCAATCGTCATCCAAGAGGGGAAGTCGGAAGACCACTTGTACTACTTCCAGTAAACAATTGACTGTCCAAGAGTCCTTTGCGAGGAAGATGAAATATCACAGCAGTCATCCTGCTGCAAAGCAGATAACTCAGGCCTTGGCAGCCTGGGCGATGAGAAACGTGGTTCCGGTATCCATCGTTAATTCAGAGGCAACTATAGACTTGATTGAGGTACTGTGTCCCCGGTACCAAATACCATCTAGGTTCCATTTCTCTAGGCAGGCGATACCGAAAATGTACACAGACCTCAGAAAAAGACTCACCAGTGTCCTAAAAAATGCAGTTGTACCCAATGTCCACTTAACCACGGAAATGTGGACAAGTGGAGCAGGGCAGACTCAGGACTATATGACTGTGACAGCCCACTGGGTAGATGTATTGCCTCCCGCAGCAAGAACAGCAGCGGCGGCACCAGTAGCAGCATCTCGCAAACGCCAACTCGTTCCTAGGCAGGCTACGCTTTGTATCACCGCATTCCAGAATAGGCACACAGCTGACAACCTCTTACGGCAACTGAGGAAGGTCATCGCAGAATGGCTTACCCCAATTGGACTCTCCTGGGGATTTGTGACATCGGACAACGCCAGCAATATTGTGCGTGCATTACATCTGGGCAAATTCCAGTACGTCCCATGTTTTGCACATACATTGAATTTGGTGGTGCAGAATTATTTAAAAAACGACAGGGGCGTGCAAGAGATGCTGTCGGTGGCCCGAAGAATTGCGGGCCACTTTCGGCATTCAGGCACCGCTTACAGAAGACTGGAGCACCACCAAACATTCCTGAACCTGCCCTGCCATCATCTGAAGCAAGAGGTGGTAACGAGGTGGAATTCAACCCTCTATATGCTTCAGAGGATGGAGGAGCAGCAAAAGGCCATTCAAACCTATACATCTGCCCACGATATAGGCAAAGGAGGGGGAATGCACCTGACTCAAGCGCAGTGGAGAATGATTTCAACGTTGTGCAAGGTTCTGCAACCCTTTGAACTTGCCACACGTGAAGTCAGTTCAGACACTGCCAGCCTGAGTCAGGTCATTCCCCTCATCAGGCTTTTGCAGAAGAAGCTGGAGACATTGAAGGAGGAGCTAAAACAGAGCGATTCCGCTAGGCATGTGGGACTTGTGGATGGAGCCCTTAATTCGCTTAACCAGGATTCACGGGTGGTTAATCTGTTGAAATAAGAGCACTACATTTTGGCCACCGTGCTCGATCCTAGATTTAAAACTTACGTTGTATCTCTCTTTCCGGCAGACACAAGTCTGCAGAGGTTCAAAGACCTGCTGGTGAGAAAATTGTCAAGTCAAGCGGAACGTGATCCGTCAACATCTCCTCCTTCACATTCTCCCGCAACTGGGGGTGTGAGGAAAAGGCTAAGAATTCCTAGCCCACCCGCTGGCGGTGATGCAGGGCAGTCTGGAGGGCAGTCTGTGCTGACATCTGGTCCGGACTGAAGGACCTGCCAATGATTACTGACATGTCGTCTACTGTCACTGCATATGATTCTCTCACCATGGAAAGAATAGTGGAGGATTATATGAGTGACCGCAATCAAGTAGGCACGTCAGACAGTCCGTACGTATACTGGCAGGAAAAAGAGGCAATTTGGAGGCCCTTGCACAAACTGGCTTTATTCTACCTAAGTTGCCCTCCCTCCAGTGTGTACTCCGAAAGAGTGTTTAGTGCAGCCGCTCACCTTGTCAGCAATCAGCGTACGAGGTTACTTCCAGAAAATGTGGAGAAGATGATGTTCATCAAAATTAATTATAATCAATTCCTCCGTGGAGACATTCACCAGCAGCAATTGCCTCCAGAAAGTACACGGGGGGCTTGGGATGGTGGATTCCAGTGGGGACGAATTAATAATCTGTGAGGAGGGGGATGTACACAGTGAAAGGGGTGAGGAATCGGAGGATGATGATGAGGTGGACATCTTGCCTCTGTAGAGCCAGTTTGTGCAAGGAGAGATTGATTGCTTCTTTTCTGGTGGGGGCACAAAACAACCAGTCATTTCAGTCACAGTCGTGTGGCAGACCCTGTCGCTGAAATGATGGGTTCGTTAAAGTGTGCATGTCCTGTTTATACAACATAAGGGTGGGTGGGAGGGCCCAAGGACAATTCCATCTTGCACCTCTTTTTCCTTTCATTCATGTGCTGGTGGTTTGATTTACTCTGTATTTAACACCAAAATTGACGCGAGTTTGGATTTATCCGAATTTTACTTATTGTCTATCCAAAGCATATGACATCCGAGAGCCAATAAGATACCGTTTTGAGATACGGGTAAATCCGAACCCACACATCTCTAGCTCTCGGACTTGAAGACAAGGATGATAGGGCTGGTTATCGAGGATTTTTTTTTTTTGCCTGTTTTTTTTTTGCCTGTTTTTCTTCAGTTAGCCCAACACTGGGCCTGGAGCACCCATACACCTAGAATCTTTACAATTTTGGATACGCTCCTGTCTGTGATCTCCACTCTGTAGTGGAGTACTGTTCGATGTGAGGACCTTCCCCTGCCACATACAGTATGCCATGGATTGCTGGGCTGTTGGACTGCTTAAACAGGAGCTATGCTCCAGACATCACTGGCGCAACGTAACACCCCTCCACTAGAGATTTCAACTGCGGTCCCACCATCCATTGCAGCCTCTCCCTTTCTGTCCTAGTGGAGTAGGGGTCTCCTTTGTAGCTACCTTCTAGCTCTGCCTGCTCCCGACCTGCCATCCAACTGCTAGAGCCTGTGGTGGAGTATCGTAGCTAATGGAATGCAGATCCTGGTAAACGGCCCCTACTACTGTTAGGAAACGAGTAACTGGAACTCTGGAGATCGGGTGACTACTGGGAAGTTCCAAAACCCCCGTGTGGAGCTGCAGCTGGGAATGAATAGTCGCAGCTACACCTACTCCACCCCTGACTCCGTTACTCCTCCCAGTGGTCAGATGGTGCCTGCAGAGCTAGTCTTCTGCCTTTAGCAGCCGTGTTTGAATGGGCGAATTAGGTCCGCCCAGACTCCGGAACAAGGCACCAATGAGACTGCGAGTGAATAAGGGGAAATCTAGCTAAGGCTAACGTGACGAGTAACAGGTGAGAATACAGAGAAAAACAATAAACAGATTATGTGCGGTGCGCCCATCAAAACCCCAACACAGGAACAAAGGCAAGCGGTCAAACCGCAGATTGCGACACCGTCGCTACTCAAAGAATACAACACAAGTATCGCGGCCTAGCCGCATAATGCAACACCGTTACAAATAAACAACTAAGGCTATGCAGAAGCTACCATAGAAATACACAACTGAAAGAGAAATGGAAGATGCGACCTCTGTCGTCAAATACAGCAGAGCCGCTGGACTCACGATACCACGAGAGGTGTATGAAGAAACCACCGGAGTTCCGAGGTGCTCTAGAAGAACTAGTGATGAGCGGGTTCGGTTTCTCGGAAACCGAACCCCCCCGAACTTCACCTTTTTTACACGGGTCCGAGGCAGGTTCGAACCTTCCCGCCTTGCTCGTCTAACCCGAGCGCGCCCGAACGTCATCATCCCGCTGTCGGATTCTCGCGAGATTCGGATTCTATATAAGCAGCCACGCGTCGCCGCCATTTTCACTCGTGCATTGGAGATGATAGGGAGAGGACGTGGCTGGCGTCCTCTCCGTTTATTGTAGAAGTTGATTGGTTTATTGCTTAATTGTGGGGAGGACTGGGGAGCAGCTGATAGGAGGAGTACAGTGCAGAGTTTTGCTGATAAGTGACCACCAGTTTTTATCCGTTCTCTGCCTGAAAAAAACGCTCCATACCATATCTGTGCTCAGTGTGCTGCATAATATATCTGTGCTGAGTGCTCACACTGCTTAATTGTGGGGACTGGGGAGCAGCTATAGCAGGAGTACAGTGCAGAGTTTTGCTGACAGTGACCACCAGTATACGTTGTCTGCCTGAAAAACACTCCATATCTGTGCTCAGTGTGCTGCTTTATTGTGGGGACTGGGGACCACCAGTATAATTAATATTATATAGGAGGAGTACAGTGCAGAGTGCACTGCTGTACCTACCTCTGTGTCGTCATCCATTAAGTATACTAACCATCTACATTCTATACGTGTGGTGCATTTAAGTTTTGCAGTTTGCTGACACAGTGTCCACCAGTAAACTATATATAGCAGTACGGTAGGCCACTGCTGTACCTACCTCTGTGTCGTCACTCGTCATCCATTAAGTATACTATCCATCTACATTCTATACCTGTGGTGCATTTTAGTTTTGCAGTTTGCTGACAGTGTACACCAGTATACTATATATAGCAGTACGGTAGGCCACTGCTGTACCTACCTCTGTGTCGTCATCCATTAAGTATACTATCCATCTACATTCTATACCTGTGGTGCATTTTAGTTTTGCAGTTTGCTGACAGTGTCCACCAGTATACTATATATAGCAGTACGGTAGGCCACTGCTGTACCTACCTCTGTGTCGTCACTCGTCATCCATTAAGTATACTATCCATCTACATTCTATACCTGTGGTGCATTTTAGATTTGCAGTTTGCTGACAGTGTCCACCAGTTTACTATATATAGCAGTACGGTAGGCCACTGCTATACCTACCTCTGTGTCGTCACTCGTCATCCATTAAGTATACTATCCATCTACATTCTATACCTGTGGTGCATTTTAGGTTTGCAGTTTGCTGACAGTGTCCACCAGTATACTATATATAGCAGTACGGTAGGCCACTGCTGTACCTACATCTGTGTCGTCATCCATTAAGTATACTATCCCTTTACATTCTATATCTGTGGTGCATTTTAGTTTTGCAGTTTGCTGACAGTGTCCACCAGTATACTATATATAGCAGTACGGTAGACTACTGCTGTACCTACCTCTGTGTCGTCACTCGTCATCCATTAAGTATACTATCCATCTACATTATATAGCTGTGGTGCATTTTAGTTTTGCAGTTTGCTGACAGTGTCCACCAGTATACTATATATAGCAGTACGGTAGGCCACTGCTGTACCTACCTCTGTGTCGTCACTCGTCATCCATTAAGTATACTATCCATCTACATTCTATACCTGTGGTGCATTTTAGTTTTGCAGTTTGCTGACAGTGTCCACCAGTATACTATATATAGCAGTACGGTAGGCCACTGCTGTACCTACCTCTGTGTCGTCATCCATTAAGTATACTATCCATCTACATTCTATACCTGTGGTGCATTTTAGTTTTGCAGTTTGCTGACAGTGTCCACCAGTATACTATATATAGCAGTACGGTAGACCACTGCTGTACCTACCTCTGTGTCATCACTCATCATCCATTAAGTATACTATCCATCTACATTCTATACCTGTGGTGCATTTTAGTTTTGCAGTTTGCTGACAGTGTCCACCAGTATACTATATATAGCAGTACGGTAGGCCACTGCTGTACCTACCTCTGTGTCGTCATCCATTAAGTATACTATCCATCTACATTCTATACCTGTGGTGCATTTTAGTTTTGCAGTTTGCTGACAGTGTCCACCAGTATACTATATATAGCAGTACGGTAGGCCACTGCTGTACCTACCTCTGTGTCGTCATCCATTAAGTATACTATCCATCTACATTCTATACCTGTGGTGCATTTTAGTTTTGCAGTTTGCTGACAAAGTCCACCAGTATACTATATATAGCAGTACGGTAGACTACTGCTGTACCTACCTCTGTGTCATCACTCATCATCCATTAAGTATACTATCCATCTACATTCTATACCTGTGGTGCATTTTAGTTTTGCAGTTTGCTGACAGTGTCCACCAGTATACTATATATAGCAGTACGGTAGGCCACTGCTGTACCTACCTCTGTGTCGTCACTCGTCATCCTTTAAGTATACTATCCATCTACATTCTATACCTGTGGTGCATTTTAGTTTTGCAGTTTGCTGACAGTGTCCACCAGTATACTATATATAGCAGTACGGTAGGCCACTGCTGTACCTACCTCTGTGTCGTCACTCGTCATCCATTAAGTATACTATCCATCTACATTCTATACCTGTGGTGCATTTTAGTTTTGCAGTTTGCTGACAGTGTCCACCAGTATACTATATATAGCAGTACGGTAGGCCACTGCTGTACCTACCTCTGTGTCGTCATCCATTAAGTATACTATCCATCTACATTCTATACCTGTGGTGCATTTTAGTTTTGCAGTTTGCTGACAGTGTCCACCAGTATACTATATATAGCAGTACGGTAGACCACTGCTGTACCTACCTCTGTGTCATCACTCATCATCCATTAAGTATACTATCCATCTACATTCTATACCTGTGGTGCATTTTAGTTTTGCAGTTTGCTGACAGTGTCCACCAGTATACTATATATAGCAGTACGGTAGGCCACTGCTGTACCTACCTCTGTGTCGTCACTCGTCATCCATTAAGTATACTATCCATCTACATTCTATACCTGTGGTGCATTTTAGTTTTGCAGTTTGCTGACAGTGTCCACCAGTATACTATATATAGCAGTACGGTAGGCCACTGCTGTACCTACCTCTGTGTCGTCACTCGTCATCCATTAAGTATACTATCCATCTACATTCTATACCTGTGGTGCATTTTAGTTTTGCAGTTTGCTGACAGTGTCCACCAGTATACTATATATAGCAGTACGGTAGGCCACTGCTGTACCTACCTCTGTGTCGTCACTCGTCATCCATTAAGTATACTATCCATCTACATTCTATACCTGTGGTGCATTTTAGTTTTGCAGTTTGCTGACAGTGTCCACCAGTATACTATATATAGCAGAAAGGTAGGCCACTGCTGTACCTACCTCTGTGTCGTCATCCATTAAGTATACTATCCATCTACATTCTATACCTGTGGTGCATTTTAGTTTTGCAGTTTGCTGACAGTGTCCACCAGTATACTATATATAGCAGTACGGTAGGCCACTGCTGTACCTACCTCTGTGTCGTCATCCATTAAGTATACTATCCATCTACATTCTATACCTGTGGTGCATTTTAGTTTTGCAGTTTGCTGACAGTGTCCACCAGTATACTATATATAGCAGTACGGTAGGCCACTGCTGTACCTACCTCTGTGTCGTCATCCATTAAGTATACTATCCATCTACATTCTATACCTGTGGTGCATTTTAGTTTTGCAGTTTGCTGACAGTGTCCACCAGTATACTATATATAGCAGTACAGTAGGCCACTGCTGTACCTACCTTTGTGTCGTCATCCATTAAGTATACTATCCATCTACATTCTATACCTGTGGTGCATTTCAGTTGTGCGCAGTAAATATAGTAGTAGGCCATTGCTATTGATACTGGCATATAATTCCACACATTAAAAAATGGAGAACAAAAATGTGGAGGTTAAAATAGGGAAAGATCAAGATCCACTTCCACCTCGTGCTGAAGCTGCTGCCACTAGCCATGGCCGAGACGATGAAATGCCATCAACGTCGTCTGCCAAGGCCGATGCCCAATGTCATAGTAGAGAGCATGTAAAATCCAAAACACAAAAGTTCAGTAAAATGACCCAAAAATCAAAATTAAAAGCGTCTGAGGAGAAGCGTAAACTTCCCAATATGCCATTTACGACACGGAGTGGCAAGGAACGGCTGAGGCCCTGGCCTATGTTCATGGCTAGTGGTTCAGCTTCACATGAGGATGGAAGCACTCATCCTCTCGCTAGAAAAAAGAAAAGACTTAAGCTGGCAAAAGCACAGCAAAGAACTGTGCGTTCTTCTAAATCACAATCCCCAAGGAGAGTCCAATTGTGTCGGTTGCGATGCATGACCTTCCCAACACTGGACGGGAAGAGCTTGCGCCTTCCACCATTTGCACGCCCCCTGCAAGTGCTGGAAGGAGCACCCGCAGTCCAGTTCCTGATAGTCAAATTGAAGATGTCACTGTTGAAGTACACCAGGATGAGGATATGGGTGTTGCTGGCGCTGGGGAGGAAATTGACAAGGAGGATTCTGATGGTGAGGTGGTTTGTTTAAGTCAGGCACCCGGGGAGACACCTGTTGTCCATGGGAGGAATATGGCCATTGATATGCCTGGTCAAAATACAAAAAAAAATCAGCTCTTCTGTGTGGAATTATTTCAACACAAATGCGGACAACAGGTGTCAAGCCGTGTGTTGCCTTTGTCAAGCTGTAATAAGTAGGGGTAAGGACGTTAACCACCTCGGAACATCCTCCCTTATACGTCACCTGCAGCGCATTCATCATAAGTCAGTGACAAGTTCAAAAACTTTGGGTGACAGCGGAAGCAGTCCACTGACCACTAAATCCCTTCCTCTTGTAACCAAGCTCCTGCAAACCACACCACCAACTCCCTCAGTGTCAATTTCCTCCTTACCCAGGAAAGCCAATAGTCCTGCAGACCATGTCACTGTCAAGTCTGACGAGTCCTCCTGCCTGGGATTCCTCCGATGCATCCTTGAGTGTAACGCCTACTGCTGCTGGCGCTGCTGTTGTTGCTGCTGGGAGTCGATCGTCATCCAAGAGGGGAAGTCGGAAGACCACTTGTACTACTTACAGTAAACAATTGACTGTCCAAGAGTCCTTTGCGAGGAAGATGAAATATCACAGCAGTCATCCTGCTGCAAAGCAGATAACTCAGGCCTTGGCAGCCTTGGCGGTGAGAAACGTGGTTCCGGTATCCATCGTTAATTCAGAGGCAACTATAGACTTGATTGAGGTACTGTGTCCCCGGTACCAAATACCATCTAGGTTCCATTTCTCTAGGCAGGCGATACCGAAAATGTACACAGACCTCAGAAAAAGACTCACCAGTGTCCTAAAAAATGCAGTTGTAGCCAATGTCCACTTAACCACAGACATGTGGACAAGTGGAGCAGGGCAGACTCAGGACTATATGACTGTGACAGCCCACTGGGTAGATGTATTGCCTCCCGCAGCAAGAACAGCAGCGGCGGCACCAGTAGCAGCATCTCGCAAACGCCAACTCGTTCCTAGGCAGGCTACGCTTTGTATCACCGCATTCCAGAATAGGCACACAGCTGACAACCTTTTACGGCAACTGAGGAAGATCATCGCAGAATGGCTTACCCCAATTGGACTCTCCTGGGGATTTGTGACATCGGACAATGCCAGCAATATTGTGCGTGCATTACATCTGGGCAAATTCCAGCACGTCCCATGTTTTGCACATACATTGAATTTGTTGGTACAGAATTATTTAAAAAACGACAGGGGCGTGCAAGAGATGCTGTCGGTGGCCCGAAGAATTGCGGGCCACTTTCGGCATTCAGGCACCGCGTACAGAAGACTGGAGCACCATCAAACATTCCTGAACCTGCCCTGCCATCATCTGAAGCAAGAGGTGGTAACGAGGTGGAATTCAACCCTCTATATGCTTCAGAGGATGGAGGAGCAGCAAAAGGCCATTCAAGCCTATACATCTGCCCACGATATAGGCAAAGGAGGGGGAATGCACCTGACTCAAGCGCAGTGGAGAATGATTTCAACGTTGTGCAAGGTTCTGCAACCCTTTGAACTTGCCACACGTGAAGTCAGTTCAGACACTGCCAGCCTGAGTCAGGTCATTCCCCTCATCAGGCTTTTGCAGAAGAAGCAGGAGACATTGAAGGAGGAGCTAAAACAGAGCGATTCCGCTAGGCAAATGGGGCTTGTGGATGGAGCCCTTAATTCGCTTAACCAGGATTCACGGGTGGTCAATCTGTTGAAATCAGAGCACTACATTGTGGCCACCGTGCTCGATCCTAGATTTAAAACCTACATTGTATCTCTCTTTCCGGCAGACACAATCTGCAGAGGTTCAAAGACCTGCTGGTGAGAAAATTGTCAAGTCAAGCGGAACGTGATCCGTCAACATCTCCTCCTTCACATTCTCCCGCAACTGGGGGTGTGAGGAAAAGGCTAAGAATTCCGAGCCCACCCGCTGGCGGTGATGCAGGGCAGTCTGGAGCGAGTGCTGACATCTGGTCCGGACTGAAGGACCTGCCAATGATTACTGACATGTCGTCTACTGTCACTGCATATGATTCTCTCACCATGGAAAGAATGGTGGAGGATTATATGAGTGACCGCATCCAAGTAGGCACGTCAGACAGTCCGTACGTATACTGGCAGGAAAAAGAGGCAATTTGGAGGCCCTTGCACAAACTGGCTTTATTCTACCTAAGTTGCCCTCCCTCCAGTGTGTACTCCGAAAGAGTGTTTAGTGCAGCCGCTCACCTTGTCAGCAATCGGCGTACGAGGTTACTTCCAGAAAATGTGGAGAAGATGATGTTCATCAAAAATAATTATAATCAATTCCTCCGTGGAGACATTCACCAGCAGCAATTGCCTCCAGAAAGTACACGGGGACCTGAGATGGTGGATTCCAGTGGGGACGAATTAATAATCTGTGAGGAGGGGGATGTACACAGTGAAAGGGGTGAGGAATCGGAGGATGATGATGAGGTGGACATCTTGCCTCTGTAGAGCCAGTTTGTGCAAGGAGAGATTGATTGCTTCTTTTTTGGTGGGGGCACAAAACAACCAGTCATTTCAGTCACAGTCGTGTGGCAGACCCTGTCGCTGAAATGATGGGTTCGTTAAAGTGTGCATGTCCTGTTTATACAACATAAGGGTGGGTGGGAGGGCCCAAGGACAATTCCATCTTGCACCTCTTTTTTCTTTCATTTTTCTTTGCATCATGTGCTGTTTGGGAACAATTTTTTGGAAGTGCCATCCTGTCTTGATTGACACTGCAGTGCCACTCCTAGATGGGCCAGGTGTTTGTGTCGGACACTTGTGTCGCTTAGCTTAGTCACACAGCCACCTTGGTGCGCCTCTTTTTTTCTTTGCATCATGTGCTGTTTGGGGACAATTTTTTGGAAGTGCCATCCTGTCTTGATTGACACTGCAGTGCCACTCCTAGATGGGCCAGGTGTTTGTGTCGGCCACTTGTGTCGCTTAGCTTAGTCACACAGCCACCTTGGTGCGCCTCTTTTTTTTTTGCATCATGTGCTGTTTGGGGACAATTTTTTGGAAGTGCCATCCTGTCTTGATTGACACTGCAGTGCCACTCCTAGATGGGCCAGGTGTTTGTGTCGGACACTTGTGTCGCTTAGCTTAGTCACACAGCGACCTTGGTGCGCCTCTTTTTTTCTTTGCATCATGTGCTGTTTGGGGACAATTTTTTGGAAGTGCCATCCTGTCTTGATTGACACTGCAGTGCCACTCCTAGATGGGCCAGGTGTTTGTGTCGGACACTTGTGTCGCTTAGCTTAGTCACGCAGCGACCTTGGTGCGCCTCTTTTTTTCTTTGCATCATGTGCTGTTTGGGGACAATTTTTTGGAAGTGCCATCCTGTCTTGATTGACACTGCAGTGCCACTCCTAGATGGGCCAGGTGTTTGTGTCGGCCACTTGTGTCGCTTAGCTTAGTCAAACAGCCACCTTGGTGCGCCTCTTTCTTTCTTTGCATCATGTGCTGTTTGGGGACAATTTTTTGGAAGTGCCATCCTGTCTTGATTGACACTGCAGTGCCACTCCTAGATGGGCCAGGTGTTTGTGTCGGCCACTTGTGTCGCTTAGCTTAGTCAAACAGCCACCTTGGTGTGCCTCTTTTTTTCTTTGCATCATGTGCTGTTTGGGAACAATTTTTTGGAAGTGCCATCCTGTCTTGATTGACACTGCAGTGCCACTCCTAGATGGGCCAGGTGTTTGGGTCGGCCACTTGTGTCGCTTAGCTTAGTCACACAGCCACCTTGGTGCGCCTCTTTTTTTCTTTGCATCGTGTGCTGTTTGGGGACAATTTTTTGGACGTGCCATCCTGTCTTGATTGACACTGCAGTGCCACTCCTAGATGGGCCAGGTGTTTGTGTCGGACACTTGTGTTGCTTAGCTTAGTCAAACAGCCACCTTGGTGCGCCTCTTTTTTTCTTTGCATCATGTGCTGTTTGGGGACAATTTTTTGGAAGTGCCATCCTGTCTTGATTGACACTGCAGTGCCACTCCTAGATGGGCCAGGTGTTTGTGTCGGACACTTGTGTCGCTTAGCTTAGTCACACAGCGACCTTGGTGCGCCTCTTTTTTTCTTTGCATCATGTGCTGTTTGGGGACAATTTTTTGGAAGTGCCATCCTGTCTTGATTGACACTGCAGTGCCACTCCTAGATGGGCCAGGTGTTTGTGTCGGCCACTTGTGTCGCTTAGCTTAGTCAAACAGCCACCTTGGTGCGCCTCTTTTTTTCTTTGCATCATGTGCTGTTTGGGGACAATTTTTTGGAAGTGCCATCCTGTCTTGATTGACACTGCAGTGCCACTCCTAGATGGGCCAGGTGTTTGTGTCGGACACTTGTGTCGCTTAGCTTAGTCACACAGCGACCTTGGTGCACCTCTTTTTTTCTTTGCATCATGTGCTGTTTGGGGACAATTTTTTGGAAGTGCCATCCTGTCTTGATTGACACTGCAGTGCCACTCCTAGATGGGCCAGGTGTTTGGGTCGGCCACTTGTGTCGCTTCGCTTAGTCACACAGCGACCTTGGTGTGCCTCTTTTTTTCTTTGCATCATGTGCTGTTTGGGGAAAATTTTTTGGAAGTGCCATCCTGCCTGACACTGCAGTGCCACTCATAGATGGGCCAGGTGTTTGTGTCGGCCACTTGTGTCGCTTAGCTTAGTCACACAGCCACCTTGGTGCGCCTCTTTTTTTCTTTGCATCATGTGCTGTTTGGGGACTATTTTTTAAATCGGCCATCCTGTCTGACACTGCAGTGCCACTCCTAGATGGGCCAGGTGTTTGTGTCGGCCACTTGGGTCGCTTAGCTTAGTCATCCAGCGACCTTGGTGCAAATTGTAGGACTAAAAATAATATTGTGAGGTGTGAGGTGTTCAGAATAGACTGGAAATGAGTGGAAATTATGGTAATTGAGGTTAATAATACTATGGGATCAAAATGACCCCCGAATTCTATGATTTAAGCTGTTTTTTAGGGGTTTTTGAAAAAAACACCCGAATCCAAAACACACCCGAATCTGACAAAAAAAATTCGGTGAGGTTTTGCCAAAATGCGTCCGAATCCAAAACACTGCTGCGGAACCGAATCCAAAACCAAAACACAAAACCCGAAAAATGTCCGGTGCACATCACTAAGAAGAACCAGGCTAAAGTCACTGGAAACAGTCAGGAGATGAGCTGGAAACAACCCCTCAGACTGGATACTGGGAACAGGACGTCTGGAACCATAAATTGGACCTAGAGCCTTGCCAGAGGCAGGCTGATTCGCAGGAAGCTGGAACTCAGGTAATGGGTAATGCACACAGGACTCTGGGGGTCATTCTGACCCGATCGCTCGCTGCAGTTTATCGCAGCGATCGGGTCAGAACTGCACATGCGCTGGCACTGCAGTGCGCCGGCGCATGCCGGATGGCCGAAGGCCATTGTTCCCTAGCGATCGCCTCTGCCTGATTGACAGGCAGAGGCGATCGCTGGGCAGGAGGGGGCGACACGGCGGCGTTCGGCCGCCGTTATGGGGGCACGGTCCGGCCAACGCAGGTGTGGCCAGACCATTGGGGGTGGGGGGCCGCAGTGGCTGCGTGATGTCACACGCAGCCGCGTGATGTCACACACAGCCACTGCGACCAGGGGCAGCGACGATCAACTCCCGGCCAACCACAGGAGCTGCGCTGGCTGGGAGTTACTCCACAAGTACAAAAGCATCGCCGCTGTGTGATGCCTTTGTATTTGTGCAGGAGGGGGGCCGGACTGACATGCGGGGCGGACTAGCCCTATGCTAGGTGTCCCCCCACATGTCTGGGAACATGATCGTAGCTGTGCTAAATTTAGCACAGCTACGATCAACTCGGAATGACCCCCTCTGTCAGGACAGGATACATAGGATTCCAACCGGATACCACAAGGAACGCAATAGCACCAATACAAGATTCCACCATTGGACTGGGCCTGGACACAGGTACAAACTAGACATGAAGCTAGAATCTTCTATCACCGACTCCAGGTGAAAGACAAGCTGGGTAATAAAGGAAGCATGCCCCAATCAGGATGGCTGGAAGCCAGACACAAGGTAATGGTCTAATAACTGACAGGTGAGACAGGCCAGGCCACACATACAAGAGACAGGCTGCAGTTACACAGACTCACTACATAATGGCCTAATTATCTGCCAGGTGAGACAGCACAGGCCAAACATACAAGAAACAGGCTGCAGTTACACAGACTCACCAAGGGCGGCCCGCAACAGTACTCTAAACAAGTACATGAGAAAACCTGGCATGCAAACAGAAATATAACTAAAATACATGAACAGAATGCAAACAGGAATGAGCCACTGCTGTGGCTCATGACAACTACCATCTCTCCTCCTCTGTTGGGGACTTAGCGATCCTTCTGCGGCAGTGTGGGGTTTAGCCAGCACTCAGCCCTAGGTGGCTGTCCATGCAGTCAAGTCTCACATCTTGTACGCACCCTTAGATTGCCGCTGTTATGTTGGAGCCGTGGGGCTGCGGGAGCTGCCTTGTTTGAGATGGTCCCTTTGCCTGAATACCCACTCCTGTTTTCACCATCCTCTGCTGGACTCCTAGTGTGCTCCCTGACTATTGCTTCTGCTGCCTTCCTGGACTGGCACTAGCTGCTCTCTCCCTCCCTTACTATATTGTCTGTATTACACTGTGTCCTTTTATTAACAATACAACCCCCTCTTTTCTGGACCTAGTGTTTGCTTCTTACCTTCTTCGTGTGGTTCTCTTCTCCCGACCTCTCTCCCTGCCCCTACCGCAGGTGAAAAATATTGCGGATGATTTAATTCCCCCTTAGTATGCTGCCTCAACATGCAGGAAAGAGTCTAGAGGAGGCATGTGCCTAGGGGCGGCACTTGGATGCTTGTGTTGGTAATGTCAGACCAAAAAGTACCAGTAACTGCAAAATATTTTCACTGTACTGTACCATATGCCATCTTGAAAGGAGTGTAAATGGGTGGGATATGCACACACTGCCCCTGTAAGCTGCCTCACTTAGTAAATACGTACACATAATTAAAAAAAATGTTTTATATAGTTATTCGCTTTTTAAAATTATTCTATTAAATTGGCTGTCATCAAATAAGGGCTTATAACCAATCAATAAAAATAATACAATTATGCCGGCTGGTGGCAGCCGTTACTGCTCTGCCTAGGGATGACCTCTCCCCTAAATTCGCCTCTGCCCACACCCCAGTGTAAATAGCGCCATCACTTGGAGTGGGGAGAGAGAGGAGTGACTGCTGCTGCAGCAGCCTCTCTCCCCAGCTGAGCATACACACTGCTGTGTGCTGCGCTGGTGAGAAAGGCAGCTGCAGAAGCAGTCACCTCTCTCTTCCTGGCTGCGTGATGTCTGCATGTTTTTCTCTCTCCATTTTATCACTCTCCAAATGATGATGAATCCAGCTCAAAATACTGAGGGGTCTATTCATGAAGCAGTGAAAAGAGTGGAGAAGTAAGCCTGTGGAGAAGTTGCCCATGGCAACCAATCAGCTGCTCCATATAATTGTATAGTATGCAAATTATAAATGTTACTTCAATGCTGATTGGTTGCCATTGGCAACTTCTCCACTGGCTCACTTCTCCACACTTTTCACTGCTTCATGAATAGACCCCTACGGAGCAGATGTATTAAGCCTGTGTAGAGATGTGCCCTGTGGGCACATCTGTGGTGCTGTCCCTAGCTGGGGACAGCGCTGGGGCAGCTTGTCTGTCCCCAGCGCTGGGTGCGTGGCGGCGGGTGTCCGGTGCAGGGATTACCCTTTTCCCTGCACCGGACCAGAGGCGTTTGAAGCTTGGCGCCCTCCGGGAGCCAATCGCGGCTCCCGGAGCGGCAGCCAATCGGAGAGGGACGCGGCGAGCCAATCGGCGCTCGCCGCGTCATAGGCCCCGCCCCCGGCGTCTGACGTCAGACGCCGGGCGGGAGCCTGAAGAAAAGGCCGCGCCGAAGAGCGGCAAGGAAGACGGGCGGGAGAAGAAGAAAGAAGACGCCGGGCGAAGCGCGCGGAAGAGCGCGGAGATGCCGGACGGGGAGCCGAGGCGCCGTGGACGAGAAAGAAGACGCCGGGCGAAGCGCGCGGAGAAGCCGGACGGGGAGCCGAGGCGCTGTGGACGAGAAAGAAGACGGCGGCCGCTGAAGAGGCCAGAAGACGTCTGGCTCCTGCAAGAAGATGTCCAGCGGCGGCTGGACGCGGAGCAGCGGAGGCAGGGCCGCTGGCCAGGACGGGTCAGCGGCAGAAGACGGTGCCGGAGGTCCCCGGATTAGGTGAGGCCTCAGTGAGGCTGTCCTTCCCCCTTCCCTTTAACTCCCTCGACCACCAGGGACGGGCATTAGGCCCGAGGGCACAATTCAGGCACTAGGCCTGTTGCGCAAATAGGAGGTTTGGGGGCCAATATTTGATTAGATGGTTTGGGCATTAGGCCCAAGCCACCCTATCCCTGTGCGCAGTTAGGCGGGCACTAGGCCCGGGGGCAAATCAGGCAATAGGCCTGTGGGACAGATAGAGGGCATTAGGCCCTAGTGTATTTTGGCCAAGTAGGTACATATAAGGTGACCCTGGGCACAGGGCCCAGGTCACCCAACGGGCAGCAAGTTAGGCGGGCGCTAGGCCCGTGGGCGAAGTCAGGCCTCCGGCCTGTGCGCAGTCAGGGGGGCGCTAGGCCCAGCGAGTAAGTACCCCCCCAAGGTGAATAAAGGTGGCACTGGGCACTAGGCTCGGGCCACCCGGAGGTGTTTAGGTGGGCAGGCCGTGTGGCACCCACCCCCTTCCAGCGGCAGGTAGGGATTTAAAGGGACAACACCGTGTGATCTTGCATTCTGATATTGTGATATATGTTGTTACCGTGCAGGGCAAATTGTCTGTGTTTGCATAGTTTTGTTGCACCACACCCACAGAGCTAGTTTGAGGGCTCTGCCGTTGTAGTTAGTATAGGGTGTGACACTAGGGTAGAGTTAGGCCCTGCACGGCTGTTTCTCTTTGCCTCCTTACAGGGACCTGTAAGTGGAGAAGATCGGAGTGCAAGACTTGTGACGGTGAGTAGCATCCGTGTACGTTTGTCCCTTGTCTGTCCCCGAGCGCCGGAGTCAGGATTGCTCACGGACGTGAGAATCCCTTTCATCACACTACGTGCGAGAGCGCGAGTGTGTGAAAGCTGGGTGGCTGAGGCTTTGTGCCAGTGATGACCTTTCACCCAACCGGTGAAGGTCGCGGTCACCCCTGGGGTATCCCCTGTTCCAGTGGAAGAAGGGTCGATACCCCCCCTTAAGGTAAACCATTCTCTCCTCAGCTTGGTCGTCGGTCAGCTCCGAGAGGGAATCGCCGTGTCCGGATCCGACTGAAGATTTCCAGGTCCGTTGAAGGTTCCGGTACCTGAAGGTGAGAGAGAGCGGCGCCTGGTGAGTACCGAGTCTACACCTGCACGGCAGCAGGCACCACACGCACAGCAGCCGCACCTCTCACACCTGGAGAAGTCATAAAACAGTGATAAAGAAGTGGTAAGTGGAAGATGATAACTCCCCAGCCAATCATTATGGGTTTTAAAAAAGACAGTTAGGTGCTGATTGGCTGGTGCGTTATCATCTTGCACTTATCACTGCTTTATCACTTCTCCAGGCTTAATACATCTGCCCCAAAAGCATCTGGCTGGAAGAAATGAAAGGCAGTTTCTTCAAATGTTATGGCTGTAGGACCACAAAGAAAAAAATCCAAATAGGTATGAAGATATTGGGGGTCATTCCGAGTTGATCGCTAGCTGCCATGGGGATTGCAAGAAGATTGACAGGAAGAGGGAGTTTGTGGGTGGCAACTGACCGTTTCTAGGGAGTGTCAGTAAAAATGCAGGAGGGACCCGGCATTTTTTGAGAAGATTTCTGACGTCAGCTCCGGCCCTGATTATTGCAGCGGCTGAGTAAGTCCTGGGTTGTACAGAAACTGCACAAACTGGTGTTTGTTCAGTTCTGCTACACATGCGATCGCACAACTGCACACACACAATACCATCTCCATGTAGGTGGCAACTACCTGATCGCAGGGATGCAAATAACGCACCCTACCGATCAGGTCTGAATTATCCCTTATATACCTGGGTTTGCAGGCACACCCGTCTGAGTCAGAGTTGGAGACAGTTACGAATGCAGCTGTGTCATTTGGCGGTCGTCCATCTACGACTTTATGCAAATAGGCTACATAGTTCTTCCCTTATGTACATCTGTTTGTATGAATGTGCAACTACTGAGATGCCCACTTGCAGCATCCATAGAGACTGTAATATCACCTGGTGCATCTTTAGGTGCCACCATCGGTCACAGCTTTAAAACTTGCACCAGCCCTATGGTAGGTGCAGACTTTCCGTCTGGTCATGACCTCCGATGAGCTTATGTGTACGCAAACACTTCAGCAACACTCCCGTAACATGCCCATCAGATGGACCATCTCTGTGCGTCTGTTAAGTCACTTCCCTGTCACTGCCCATAACTATGGTGATGTGGCTGTGCTGCTGCACAGAGCTGCACTATTTGCTGGAAGCCCGGCACTGCGATGTATCGTACATACAGTACCTCCCAACATGACCCTCTCCAGGAGGGACAGAATGCTCTGCACCTGGACTTCCCTCTTAATTTAAGATTGCCATCACCTTTCTCCTCAATTAACTAGTTCTACACAGGTGATGGCAATCATAAATTGAGAGGGACATCCAGGAACAGAGCATTCTGTCCCTCCTGGAGAGGGTCATGTTGGGAGGTATGATAGTATGTTACTACTTACATCACAGTGGGCGTTTGGCTCCTTGACTGTGACTGTCCTGAATATGACTGTGCCCCCACCCTGGCTCCCGCAGTGGCTGTAGGCAGAGACTCCCAGAGTGTACTGACGAGCATGGACAGAAGAGATGTTCCGTGGGCAGAAGTCAGTGAGATTTATCGAGTGAGTGATGCGCAGTGTGCACTGCATCTGGGATGATGTGACAGAGGCGCATAGAACAGAGACAGCTACTGTGTGGCATAATTTGAATAAGGGGCATTAATGTGTTGTGTATGTCTAATATCTACAGCTCTGCTGCCCAGGAGTGCCCAATACATTTTCAAAAGTCTTCTTTGTTTATGCATCTGAGATTGCAACTGTGATTCTGTATGAGCACAATCGGGACACATGCACGGTACGACTTAGGTGTATGTGCAGTAGCCAAATATCACAACTACTTCAACATTGGCAATGCGTGCAATGCAGAATCAGGCAAATATTGAGAAATCCAATTGTGGGCGGAAAATGTAAAAAAAAAAAAATGCGGGCCAGGGTTTTTCCCACAGCTGCAGGGTTTTGGTATTCAATTGCAGAACTGAATTTTTTATTTTTTTTTATTTTTTTAAATACGCTTATCGTACAGAGTTCTTGACAATAAAATTGGTTTACAGGCCTTAATGCATTCTTACCTAATTAACTTGTTTCCCTCCAACCTCCCTTTAATAGGAGAATGTTAAGAGGCTAACAATATCACCATGAAGAAGTCCACAGTAAGACAATACATGTTGGAACATTCTGCACCTTGAGGCACCAGTAGCCGCAACAAAATGTATTCCACATACTGTATGCTCCAACAGGAGTGTCATGAGTATTACTGTGATGGTGAAGAAAGCTTTACAGAGGTAATTGAAAGTTTGTGAACCTTTCAGAATTTTCTATTATTCTGCTACGTCCTAAAAGTAGATAAAGAGAACCAAATCAAACAAATGAAACAATAAGATTAGACTTCCTCAGTTTTTTATTGAGAAAAATGATACAATATCCCATATCTATGAGTGGCAAATGTATGTGAACCTTTAGACTTAGCAGATGTTTTCAAGGTGAAATTAGAGTCAGGTACTTTCAGTCTGTGGGATGACAATCAGGTGTGAGCTGACATCCTGTCTTTTTAAAAGAACAGGGATCTATCAAAGTCTGATGTGCACAACACATGTTTGTGGAAGTGTATCATGCCACAAACAAAGGAAGTTTCTGAGGACCTCAGAAGATGAGTTGTTGATGCTCATCAGGCTTGAAAAGCTTACAAAACCATCTCTAAAGAGTTTGGACGCCACCAATCAACAGTCAGACAGATTGTGTACAAATGGAGCAAATTCCAGACCATTATTACCCTCGCCAGGAGTGGTTGACAAAGATCACGCCAAGAGCAAGGCATTTAATAGTTTGCAAGGTCACAAAGGAACCCAAGGTAACCTCTAAGCAACTGAAGGCCTTTCTCACATTAGCTAATGTTTATGTTCCTGAGTCCACCATCAGGAGGACACTGAACAACAGTGGTGTGCATAGAGGATTGCAAGGAGAAAGCAGCTGCTCTCTAAAAAGAACATTGCTGTCGGTCTGCAGTTTGCTAAACAGCAACTGGACTAGCCAAAAGGCTATTGGAACAATGTTCTGTTGACAGATGAGTCCAAAATAGACCTTTTTGGCTTACATGATAAGCATTACATTTGGAGAAAGGCAAACCCTAGTGTACATTCCAACATAAAAACCTCATATCATCTGCGAAACATGGCGGAGGTATTATGGTTTGGGCCTGTTTTGCTGCATCTGGTCCAGGATGACTTAACATCATTGATCTGGCAATGAATTCTGAATTATGCCAAAATATTCTAAATGAAAATGTTAGGACATGTGTCCATTAGCTGCATCTCAAGAGAATGTTGGTCATGCAGCAATACAATGACCCAAAGCACACAAGTCATTCAACCAAAGAATGGTTAAAAACAATAATTTTAAAGTTTTGGAACGGCCAAGTCAAAGTCCTGACCTTAATCCAATCGAAATGTTGAGGAAGGACCTGAAGCGAGCAGTTCATTCATGGGAGGAAACCCACCAACATAACAGAGTTGAAGCTATTTTGTACAGGAGAATTGGGTAAAATTCCTTCAAGCTGATGTTCAGGACTAATCAACAATTACAAGAAGATGGACAGACGGGAGGCGTTCCGGGACGGATACTCACCGTTTCCAGACGTTTTCGGGGAGTGGTAAGAAAAACGCAGGCGTGTCCAAGCGAACGGAGGGCGGATGTCTGACGTCAAATCCGGGACCTGCATCGCTGGATCCGTCGCACGGGGTAAGTAGGTCTAGGGCTAGTCTTGTTTTGTGTGAAACTTTTTTAGCATAGCAGGGCAGCACAAGAGTTCGCAGCCCTACTATGCTAAAATACACTCCCCCAAAGGCGGAGATTAGTTGATCGCACCAGCAGCAAAAAGTTGCTTGGTGCGATCAACTGGGAATGAAGGCCTGTGTCCACTTCTCAGTGTATTGAGCTTCATTCTGTACACTGGAGCCTACCAAGGAGGGGGAGCCTTGCTATGCCTAGGCAGTGAACGTTTTTTACAGGATCCAAACAGGCCCATCTAAACAGCACTGTAGGCCCTGGGCAAAGGAATTTCCTGGGGCCCCCACTCATTCACTCAAGGGAATAAATACATAAAAAAAATTAACATAGATAATCCCTCCTAGAAGGCAGGTAGAAATTGCTGCCTGGCTGTTCATTGTGTGTAATTCACAATCAGGCAGCATACTTTACCTGCCTTACAAGAAGCTCAGGAGGAACTTACCCAGGGGGTACATGCCATGCAGCCCTTCTCTGCTTGAAGACCCTTAAAATTGTTGGGCCCTGGACAGCTGCCTATATTTTAAGATAGTCCTGGGTTCGGCATGTACTCCAGCCTCCTAAGGTATTTCTACAGGTTTAATTTCATTAGTGGCACTCACCTGTCCCTCATCTGTAGTAGGGGTACCCCTGAGGTGGAATACAGCTGGAAGAGACCCCAGAAAAGGTTCTTCCTCTCGTTTACTGCTCTGACCATTGCAGTGGTAAATTGAAGTGGCTGCTTCAATAAACTCAACATTTTAAAAGTGCTCATGAGGAAAAATCACACAATGCCCTTAGTTCCCTGCAGCATAGGACTGGGAAGGAGCAAAGACATTATGAATATTTTTAACCACTTAACTGATGATTTATTTCGCCAAAATCCGCTCCGAAATTGTCAGGGGTTTTTTACGAGTGAATTCGGTGAAGAACATGAATTTAACCCTATCCCAAATGATTTCAGTTAAAAGAATTTTTTTTTTTTTTTTTAAAGAAATATTTTTTCCAAACATCGAGACATTGATTGGGAACATCGCGACCATCAGAACATCGCAACCATTGCAGCTTTCATTTTGAAAGCCGGGACAGCCTCCAGGCATACAGGGGGGTTCCTGGGGTGGCATGGGAGGGTTAATTTACACTCCTCAGGGGCTGCTATTGTCTGCAGTCGCTGGAGGAGGGGGTCCTGCCATGCTGACTGATCAGTGATCAGCAGCACGGCAATCAGTAGGGGAGAGTGCAGGGAGCCAGAGGGACCTTCCGGTCCCTCTGACAGCAGCAGCGGAGGGAAGTTTCCCTTCCCTGCCGCTGCTAACACAGTTTATCTGACTGGTCGCATCCTGTGCGCATGGTCGCATCTTATGCAACCATGCCAGGCAAGTGGTTAAAGTGCCAAATGGAGCATCTATGCCCCATGATCCACTGCCCCCCATAGGATGATTGAGCAAGAGGTAACTTAGGGGTACACAACAAATGGTGCTGTAACTGAGGTGATGTATGTTAGGTCGGCATGCATATAGCCGAAATGCATCTGGTTGACATGAGCATGTCCACATAGTCATAATGTTGACATGCTTAGCATATCAACAGTGACCAATGTTGATAATCAAATCAACATATCTACTGTACGTGGATGTCAGGTCAACATGATAGAATCTCAACCTAACATCACTGGTGGCCAAGGGGTCATTTACCTGGACACGGCGGCAGTGGTGGCTCTAGTGTCTTTTTCCAGATTCTGGCAATCATGTGAGGAGCAGTACTGGCGGAAACGTCTGAGCAGTGCTTTCCACTGAGTATTCTTACTCGCTGTCCCTAACCCCACACCTAATCCTCCCCCTAGTGCCAAACTATAACTCCACCAAAGGTGAAGTCAGGGGAGGCAGGGGAGGCAGTGCCTCCCCTATTATATTGATTAAAATAATACAAAGAAGATATTTATAACACAGATTTTGACTCATAGATATCTTCTTTGTTTTATTCTAATCATTCCCCCTGTACTGATGCCTGCATAGCTGGTTATGAGGCTGCAAGAGCGGTGCCTCCTGCTGACCATAACGAAAGAGTAGAGGCGGGGGACGGGGCCAAGCTATGGGTTGCAAAAGCCCATTGAAAAATGATATAGAAGCGGCTCTACTATAAGTGCCTCAGCCGGATCCAGTACTGACTGTGACTGTATCCAGATGTCAGCGCTGTGCTGGTTGCTCCCACCCACCCCGCACTGCAGAAGTTGCGGGGATTGGCGATGGTAGCGGGTGGCGGCGGGGGTAGTGTTCATTGGCAGCAGCAGGTAATGACGGCAGCAGCGACGGTAGTGGGTGGCGGCGAGGGTAGCGGTATTGGTGGCAGGGGTAGCGTTATTGGCGGCCGTGCGGGATGCCAGCTGAACTCAGACTTTTTTTTAAAGGGGCAATCACAAGGCAAAACCATGCCTTGTAAGTGATTGCCCCTTTAAAAAAACGTCTGAGATCAGCCGGCTTCCCGTACGGCCACCAGACTCAGGCGGCATTCCATTCTGCCACATATGTTAATATGCTAGTTTAAAAATAAAGACTTCCCCTGCTAATAATCCTGGATGGTGCAAAGAAAGGGTCATTTTAACAATGGCGGTAATTCCAAGTTGATCGCAGCAGGAATTTGGTTAGCAGTTGGGCAAAACCATGTGCACTGCAGGGGAGGCAGATATAACATGTGCAGAGAGAGTTAGATTTGGGTGTGGTGTGTTCAATCTGCAATCTAAATTGCAGTGTAAAAATAAAGCAGCCAGTATTTACCCTGCACAGAAACAAAATAACCCACCCAAATCTAACTCTCTCTGCACATGTTATATCTGCCTCCCCTGCAGTGCACATGGTTTTGCCCAACTGCTAAAAAATTTCCTGCTGCGATCAACTTGGAATTACCCCCTATGTATTTTTTAATATGCAGATAATAGCTAGTTAATTGTAATTGTTGTAACTGGGTCTAGCCATTTCTAATAATACCTAAAATCATTCCTAATTATTTACTCTTGTGCCTGTCTGTCTGCCCTCCCCACATGACGTGTCCCCTCTCATATCTGTACCCACCTCATGATCTAGCCATCTCGTCTTTGACCTTTCCTTTTCTTGTGTGCTCTCCCACAAGACCTGTCCCTCTCTTGTCTGATACCCCATCATGTGTCCCTCTCTTGTCTGATACCCCATCATGTGTCCCTCTCTTGTCTGATACCCCATCATGTGTCCCTCTCTTGTCTGATACCCCATCATGTGTCCCTCTCTTGTCTGCAGCCACAGCATGGCGTCTCTCTCTTATCTGCACTACCTCAGGTTTGTTTGCATGCATCTCTCTCCTCTCCTACCCCGCCCATTTTCATGTTAAACAGCTACGGTTGCCCGCACACCGTGTCTCACTGTTCCTAAAAGACTACCGGCCCCCGGCACTCCTCATGTGCCATACAGTTCGCTGAGTCAGTGGGAGTGGAGACAGCTATGAGCTATCACGCGCGTCTTACCTCTCAAAGCCTGACTCGAGGACTTCCTTCCTGAGAGGAGCTGCGTGGCAGCTCCCCCTACTTGCAGCCAGCTGCCAGCCTTTCAGTTTCTATGTAAGGAGGCAGCTGCTGCAGCGGCGCTGTTGCAGACACTGCCGGAGCACCTCCGTATTAAAAAAAATAATATAAAATCATTCAGCTGCATGATAGATCGGCGACCGGGGGGGGGGTGTTCTTGGTACTCGGACCCCCCCCCTGCGTGCCCATATGATAGGTTGCTGGATTCCTCTATCAGTCCGGCACACCCAAGGTCAGTCCCTGCCTACCTAAGGTAAGGGGCAGGTCCCTCAGGCTCTCTGTACTTGGCTATTCATCCAGCATTGCTCACAATGGTCAATGGCGGGGTGCCAGGGGATGACTCTTTGCTGGTCTGGGTAGCAGGGGTCCAGTGCAATACACATGCTGCACCAATTGTAGTTCCACCTCTGAGTCAAATACAAAACTGTATTTGCACAAATCTGCTTATTTAGGGCCTGATTCATTAAGGATTGCAGATGCAAAGCTGCTCATCGTAGCTTTGCAATTGCAGTCTATAGCAATGCAAATGCAGGAGGAGGTACATACCACCGGCCACCTTATTATTCTAACATCTTATATCCTGGCGAATTGGGTAACCCCATTTAATTGTTTTTATGAAACATATATTATCAATCATCTGTTTCTGATATGCATGCATCTTTTACTATGTATTCATTTTCGAATTGAAATACATATTATTGTTTTTAGGAATAAAATGTGTTTTTATTAATTATAATACTATTGTTGTCATATTGATCAAATATAGCGCAGCCTCAACCCCCCTTTTTTACATACCACCCCCTCCCTGCATACCACCTTCTCCCTGCATTCCACCTTCTCCCTGCATACCACCTCCTCCCTGCAAACCACCTCCTCCCTGCATACCACCTTCTCCTTGCATACCACCTCCTCCCTGCATACCACCTTATTCCTGCATACCACCCACTCCCTGCATACCACCTCCTCTCTGCATATCAGCATACCACCCCCTCCCTGCATACCACCTCCTCCCTGCATACCACCTCCTCCCTGCAAACCACCCCCTCCCTGCATACCACCTCCTCCCTGCATACCACCTCCTCCCTGCAAACCACCCCCTCCCTGCATACCACCTCCTCCCTGCATACCACCTCCTCCCTGCATATCAGCATACCACCCCCTCCCTGCATACCACCTTCTCCTTGCATACCACCTCCTCCCTGCATACCACCTTCTTCCTGCATACCACCCACTCCCTGCATACCACCTCCTCCCTGCATATCACCTCCTCCCTGCATATCAGCATACCACCCCCTCCCTGCATACCACCTCCTCCCTGCAAACCACCCCCTCCCTGCATACCACCTCCTCCCTGCATATCAGCATACCACCCCCTCCCTGCATACCACCTCCTCCCTGCATATCAGCATACCACTCACTCCCTGCATACCACCTCCTCCCTGCATACCACCTCCTCCCTGCATATCAGCATACCACCTCCTCCCTGCATACCACCTCCTCCCTGCATACCACCCCCTCCCTGCATACCACCTCCTCCCTGCATACCACCTTCTCCCTGCAAACCACCCCCTCCCTGCATACCACCTCCTCCCTGCATACCACCTCCTCCCTGTGTGATACCCTGAAACTGCAGCCCAAATCAACTGTGGCACTACAGGTGCCAGCATGACTTTAATAAAAGTAAAATGTTTGCTGGAGTTGCATAAGCACTGTGCCAGCAGCCTACAGCTTGCAGCACAGAAGGAGTTAACAGCACAGCTCATAGCTATACAGATTAGTCTGCAAAATGCTAAGTGCATGACTCACTCATTTGCAGACTCAGAGCGGGAAACTGAGAGCGGGAAAGACAGAGCGGGAAATCCCAGATTTAGAATGTGACCCTGGGAATGCAGGGTTATAAAAAGGTTGTCCTGCAGTGAGACACAACTGAGCTACAACAGAATGAGAGCAGCAGCAGCAGAGCAGAGAGCAGACAGACAGTGAGGAGAAGCACATGTTTTAGCTAGCTGAAGTGTGGTGGATTAACCAGAAAGATGTAGCCCCAGTGAGGGCTCCCCACATGTTTAGGTGGGGAGTGATGCCAGCCACAGCAAAGCATTTGACAGAGGGAGACATCGCAGTGTGAGAGCAGCAGTATGCAGAATCCAGTGAAAGGGTGATGCCAGGAGAAAAGTGTACTCAAGGTGTGAGTCTCAAGAGGTATCTGGGTGAAGTGGTCGGAAGCCACGTGGCGTGAGTAAGCGCCCCCCATGGAAAAGTATCTCGAGAGGTATCTGGGTGAAGTGGTCGGAAAGCCATGCGGCGTGAGTAAGCGCCCCCAAGGAAAAGAATCCTCGCTAAGTAAGAGAGAGAGAGAGACGGCAACCTGATGTGTAGCACTACTGGTCACAGAATGCCCTGGTATGTACTGATGTTCGCTATAAATATGCCGCTGCGACTAAGCGATGCGCTGGAGGAGGTGCCCTGATATGGGATCCACTGTAACTGATATGCTTTGTGCTGGAGGAGTGTTCACAAGTTATCCCTGAAATATCCGTTTGATGTTGAAATAAACTTTATGCTGTTTTTCTGAGATGGCCTGGCGCCCAATTCTTTATGCGCTGCACCGACACCTGTAGTCCAAACCCACAATGTACTTGTAGTTAAAGACCTGATTCTTCAGGGGACCCTCTGGTAACTGTGCCTGAACACATGACAATCCAGGGTAAAGTAAGTGTGATGTACTATACACAGTGACTGCAGATTTTGCACACCTAATACCAGTGGGGTATCACACCTGCATATCAGCATACCACCCCCTCCCTGCATACCACCTTCTCCTTGCATACCACCTCCTCCCTGCATACCACCTTCTTCCTGCATACCACCCACTCCCTGCATACCACCTCCTCCCTGCATACCACCTCCTCCCTGCATATCAGCATACCACCCCCTCCCTGCATACCACTTTCTCCTTGCATACCACCTCCACCCTGCAAACCACCTCCTCCCTGCATACCACCTTCTCCTTGCATACCACCTTCTCCCTGCATACCACCTTATTCCTGCATACCACCCACTCCCTGCATACCACCTCCTCCCTGCATATCAGCATACCACCCCTCCCTGCATACCACCTCCTCCCTGCAAACCACCCCCTCCCTGCATACCAGCATACCACCCCCTCCCTGCATACCACCCGCTCCCTGCATATCAGCATACCACCCCCGCCCTGCATACCACCTCCTCCCTGCATACCACCTCCTCCCTGCAAACCACCCCCTACCTGCATACCACCACCTCCCTGCATATCAGCATACCACCCCCTCCCTGCATACCACCTTCTCCCTGCATACCACCTCCTCCCTGCATGCCACCTCCTCCCTGCATATCAGCATACCACCCCCTCCCTGCATACCACCTTCTCCTTGCATACCACCTCCTCCCTGCATACCACCTTCTTCCTGCATACCACCCACTCCCTGCATACCACCTCCTCCCTGCATACCACCTCCTCACTGCATATCAATCATACCACCCCCTCCCTGCATACCACCTTCTCCTTGCATACCACCTCCTCCCTGCAAACCACCTCCTCCCTGCATACCACCTTCTCCTTGCATACCACCTCCTCCCTGCAAACCACCTTATTCCTGCATACCACCCACTCCCTGCATACCACCTCCGCCCTGCATATCAGCATACCACCCCCTCCCTGCATACCACCCCCTCCCTGCAAACCACCCCCTCCCTGCATACCACCTCCTCCCTGCATACCACCTCCTCCCTGCAAACCACCCCCTCCCTGCATACCACCTCCTCCCTGCATACCACCTCCTCCCTGCATATCAGCATACCACCCCCTCCCTGCATACCACCTTCTCCTTGCATACCACCTCCTCCCTGCATACCACCTTCTTCCTGCATACCACCCACTCCCTGCATACCACCTCCTCCCTGCATATCACCTCCTCCCTGCATATCAGCATACCACCCCCTCCCTGCATACCACCCCCTCCCTGCAAACCACCCCCTCCCTGCATACCACCTCCTCCCTGCATATCAGCATACCACCCCCTCCCTGCATACCACCTCCTCCCTGCATATCAGCATACCACTCACTCCCTGCATACCACCTCCTCCCTGCATACCACCTCCTCCCTGCATATCAGCATACCACCCCCTCCCTGCATACCACCTTCTCCTTGCATACCACCTCCTCCATGCAAATCACCTCCTCCCTGCATACCACCTTCTCCTTGCATACCACCTCCTCCCTGCATACCACCTTATTCCTGCATACCACCCACTCCCTGCATACCACCTCCTCCCTGCATATCAGCATACCACCCCCTCCCTGCATACCACCTCCTCCCTGCATACCACCTCCTCCCTGCAAACCACCCCCTCCGTGCATACCACCTCCTCCCTGCATACCACCTCCTCCCTGCAAACCACCCCCTCCCTGCATACCACCTCCTCCCTGCATACCACCTCCTCCCTGCATATCAGCATACCACCCCCTCCCTGCATACCACCTCCTCCCTGCATATCAGCATACCACTCACTCCCTGCATACCACCTCCTCCCTGCATACCACCTCCTCCCTGCATATCAGCATACCACCCCCTCCCTGCATACCACCTCCTCCCTGCATACTACCCCCTCCCTGCATACCACCTCCTCCCTGCATATCAGCATACCACCCCCTCCCTGCATTCCACCCGCTCCCTGCATATCAGCATACCACCCCCTCCCTGCATACCACCTCCTCCCTGCATACCACCTCCTCCCTGCAAACCACCCCCTACCTGCATACCACCTCCTCCCTGCATACCACCTCCTCCCTGCATATCACCTCCTCCCTGCATATCATCTCCTCCCTGCATATCACCTCCTCCCTGCATACCACCTCCTCCCTGCATACCACCTCCTCCCTGCATATCACCTCCTCCCTGCATACCACCTCCTTCCTGCATATCACCTCCTCCCTACATATGACCTCCTCCCTGCATACCCAGTGGTCGAAGTGGAAATTTTGAAGTGGGGGTATGCAAAAGTCAAGGATGTAATTATGAGCGTACCTAAGGTGTGCATACTCCAGAAAAAGGGGCGTGGTCATCCAAAAAGGGGTGTGGTCATTCAAAAGGGGCCGTGGTCACCCAAAAGGGGCATGCCCCGTGTAGTGGAACCCCTTATACTATCTAGTACTGGCACTCTCCTGATTGGCTGTGCGCTCCTGAGCTGTCAGTCAGGCTGCGCACGGAAGAGATACAATGTAGCGCATAGGCGCTCCATTGTATCCAATGGTGGGAACTTTGCGGTCAGCGGTTGACCGAAAGTAACCTCACCGCTGACCGCAAAGTTCCCACCATTGGATACAATGGAGCGCATAGGCGCAACATTGTATCTCTGCCGTGCGCAGCCTGACTGACAGCTCAAGAGCGCACAGGCAATCAGGAGAGTGCCACGACGTGGCGCTCCCTGATTGGCTGAAGGGACTCTCTGTGACAGGAGTCACGGGGGGTCCTGGCAGTCGGGGAAAGGGGTCCCATGTGTAAACATGGGACCCCTTTCAGTGCGTGGTTCGTGTTTTTCGTTTTGTTTTTTTGCCAAGTACGTGGATTACAAGCTCAGAAGAGGACCGATCTACACTGGATTTTTGTGAGTATAATTTTATTTTCAGGTAACCAATGGATTCTACTTGGAGAAGTGGACCGACCCTCGTGTGAACATAGGTAAGTATGTGTGAATGTAGGTGTGCATGTATGTAATAAAGTTTTACTTTCAAGGTGTGTGAGTTCTGTTTTTATTTGGGTATTTTTTTGTAGTAGTACTACAGGTACCAGCGGGCCCGTTTTTCCACCGCATGCTGGTACTTGTGGTTCTCCAAGTACCAGCTTGCGGGGGAGGCTTGCTGGGACTTGTAGTACTGCTACAAAAACAATAGTCTATTTTTTTCACAAGGCTATCAGCCCCCCATCCGCAGCCCTTGGATGGGGGGGACAGCCTCGGGCTTCACTCCAGGGTACCCCGGCCAGGGGTGACTAGTTAGCGATTTAATGCCAGGGCCGCAGGGACCTATATAAAAGTGTCCCCCGGCTGTGGCATTATCTCTCTGACTAGTGGAGCCCGGTGCTGGTTCCAAAAATACGGGGGACACCTACGCTTTTTGTCCCCCGTATTTTTGGCACCAGGACCAGGCGCAGATCCCGGCGCTGGTTGTTAAAATATGGGGGAACCCCTGTAAATTATTTTCACCATATTTTTTCAACCAGGACCGGCTCAAAGAGCCCGAGGCTGGTTATGCTTAGGAGGGGGGACCCCACGCAAAAATTTTTTCCCAGTTTTTACATTAAAAAGACCCTTTCCCATAGATAACCATGCACAGATCTCACTGATCCGTGCATGATTATCCAAACTCGCCTAGAAAAAGCAGGTCTATTTTTTATAACGAATCGCAAAAAAATACACCCGCACTTGAGCACTCAGAGACTAACACCCAAATACGAATGAATAGTGAATACCCGTGTTGTAGGAAATAACAGCCGCGTTTGACCGATGGTCTATTCATTCGTATTTCTGAACTATGTCATTCAAACCATTACGAATAGTCCAAACACTGCCGAGATTGGTGCTTAGTGAATTCCCGTGTTGGGACTTAGAAAAAAAAACACAAATCGGACAAACTCGATTTTTTAGTAAATTTTGACCTGAATGAGCCGAAATTCACATTGTAGCACACTGAATGAGCCGAAATTCACATTGTAGCACACTGAATGAGCCGAAATTCACATTATAGCACACGGTATGAGCCGAAATTCACCTTGTAGCACACTGAATGAGCCGAAATTCACATTGTAGCACACTGAATAAGCCGAAATTCACATTGTAACACACTGAATGAGCCGAAATTCACCTTGTAGCACACTGAATGAGCCGAAATTCACATTGTAACACACTGAATGAGCCGAAATTCACCTTGTAGCACACTGAATGAGCCAAAATTCACATTGTAACACACTGAATGAGCCGAAATTCACCTTGTAGCACACTGAATGAGCCAAAATTCACATTGTAACACACTGAATGAGCCGAAATTCACATTGTAGCACACTGAATGAGCCGAAATTCACATTGTAGCACACTGAATAAGCCGAAATTCACATTGTAACACACTGAATGAGCCGAAATTCACCTTGTAGCACACTGAATGAGCCAAAATTCACATTGTAACACACTGAATGAGCCGAAATTCACATTGTAGCACACTGAATGAGCCAAAATTCACATTGTAGCACACTGAATGAGCCGGAATTCACATTATAGCACACGGTATGAGCCAAAATTCACCTTGTAGCACACTGAATGAGCCGAAATTCACCTTGTAGCACACTGAGCCAAAATTCACCTTGTAGCACACTGAATGAGCCGAAATTCACATTGTAACACACTGAATGAGCCGACATTCACATTATAGCACACTGAATGAGCTGAAATTGTGACAACAGGGACAGCCAGAGTGACGACAGGGAGAGAGACAGTGACAACAGGGAGATAAACAGTGACGACAGGGAGAGAGAGACAGTGACGACAGGGAGAGTGACGACGGAGAGACAGTGACGACAGGGGGAGAGACAGGGGGAGAGAGTGACGACAGGGAGAGAGTGACGACAGTGACGATAGGGAGAGTGACGACAGGGAGAGTGACGACAGTGATGACAGGGAGAGTGACGACAGTGAGGACAGGGAGAGTGACGACAGTGACGACAGGGGGAGAGAGAGTGTCGACAGTGAGAGTGACGACAGTGAGAGTGACAACAGGGAGAGTGACGACAGAGAGAGAGTGATGACAGAGAGAGACGGGGAGAGAGAGAGAGAGAGAGAGACATGGGGAGAGTGACAACAGGGAGAGAGTGACGACAGGGAGAGAGTGACGACAGTGACGACAGGGAGAGTGACGACAGTGACGACAGGGAGAGTGACGACAGTGACGACAGGGAGAGTGACGACAGTGACGACAGGGAGAGTGATGACGGAGAGTGACGACAGGGAGAGTGACGACAGTGACAACAGGGAGAGTGACGACAGTGACGACAGGGAGAGTGACGAAAGGGAGAGACAGTGACGACAGGGAGGGTGACGACAGGGACAGCAGGGAGAGAGGTGACAGCAGGGGAACATTACCTTAAATGTTGCTGGCAGCAGTGAGCTGGCGCCAGGCGGCTGGTGAGCGGGAGCGGCGGGCGGCTGGTGAGCGGGGACGGCAGCCGGCTGGGGAGCGTCGGGTGGCTGGTGAGAGGCGTGCGCGGGCGGTTTGCAGCGGTGAGCGACTGTGAGCTAATACAGCGCTCTACATAGCCGCCCGCCGCCGCGCAGGAACAGGGAGCACCATGTGCAGCAGTATGCCACTTCCCTCGCCTCCTGCTGCACTTTCTGGGCTAATTTCCGGGTCAGTGGAAGAAGTGGCGGTATACCATACCGCCGTATACCGCCCCCACTTCGACCACTGTGCATACCACCCCCTCCCTGCATACCACCTCTTTTCTGCATACCACCTCCTCCCTGCATACCACCCCCTTCCTGCATACCACCTCCGCCCTGCATACCACCCCCTCCCTGCGATCACATCTCAGATGAACATCGCGATCATCGTTCGCGATGTTCATCTGCGACGGCAGGCTAAGTAAGCTTAAGCTTTCTCAGCCTTACCGTCGCAGTCCAGCTTCCAAGGCAAAGGTAACTACATCTTGTGATGCAATCTGTGGCCTCGCCCCTCACTGAAAATGGTGCATCACTTCCCCATTTTCGCCAATGCCGGCCGCCCCTCCCAGTGAAAGCCTCTGCTTGTCAATCAGGCAAAGGTGTTCGCATATCTGCGCTGCAATCGTAGGACCCGTTCTGCATATGTGCCCGTTCTGCACATATGCAGAACGGGTCCTGCGCATGCGCAGGGCTCAAACATTGGGGAAATGTTGCGATCCTTACTGAATTAGCCCCTTAGTTATCTTTGCAGAGTTCTAATTCATAGACAAAAAACAAATAACATGACTATTAGCGCATTTACACAAATTAGTTACAGTTTTGTAATAAAAAGTTTGCCTTCAGTGCAAAAAGTCCTAGGGCCTGATTCTGACCCACACGCACTTAGCTAAGCAATCTTTTGCTAACATGAATGCATCTAAGAAAGAATGCATACACACTATGCGATTTGCTCCAGCAGTGATATCGAATAGTGTTTCCCCTGCCGGGCCATTGTGTGTACCCACTGAGCGATATCACTAACAATATCGCTCAGTGACATCACGTCACGGCCGGCCCGTGCATGCAGTTTTGGACGATAAGTCCAAATTCAGCTGTATGCACAGCCAACAACGGTCATCATCTGTAGCAGACAGTACACACTGGATGACATTACAAATGATATTGCTCAGAAGGGGGGAAAAGAGCAATATTGTCTGTTTTATCGCCCAGTGTGTACGCACCTTTAGTCACACATTGCATGCATCTCAATTGTGTTCATACAGAGTCATAGTTGGAATATCAGATGCACACACTCAGAAGTGCATTGAAAATGTATTGGGCGTTCCTGGGCGGTGACAAGGAGATGGCTTAGTGGTTGCACAGAGATCGCCCATGGTGGTGTTGAAGTGACACTGATGTTTCGCTGAATGTGGTTGCATACAGAGATGCACAAATGCTCATATAGGAGGCCATACTTGGGCGGAGAAAGGGCCGGTACAAGTTTCCATGGTGTGACGGATGGTGCATGTAAAGACGATGCTGTTCAGGTGTATCAGTCCTTGCACACATATGAACACACAGATGGGCCTCAGGTAAAGGATTTGTAGCAGCATTTGTATAAACTTGCAGACATGCGACTAGCAGTTGGGACCAGCAATAGATGTCCACTCAGGCATGGGTGAATCCGGATCAGAATCATCCCCTGTGTTGTCTGTTTTCTGTGGTAGAGAATGTGTTATAATACTGTTAAAATAATAATGTTATAATTTCTGTAACCCTGGCTTTAAATGTTTGCAAATAGTGAGGTAGTGAGCAATCCTGCTAGCTAGAATGAAATATGCTGTGGGTCATGTACAGATAATGCGCACAATTAGTGACAACCAAACTACTCTGTGGGTATAGGGCGCCACCTTGTGTCTACTGTTTGTAATGTTCTAGCCCATTCTTGTAGGGGTAGGGATTTGTCAAACAATCAAAAACAACCGCAGAGGATAATATTAAAACTCTCTTCAATGTTGTACTAAATACATAGGCATTTCTATATTGGGTGCAATGTGTGCAGTGCATACGGGGGGCCGACACCGCACACATTGTACCCATATTTTAATACCTGTCCGGAGTCCCGTGATGACCGCAGCTTCCATGGCACAAATCTCAGCCAAAATGGCAGCTGCACATGCGCAGAGTAAAATTAGTCTCCGAAATATTGCACGCTACACCCCATAATATATCTGATAGATGTATAATATTGTGACATTGCTTCAATGGGAGGATCTTTCTAGTTAAACATGGCAGACCTGCTTATCGGATTTCTCCGTGATTAAGCTCTAGGTGAAACGCGCATCGGAGGGTTTCAGGGACATCATTTCCATTTACCTATTTCCTAGCAACTTAGATTCTATTTATTTATGGGACAAATTTTCACCCATGACATGTGTGCTATAAAACAGACACACTCCGTGATTGTGTTTATACTGGATTAGAAATGCTACAATATAAATATGCAACATTGTATCTGATTAGATGTTAACACTTCTGCTAGCTGGAACTTGTCTGCTGCAGTTGCTAGAATTATGACAGTTACGCGGCAGCACTGGATCAACCACTGGACCATTGGATGCAGCACTGGCCATCTGAACGGTTGCCTCATCTGCTCTGCCAAGGCCAGTAAATCTGCATCAGAAGATTATAACAATGGGGTCATTCAGATCTGATCGCTTAGCTGCTAATTTTGCTGTCCTGCAATCAAATGGTTGCCGCCTCCGGGGGGAGTGTAAATTCACCGTGCAGGAGTGCGATCGCATGTGTAGCCGAGCTGCAAAAATCCACTTCGTGCAGTCTGTGCACAACTTAGGACTTACTCCTACAGTGCGATGAGAACAGGCTGATTAGAGCCGGAGCTGACGTCAGACACTCTCCCTGAAAACGCTTGGAAACGCCTGCATTTTCCGGACACTCCCTGTAAATGCTCAGTTGCCACCCACAAACGGCTTCCTCCTGTCAATCACCTTGCGAACGCTCGTGCAATCAGATTTTTTGCACCATCCCGTCACTGACTGGCAATGCCTGTTGTCATGGTCCCACACGCGTGCGCATTGCGGTGCATACTCATGTGCAGTTAGGACCTGATCGCCCGCTTTGCAAAAATGCACAGCAGCGATCAGATCTGAATTATCTCCCCAATTAGAGCAATACGAGCTAAATAAAAAAAATGAAAAAATAAATAAATCATAAATCAACCACACAAATATAAAATAAAATAAAAAGTAAAGAATAATTAAACCTTAATTCACCAACAGCCTTTGGAAGTCACCTGAAATCTTGTCCCACACTTGGTGTGATGGAGGAAGGAGCTTATACGTACTCATTGGATGGGGTCCATTTTTTATCCTTTTGTATGAGATTTTTTTTGTCACAATATACAATATACATCATGAAATACATATAGGTCTTACTTTACTCTAGCATTGCATATTCTAATCGCAGTACGCACTGTTTTTCAAAGGTTTAAAATTCTATATTCAAAATGCTTTGGAGGTTGGTTATAGATGTCCCGTTCATCAGGTGGGGAACGTTTCCCAAGCATATACAGTACCTATTGTATTAAACATATATGTGAGAAAATAAGAAAGAGATCACCATTTACTGCAGTATTTTCATGCCTAAGGGGGTAATTCCGAGTTGTTCGCTCGCTAGCAGTTTTTAGCAGTCGTGCAAACGCTAAGCCGCCGCCCTCTGGGAGTGTATTTTAGCTTAGCAGAAGTGCGAACGAAAGGATCGTAGAGCGGCTACAAAAAAAATATTGTGCAGTTTTAGAGTAGCTCCAGACCTACTCCTAGCTTGCGATCACTTCAGACTGTTTAGTTCCGGATTTGACATCACAAACACACCCTGCGTTCTCCCAGCCACACCTGCATTTTCTTTTTCATCCACTAGGGGTCACTGGAGTACTCTTGGGATATGGACGGCTTCCACCGGAAGAAGGCACTGAATAAATTAATTTTGAGACTACTCCTCCCCTCCATATCCTGCAGCACTTCAGTGTTTTTTCTGTGCTCGACACAGTTAGAAGGCATAGTGGAGCTCGTCCACAAAGTATTGGAATTTTTTCTAAGTTTTTTTTTTTTTCTTCAATTTCCACGTCCTTTCCCCCCTTCTAACAGGCGTGGGTCAGGGACAGTGGAAGCGGCTGAGTAGCCGTGAGTGTCGGACCTCTCTGTAAAGAGCTCCCTCACTCCACTTGCAGGCTGCCTGCAGGAAAGCTGGACGGAGCTTGGATGAAAGCCCCGTCATAGACTTTTGTCACGGTCCAGGTATGTTGGGTTGGGGCGGTCAGCGCTTGCTGCCGCTCCACTGTTGGGGATTGTTGGGTACTCACCGCTGCCCGGAGCGCGTGTACATGGGCCGCTTCACGGTCCATGCGGCGCGCTCTCACTCTCCGGCTCCCAGCATCCTAAGAGACCGCTGTTCCCTGCGCAGCAGCAGCGCTGCTTGGCTACACAGACACGCCGCTATGCTGTGTGTGGCGGGCGGGAGCACGTGTGCATAGGCCGCTCCACGGCTCTATGCAGCACGCTCTCTGCTTCCGCCATCCGCCCGCAGCAGCCGAGGAGTTCCGTTGTCCGGGGTCTACAGGACAGGCCGCTCACACGGCCCTTTGCAAAACTTCCACAGGCCCAGACCCGGTGCTGTACACGGAGGTCGTGGGAGTGGGGGGAGACTTTAACAGTATTTGGCAGTGTCAAGCTTTTAGGAAAGACTTGGTGCTTAGTATGTTTAATGTTCTCCTGTCTGTTCCAGGTTTCCTATTTTACATCTCGGCTAAGAGTGGTACTAGGGGAATTTTGGGGTCAGTTTTCGTATTGCTGGCAGGCACTGCACTTGCCTAGATATATACCAGGAACTTTGGTGTTATTACTGAGTCGTGCAGTCTGTCTGTGTGGTGTTTGTATTGTCTGTCTTCATAATGAGTAAGACACCAGCAAAATCTAAGAAACATTTGTCATGTCATGTCTGTAAGAGTGTGTTGCCTGATGGATCCACCACATGTACAGCATGTGTTGTTAATACAGCCATAAATACGATTTCCATTCCAGAAGTAAAGCCAGCATCTCAGGACCCTCCATGGGCTTTACTTGCAGATGTATTAGTTGGTTTACAATCAGAGCTGGCCGCCTCTCATGAAGAAAGAGAGGCGGCAAGATCTGAGTTTAAGATGAGACCATTTGAGTTACCTGGGGAGTCTCAAACTGGTCATAAGTCCACCTTGAGTGGAAAAGATAAGTTTCCTTTTCCTACTAATTTTCCTGTCTCTGGGATACTAGATCTCACTGAACAGGAGTATGAGGAGGGCGAAATAGAACAACAGTCAGAAGGTGACGACTTTGACAGCCCAGGTATTGACAATCTCATCAGAGCAGTTCGTCAGTCGCTGGAGTTTACGGAAACTGAGGAGCCACTGACGAATGATGAAGTAGTCTTTACTAAACGACAGAGATCTCCGATGTGTTTCCCTATCTCGGAATCTCTTAATAAAATGTTACTGGAGTCACGGAAAAATCCGGATAAACGGTTTTCTATTCCTCGTAGATTTAAATCGAGTTACCCGTTTCCAGAGGCCATGACAGCTACATGGGAGAACCCACCATTGGTGGATTCATCCGTATCTAAACTTACGAGGAAGTTAACCATACCAGTACCAACTGCTACTACGCTTAAAGACCCTGCAGATCGTAAAATAGAGGCTATGCTAAGGTCCATGTATACAGCAACTGGAGTGCTGTTAAGACCTGGGTTGGTTGGCATTTGGGTTACTAAAGCTTTAATGGTATGGATAAAAGAGCTCAGATCGGCTCTGCAAGAGGATCATCTTATACTTCTCGCGGATCAAATCTGGGAAGCTGCTGAATATCTATGTACAGCTTCTACTGACGTCTGTCAGCTTACTTCTCGCCTGTCCTCATCGCTAGTCACAGTACGACGAGCACTTTGGCTGCGTTCGTGGCAGGCGGAGACGGAGGTTAAAAAAGGTATAGAGGCATTGCCTTATGATGGCGAGAAACTTTTTGGTCCTGAATTGGACAAATGGATTTCTGAGGCTACTGGAGGGAAGTCTGTTTTTCTTCCATCGCCTACAACTATACCTAAACGGAAATATTCTGGTCCGGCGTTCAAATCCTTTAGAACTCAGCCCTTTCGTGGGCAGGGAGGAGCAGTCACGCCGGGCAGAAGAGGTCGGGGACGTAGTGCCCGACAATCCAATGCACGTCGTCAAGACACCAAGACCACTAACAAACCAGTGGCATGACGGGCTCCCAGCCCATCTCGGATCTCCAATTGTGGGAGCACGCCTTCAGAGCTTTCAGGGGGCGTGGCTGCAGACGTCCACAGATGGGTGGATCCGCAATTTAGTATTAGAGGGTTACAAAATAGAGTTCGATTATCTTCCGACAGGAAGATTTTTCACGACAGGACTGCCTGTGTCGGACGACAAGAAAGCAGTTCTGCAGGTTGCCATTCAGTCTCTGCTGAATGCTGCAGTGATAATTCCGGTCCCTGTGCAGGAACAGGGGCAGGGTTATTATTCCAGTCTGTTTCTGGTACCAAAACCAGATGGCTCAGTCAGGCCAATATTGAACCTAAAAGGTCTCAATCATTACGTCACTTACCACAGATTCAAGATGGAATCTCTCAGGTCAGTAATTGCAGGGTTAGAGCCACAGGAATTCATGATTGCACTAGATCTCAAGGATGCGTATTTGCACATTCCGATCTGGCCACCTCACCAGAGTTTCTTAAGGTTTGCGATAAGGCGAGACCATTACCAATTTCAGGCTCTACCGTTTGGCCTCTCATCAGCGCCTCGGGTATTCACCAAGGTAATGTCCGTGATGACAGCTCATCTCAGGTCCCTAGGGGTAATAATTGTTCCGTATTTAGACGATCTACTCATAAAGGCTCCGTCTCAACAATTGCTTCTCCAACATGCCTCACTAACGTACAATGTACTAGTTCAGCACGGTTGGATAGTCAGTTTAAAGAAATCACATCTAATTCCGTGTCAACGACTTCAATTCCTAGGGATGATTCTCGATACAGTAAAACAAAGGGTTTTCCTGCCACAACAGAAAGTACAGGGCATTCGTCATCTGGTGCAATTAGTGCTCAAGCCACGCACAGTCTCAGTACATTTGTGCATTCGCCTTTTAGGCACAATGGTGGCGGCTTTCGAAGCACTTCAGTTCGGAAGATTTCACTCACGTCCGTTTCAACTGGAGGTGTTAGCACAGTGGTCGGGATCACATCTGCAGCTGCACCACAGGGTGAGGTTGTCACCACAAGTCAGGGTGTCTCTTCTCTGGTGGTTAAAAATACACAATCTATCTGCAGGGAGACGATTCGGCATCGCGAATTGGATAATTCTGACAACAGACGCAAGTCTCAGAGGTTGGGGAGCTGTAGTTCAGAGTTATCGGCTCCAGGGCCTCTGGGCGGATCACGAAAGATCGCTATCCATAAATGTTCTGGAACTCAGGGCGATTTACAATGCTCTAAGACAAGCGGTGTACATGTTTCGTTTTCAGACTGTTCAGGTGCAGTCAGACAACGCGACGGCAGTCGCATACATAAACAAACAAGGAGGAACGAGAAGCCGCATGGCTATGCGGGAAGTAGCTCGGATCCTCAGATGGGCCGAATATCACCAGGTGATATTATCGGCAGTGTTCATTCCTGGAGTGGACAACTGGGAGGCAGATTTTCTCAGTCGTCGGGATTTTCATCCAGGAGAGTGGGCATTAAATCCAGAAGTATTTCAGATGTTGATCCAGAAGTGGGGTTACCCTCAGGTGGATCTAATGGCATCCCGCCACAATCATCAGGTGTCAAGATATGTGTCCAGAACAAGAGATCCAGGGGCAGTGGCGGTGGATGCTCTCACAGCCACGTGGCCATACAGCCTTGTGTATCTGTTTCCACCGTTTCCGCTGCTCCCGTTGGTGCTAAAACGGATCAAGAGAGGGTTCGTCACAGTCATTCTAATAGCGCCTCATTGGCCTCGGAGGGCTTGGTTCTCGGATCTCCTCGGGTTACTCGCAGACGATCCGTGGCCACTCCCACTACGTCCGGACCTGTTACAACAGGGTCCGTTCCTTTACCCCGATTTAGCGCGGCTGCGTTTGACGGGGTGGCTGTTGAAAAGGCCATCTTAAGGAAAGAGGGCATTCCTGAGTCTGTTATACCAACCATGGTACGAGCTAGGAAGCCGGTTACGGCAGCTCATTATTATAGAATTTGGCGTACTTATATAGGTTGGTGTGAAGCTCGGAAATTTCCGACATCGTCTTTTAAATTATCCCGTCTTTTGTTATTTTTACAAATGGGGTTAGATGGAGGACTACGTCTTTCCACACTAAAGGTGCAGGTATCTGCGTTGTCAATTTATTTTCAAAAGAAATTGGCCTCGTTGCAGTCAATACATACGTTTCTACAGGGTGTAAAGAGGATACAGCCTCCTTTCATTCCACCTACAGCACCATGGGACTTGAATCTGGTTTTAGATTTCTTACAGTCCGATTACTTTGAACCCTTACAACAAGTGGATATTAAATTTCTCACTTGGAAAACGATTTTTCTTTTAGCCTTAGCTTCGGCTAAGCGTGTTTCAGATTTGGGTGCCTTGTCATGCAAGTCACCGTATTTAATTTTTCATGATGACAGAGCGGAACTTCGGACGAATCCCGTTTTTCTACCAAAGGTAGTGTCGTCTTTTCACATCAATCAACCAATAGTAGTTCCTGTGTTAACAGGAGATTCTGGAACGTTGGATGTGGTTCGCGCATTGCGCATCTATGTTTCCCGAACGTCTACTGTGCGTAAGACAGATACGTTGTTTGTTCTCTATGACGCAGCTAAGAGGGGTTGGCCAGCCTCTAAGCAGACCTTATCCAGATGGATCAAACTGACTATACGTCAGGCTTACCTTTATGCTAAGTTACAGCCACCTACTTCAGTAACAGCTCATTCCACACGTTCTGTGGGGACGTCATGGGCAGCGAGTCGTGGGGCTTCTACGACACAGCTTTGCCGTGCGGCTACTTGGTCGTCAGTGCACACGTTTGTGCGCTTTTACAAGTTTGATACGTTCGCGGCATCAGCATCTAGCTTTGGCCGTTTAGTGTTACAAGTGCCAAACAGCTCTCCCGCCACGGAGGAGACTTTGGTACATCCCAAGAGTACTCCAGTGACCCCTAGTGGATGAAAAAGAAAATAGGATTTTGGTACTTACCAGGTAAATCCTTTTCTTTGAATCCATAGGGGGCACTGGACGCCCACCCAGAGCAGTTTACCTGTTTTAGGAGTCCAGTGGTTCTTATGGTAACACACTTTCACGACTGGTTTAAATTTAACAAGGGTTAATCAGTTATGGTGTCAACTGTTTAGTTGTCTGTTACGTTGTGTCAACTTTATTGTTGTCTGTGAGACTATATGTAATTCTCCTTTTGTCAATCTCTCTATCGATCCTGTTCGGCTCAGTAAAAAACACTGAAGTGCTGCAGGATATGGAGGGGAGGAGTAGTCTCAAAATTAATTTATTCAGTGCCTTCTTCCGGTGGAAGCCGTCCATATCCCAAGAGTACTCCAGTGCCCCCTATGGATTCAAAGAAAAGGATTTACCTGGTAAGTACCAAAATCCTATTTTTCCTGGCACGCCTGCGTTTTTTCAAACACTCCCTGAAAACGGTCAGTTGACATTCAGAAACGCCCACTTCATGTCAATCACTCTGCGGCCAGCAGTGAGACTAAAAAGCTTCGCTAGACCTTGTGTAAAAATGCATCGGCCATTGTGAAAGTACATCACACGTGCGCATTGCGCCGCATACGCATGCGCAGAAGTGCCGGATTTTTGCTTCATCGCTGCGCAGCGAACATTTTCAGCTAGCGATCAACTCGGAATGACCCCCTAAGTTTCCTGATGTGTGCACAAGTTGAAAATATATCAAAAGAGAGATGAGGATATAACTTAGAAGAAAATAAAGATACAGATTAGAACAAATGAGCTTTGGTACAAACCTAATCTGTATGACATGTGTTTACACTGTTAATTGAAAATACTACACTAGAGGGCACTGTCTTTACTATGTTCTCAGACATCCGTCACCTGAAGTACAAATTGAACTGCAGTATACTGAAGACTGCTGCCAGCCTAATATGACAAGGGGAGTGTATTTATAGACTGGGACTGAGTTATCTCAACATTAAGAGTATTTTCACTTCACAAAATAACTTTTTTTGAGTTCTACTTGCAACTTTGGTATAAAAAGCTGCCCTAAATTACTTATTCGTTTAAGAATATATGCTGTTTGTATATAAAAACCCATTTACAAAGGCGGTACAGTTATTGTAATATTTTTGAGGGAAACAAGAAAAATGGCAAAATAGGAAATTAAAAATTGAGAAACAAAAGCACAAGCAAGGAACTCCTGCAAACCAACCACCAGCTACAAGCCAAGTACTCGGGACACCCACAGCTCACAACTCCTGCCTGCCAACCAGGCATTTTAAATCAAGCACAAAAAAAAAAAGGCAATTTTTTCTTATCAGGAGGTGGATGTTCCAGTCAACAATGTGTTGGACATAGTGATGAGTGGAAGCCGATATCTCACAGCAGCTGCTAAGATGGCTATTTGGCAAGAAATCACACACTGTCAACACAGTGGGTCCCATAACAAGGTCTAAGCAGAATTTATAAAAACTAGATGGCAAGTCTTCAAGCATCACCTCAAGGGCAAACTCAGAGAACACTATAGATATAGTAGAGATACCTGTGGCTGGAAATGCTTTGTATTCACCCAGATCACGCAGAAGGTCTTGGGTGAAGTGTACAGTGATACTCTTCCCTCTACTATCTCAGATGCAATACATTATATATATATATATATATATATATATATATATATATACAAACAGAGAACCCAGCACTCACCAAAGTAAACTCACTTATCCTCAACAATTTCATGGGCTACATGCACCCCGCCCTGTGAGTGGTAAGTACAGCTGTGTACCCCGCCTCTGTGGTGGAGAGTGCAGTGTTACATGCACCCCACCCTGTGAGTGGTAAGTGCATAGCTGTGCCCCGCTTCTGGTGCGGTGAGTGCTGTGGTTTTTACTCTGTGTGTATATATATATATATATATATATATATATATATATATATATAAAACTAAAAACGCCCATCCATATCCTATAAACAGAATATTATAAACGGGATGCGATAAGCATCCCGGCTCACTGGATGCTGGCGGTCAGATTACGGATGGCGGAATTCTGACACCACTTGGAATCCTGGCGCCGAAACCCCGACAGGCGACATCCCGAATGTAAGTATTGGGGGAGGGTTAGAGCCGGGGTGGGGGGTTAGGATTATAGACCACAGGGCGAGTTAGCCATAGCTGCCACCCGTGTGTCCTTAGCCCTGGCCACCACACCAGGCGGTTTAGGGTTAGGGGCAGGGTAGCGTACATTTATTACCCCATCCCCTGTTGGCATTCTAAAAGTCGGGCTGCCGCTGTCGGTCATGTGACCGCCAGAATCCTGAAATCCGGCAGCACATATCACACCCCTAAAAACCACAGGGCATGCTGCACATCTGTAACATCAAATACTGTATGTGGGATTTTCACAAATACTTTAAAGGGTGATCTTCAAAGCCTTTTAATGTAGTCACTAGCAAATAACAGGTTGACATTGTTTGTAGGCTACATTCATTACAAGCTAATTATCCATACAATTTAGCATTAATAAACCTGGTATTGTTATATATTTTACTGTGGTCTCCAAGGTTACCAGGAGGAAACATTTGTTATATAAAGTAGTAAACGCCACTCTTTTGGAAAGACATTGGCCAAGATGCATCATCGCTTGAAAAGTGATAAAATGGCGAGTGAAAAAGTACCATCCAATCAGCTCCTAACTGCCATTTTTCGAACACAGCCTGTGATATGACAGTTAGGACCTGATTGGCTGGTACTTTTTTACTTTCCAATTTATCACTTTCCAAGAGATGATGCATCTAGCCTATTAGCTTTTACCTACAACTGAAATACTAATAGATACCTAGATTCCTGATTCACAGCTTACGTTCCAAGCCAGGTCAGACCCGAGACGGACCCCTTTTCCACAATGGCGCCGACCAGGGAATATCCCGGGTCGGCGCCATTTACACTGCACCCGGGGGCAGTGTCTTCTGACTGGCACTTGGAGATGACGTCATCTCTAAGCGCTGGGAAAACTGGTAGATCGGGACCCTCGGGGCATGGCCTCGGTCCCGTTAGCCCACGCCCCCAATGCGATGCGGCCCACCGTCACACTGGGGGCAAGACCAGCACTCTGGAAGCTGTTGGGCTGCCCCCAGCCTCCGGCACACACTGTCTTGGCCAGCGCTGCTGTCTGTTTAGCAGGACAGACAGCAGCGCTGACAGCATGCACTATCCCCCCCCAACCTCCCAACCGCCCATGAGACACTGAGGTCAGGCAGGTATAGGCTCTTAACATGCTGTAAACGGGTCCTGGGTCGGATGACCCTGGTAACCCATTTACACTACACCCTTACCCGGGTCATTCCCGGGTCCAACCCAGGTAGCTACCTGGGAAGGATTCCCAGGTCACTTGACCTGGCTTTTTTCAGAGGGAGCCTTTCCCACTACCAAAAGAACCCGGATAAATGCGCGCCCTGTGCAAAAATCTTTTTTTTTTTGAGCTAGTGGAAAAGGGGTATTAATGTGGCCTTATGACAGTTCCCCAGTGTTACACCATTACAAGTCACTTGCAAATAGCTCCACTTGCTGGGCACTAGCTACCCATTTAGTCTATTTAAATCTCTGCCTGCACATCTCCTTCCCTACATACGTCTCTGTCATCTTCTCCTTCCCTGCATGCTGGGTGTGGATCATTAGTTCGACAGTGTCTAGGTCGACAATGTTTAGGTCGACCACTATAGGTCAACAGTTACTAGGTCGACAGGGTTGGACGGTCGACAGGGTTTCTAGGTCGACAGGTCCAAAGGTCGACATGAGGTTTTTTTTTGGGTGTAGTTTTCTGCATACAGTGACCGGGAAGCCGAATTAGTGCACCGTGTCCCCTCGCATAGCTCGCTTCGCTCGCCATGCTTCGGGCAAGGTGCCTCGCTCTGCTACCGCTTCGCTCAGCACAGATTACCATTCCAATCGTAGTCCACGTGGATCGTTAAGTATGAAAAAGTTCAAAAAAAGAAAAAATGTGAAAAACTCATGTCGACCTAGAAACCCTGTCGACCGTCCAACCCTGTCGACCTAGTGACTGTCGACCTATTGCGGTCAACCTAAACATTGTCGACCTAGACAGTGTCGATCTTCAGACCGGATCCCTGCATGCTCACCATCAGGGGTAGATTGGGATGGAAAACCAGGCCAAGAAATTTATGGAAGCATGCCTAATGGGGTCTGTTGAGGGCGTGGAGTCTGTGTTAAGAGGAAATGGATAGAGTATGTCCCCAGTGCTGGGGGGGGGAGGAGGGTTTAGTAGTGTTCATTCTAGTATTCACCTAATCAGTGAGGAGGGCATGTTTAATTTTTAAGGGCAACATTTTATACATGATGTATCGATACAGTCCTTTAGAATTAAAATATGTCCTCACTGATTAGGTGTAGGGTGCAAGAATGAACACTAGGTAGGATGGGCAGTAGATGTCTCTGGGATGGGGGTATGTTGTGTAGTGTACATTCCTGGAGCCGGAGGGGGAGGTGAGAGGGAGTGGGAGTGTATGTCCAAGGGCTGGGGGGTGGGGTGGGGGAGCGGGTGGAACTGTATGTCTAGGGGACCTGGGAGGTAGGGTGTGTTCCGGATGCCAGGAGGTAAGGTCGGTTACGGGTATGTTCCGGAGGTGGTGGTGGTAGTTAGGATGGTAGTGTACAGTGAGGCTAGGGAACAGGGCTGGTTAGCCCATCACCCCCCACCGGAGCCAGTGCCTGGAGCACAAGCTCAATGCAATTTACCACCTCTTGAGGCAGACTGGGAGTATTAGTAGTGAGAATCAGGAGGAAGGATGGGAGTAGTAGTGAAGAGCAGGGGGCAGGATGGGAGTAGTAGTGGGAAGTAAGAGTCAGGAATGGAGTAGTAGTGGGAAGCAGGGGGCATGCTCGGTTTAGTAGTCATGAGGAAGGATGGGAGCAATATTAGTGCAGAGAAGGGGGCAGGCTGGGAGTAGCAGTGGGAGAGAATGAGAGATGTTGGGTTGAGAGAGACATGGGGAGAGGGAGCAAGACATGTGGGAGAGAGAGCAAGATGGGGGAGGGGTATAGTGAGATTTGGGAGAGACAGAGAGAGACAAGGGACTGATAGGGGAGTGATAAGCGACACAGAGGAATAAAACCTGCAAGACTGTAATAGCTACTGTAGACAAAAATATAACCCCCATTTTCAGTGTGTGCCACAGGGTCATGACACTTACCACTGCTTTCACAGTCACACAGCATGCATGTGTGATACCCACGTCTGGGGTACCCCACAACATGCTGGTTTACCCCTAATTGCAGCTAATGCTGCCGGATAAGCTATTATTAACAGTGGAACTGCAAGGGCTAAGTCCTTCGCATGGTTACCTGGCAACACCTGGATTACTGAGCGGGAACCCTGGAGTGCCGGTGGATTGGTGGAAGAAGCACGCAAAGAAGGAGAGGAGGAGCCAGCCTGGAGGAAGAGGAGTCTGGCATCTAGGGTCCGGAGCGTGGTGGAGAGAGGAGAGACGCTCCGTGTAGCTGGAAGGAGAGCCACCACGTGTATAGAGGAGAGCAGGGAGAAACACAGCTGAGAGCAGCGGATATGGGACTCAAAGTCGACACCCATGGGTCGCCCTAAAAAAACTCATGTCAACCTTTATTCATGTTGACCTTGTTCATGTCGAGCTAATGTCCAAGTTGACCCATTTCTAGTGTCGATCTATCCACTGTCAACCAATGGGTGTCGACCTAATGGGTGCCGACCTGGAGTCTGGGTACCGAGAGCAGCGGCTAGCCGGAGCGCAGGGCAGCCAGCGGTGGCTGCACTAGGGGAGCGGGCGAGGACATGGCTGACAGGGACGAGCACCACTGGCTACCGCAGCAGCTGGGGAGCGGACCTGGTGTTCGTGGGCACTGAATAAGAGCTGCGGCAGGTGCCGGAAGAAAGAACCACCGTGTAAACTCAGTAAACGAGAGAGATGCTGCTGCACTGCAAGGGGCATATAAAAGGGGATTGGAGAGGAGGAATCTCGGCAGTCGGCACTCCTGAAGCATTGCAGCCACAGCAGCCTCAAGCATCCACAGCAGCCACAGACAAGGAGACGATCTGCTGGAGCACCCACTCCTGCAATAGTTACCCGGTCACCCCTCCACTTCAGCAGGTTTACACATAGTGGGGTCTGTCAGTAACAGTGTACCTTTGGGTAAAAAGGGGGATGCCCCTGCCCAGAAATACCCCAATCAGAATCTCCCTTATACCCAAAAGTGCATTACCACTGTCCCATGCCGTGACAATTATACATGAACTCCATCCATATGTCCCCGTACCTGGAATAGCTTAATTTCCTCTGACTTACCTTTTCTGTGGATACAAATATCTTTATGAACATAAAGGCACATAACTCTGTTAATTGACTTACCTTTTTGTGGATACAAATACTGTTAGCACCGTTGTTCATTGTTGCTGTGTTATACTTCAAATTACCCATCCTGCACGCCTTCCTACAAATACTTACCTCATATCCGTTGACATCTTCCCAGGAGTTCACAATTAATGTGCAGGTTTTCATACTCGGAGACACTGATATCAAATGGAAACTAAGGCGCAGGAACTGAATGTTATTGTCTGATGTACATTTTAGGTAGTGTACCAAATTTACTGACAGGACATTTCTTGCTTTAAAATATCTGAAGCGGTTAATTATATTTCACTGTTTGATGTTACACATGATAATGTGATTGTTTGACTAAATCATTTCTGTGCCTTTTAAAGTCGTAACCTGTGATTGCTGCTATAGACACTAATTGAACTGGAGCATTGCAATAATGAGAAATCTGTGCAATTGATATTAACAAGAATTGATTTACAGCAGTGACTAGTATTTTACTATTCAATAAATTGTTGTCACCTTTCTTATGTGTGGTGATCCTTATATATACAGTATTTGGGTTTTGTCCTCCTCAGGGTCTCCTTGTCCTTCTGCCCCAGTTATACAGGTGACGCGAAGAACAGTTCCTGACTTCGGCATCGTGGAGAAGTGGATTTAACTGACAACAAGCACGGTTGAGCGACAGGAACGAATAAACTTCTCCCACATATCCGATCTATCACACTTGGCGTCCGCGAACAGGATCATTTCAAGATGTTGGATCCATAAACTCCTGTGTCAACTTCAGTACGGAGACGACTACCTTCATCACCCGGAAACCCGATCAAGATGACTGCATCACCTATCACCATGCCATACTACTTTGGGGCCCGATGGGTACCGACATATGCAGGAAACACGAACATCGCGGGCACGACCACCTGGAAAGAAGTTAGAGATAAAATGCTCTCCATGTTTCGCTTGTATCCACTCATGGGAGAACAAAAAGTGGAGCTCCTGATGGGGCAACTCAAAGGCCCTGCACTGCGGGAAGTAAAAGCATGGAAAGATAAATTGAAGAAGACTGCCAATTGTATACTCCAAAAACTATGGAACATATTCGACTGTAAGACCGTGGCAGAGTTAAAGAGCCGTCTGTATGCAAGAAAGCAATGACCAAGTGAATCACTACAGAAATTTGCACTAGGCCTACAGGAAGCCATGAAGGCTGTACAAGCCTTGGACGCAAAGGATGTCGGACAGGCTGACGAAACCCTAATCGACCTATTGATTGAAGGAGCACAAGGAGAAGCGATTCGGTCACATTTACGAATGTGGAAACGCCAGTAGCCAACCAACTCTTTCTCAGAATTTAAAGAAAACGTCTTACAAATATTGGGACTGAACCAGAGCGATAGGGCTGAAGACAATGGGGCATCAGGAACACTCGAGGAAGAGAATCTCCAGAGCATCTCCCCGTACAAAAACTTAGACGCCTTCACTCGAACCGGAGCAGTCCTTCAGCAGGTGCAAGCCCCACCAGGGCCATACCCTATTGAAGCCCTGAATCACCAGATGTCAGAGGTGACACTTAGCCTGTCTCGGATGAGCCAGAGGCTAGAAGAGCTTGGGAAAGAACCAGGTGGAAATCAATGCAGGGAATGGCATCAGGAGCGTGGTGGAAGGAACTGCCCTCGATGGAAGGTTGCGAGAGAATCAGGCTGACGGTCTACTGACCAGTTCGACTCACAGGGTTGACCGATTTGAAGAGGATGTCACCAGAGCAGACACATTGAATGGAATTGCCCAAACGACCCTTTAAACGAGGGAACCCTGAGGCGAGGGACCTACTCTCGGGAGGAGAACCACTGACAGGTCCGCCGTCATGGGATTCGTGGCCCCAGTATGTTGGAGAGTACCCCCATCTGAATATACATATCAATGGGATCAAGATACAGCATCTTGTGGATACCGGCTCACAAGTCTCTACCATCCGGCTCACAGAATTCCTTCAACATTGTGTCCCCACCTGCTATATGGCTCCACCTACTCGCCAGCAATGGACAGCCCATCGCCTTTCAGGGCTACTGGGAAGCTGATGTGAAAGTAGGAAAAGCCATCTTGACCCACCAGGGATACCTCGTCACCACTGCACCCAATACACACTTGCCACCTGTCATTCTGGGCATGAACATTTTAAGAAACTGTCCAGAGGAACTAGTCAAAGCTCTCCGGCTGGAGATGAAGACAGCAGCCCCTATGGAATGAAAGGCCCTGCAACAAATTGCTAGAAGGCCAAAGGAAGTTTGTTAATAGTCGGGGTGAGATTAGAAAGGCCTGAATCACCAACTGTCAACCTGTTCTACTGAAACCGGACTCTGAACAAGTGGTGTGGTGCAAAACAAGAATTGGTCCTGGAGATAGAGACTACGACGCTCTGGTGGAACCCTGTGAGTGGGATGGAGAACAGCCGTTCACTGTGGCGAGGACGTTACCCAAATAGGTATGCGGAAGAGTACTCATCCGCCTCTTGAACCCACACTCATATGCCATCAGACTCTACAAATACTGCCCAGTGGCGAAAGTCAGTTGGATCGATTTCCAAGACATTGTAGGACAGGATGTAACCACAGCTCAACAAGGGACGGCAGTCGAAGAGACATCGGTGAATAGCAAAGAACCTCCAAGGTGGCCCGAGATCCAAATCGGCGATGTTGACAAGCGGGATGGAGTGCTGCAGATTGTGCAACGAAACGCTACCGTATTCAGTCAGCACCCATCTGCCTTTGGAAAAGCTGGCAAGGTGTATCACTGCATTCCTACAGGGACGACCCCTCCTATCAAGGAATGACACCGACCCCTTTCTCCAGCTATGTACCAGCTGGTGAGAAACATGATTGCGGAAATGAAAGAGGCTGGAGCCATCCACGAAAGCCATAGCCCATGGGCAGCCCCACTCGTGATAGTTAAGAAGAAAGATGGTAGTCTATGCTTCTGCATAGATTATTGCAAGCTCAATGCTGCAACCCACAAGGGTGCCTATCCACTCCCTCGAATAGAGGATTCCCTGACAGCTCTAAAGACAGCAGCATACTTCGCCACACTGTGCCTCACCAGTGGCTACTGGCAGGTTCAAATGGCCCCTGAAGACATCGAGAAAACGGCTTTCACTGCACCGATGGGCTTATTCGAGTTCAAGAGGATGCCATTCGGGCTCTGGCCTGTGCCCCTGCCACTTTCCAGCACATCATGGAGCACTGTCTCGGACATTGCAATTTCGAGATGGTCCTGTTGTACCATGATGATGTGATGATCTTCTCAAGAAACTACGAGGACCATCTGCAACATTTGGAATAATTATTCCAGCAATTGACCAGATGCGGCCTGAAGCTTGAACCAAGCAAATGTCAACTGCTCAAGACCAAAGTCCAATATTTAGGACATGTCGTCAGCACAGAGGGCGTGATGCCTGACCCAGAAAAGATCAGAGTCATTCAGGACTGGCCAGTCCCCAAAACCGTCAGAGATGTCCGAAGTTACTTAGGATTTGTGGGCTACTATGGACGCTTCATAGAACAATTCGCCAAAGTGGCGGCCCCGTTGCACAAGTTGCTCAGAGGCCAATCGGGTCACGAGCGGAGAGGGTCATCCTTGGTACACTGGGGAGATGAACAACAGCGGGCCTTTCACCAGTTGAAGACGTCCTTGATCGAAGTCCCGCTATTGGCCTATCCTGATTATAAACAACCGTTTCAGGTGTATACCGACGCCAGCCACCGGGGGCTAGGAGCTGTACTCTCCCAGATGTAGACCCGGCGTGAAAGAGTGATTGCATATGCGAGTTGGGGTCTCCGCAAGACTAAGCGAAGCTGTGAAAACTACAGTGCTTTCAAACTGGAGTTACTCGCCCTCATCTGGGCCCTTACCGAGAAGTTTAAGCACTATCTGGTCACCACGCCGTTCATCATAATGACAGGTAATAACCCGCTGGCACATCTGTCCACCGCTAAGCTCAAAGATGGGTATCTCAACTGGCCAATTTCAGGTAACACCGTATCCTACTGAAATGGGAAGTCAAACGGAAACCCTGAGGCTTTTTTCCGACTACCTAACGCAGATGTCGCGGAAGAAGACAAAGATGCAGAGGAGGATGTCGAGACCCCGGTGTTTAAGGCCTCTCGAAAGGGACGAACGGTCATGTCAGACCCCCTGTCAGCCACAACAAAAGAGTGCGGTGCTGAGAGAACTTGTGGCCTTGGTGCATCACCGACACCAGTGGACCCGGACCCAATGGGCCGAAGCTGACCCAAAGCTGATCAAGTTGCTACGGCACAGGGAATGCATTTACCTGGAAGGAGGTGTCCTAGTGCGTACCAGTGTAGACCCAAGTACTCACCAACCAGTCACTCAGCTGATTGTCCCTAAGGATCAAGCCACTCTCTTACTTACAGCTTACCATGACAAATCCGGACACTTCAGCACCCAAAAGACTGAAGCCATCCTACACACTTGTTATTTCTGGGTGGGCATGTGAGAAGATGTGGAGAGGTGGTGCCGTGACTGTATCCCATGTACAAAGAAAAGACACCCCGATGCTACTCAAAGAGACCTCCTGCGTTCCATTAAGAGCCAACATCCGCTACAGATCGTCGCCCTGGACCATGTGAAACTGGAGCCGAGCACCAATGGGTACCTGTATGCCCTCACGATAATGGATCATTACAGCAAATTTCTAGTAGCCATTCTGGTTAAAGACCTCACTGCTAAAACCACTGCCGGGCTGTTTTTGAAACACTTTGCCAGATCCTACGGGTATCCGGACTGCATCTTGACCGACCAGGGTCCTGCCTTCATGTCACAGTTATTTCACGAACTGTGTTCCTACTATGGCTGCTGAAAAAGCACAAATGACTGCTTATCACCCGCATGGGAATGGATTGTGCAAACGAGCTAACCAGACCCTCATTGGGATACTCCGGAGCCTGTCGGCAGAGGACCGCAACAAGTGGCCGACTATACTCCCCGAACTAACCTATTTCTACAACAATACTGAACATTGCTCCACTGGCTTCATGCCGTACTACCTCATGTTCGGCCGATGAGGCAAATTGCCCCAAGACCTGGAACTGGCCCCCGCAGTGGTTCATTCCATCGTCCCAAAAACCGACTGGGTCCGTGAGCACCAGCGAAGGATAGAGGCTGCCCAAGAAATTGTAACAAAATGGAGGGAGAGCACACAGCATCGCCAAGAGAGGAACTACAACGCCAACCTCCATCCTGAGCCCATGAATGCCGGAAACCTTGTCTGGAAGAAACATAACCACCATACAAGCAAGCTTGATGCTATGTGGGAAAGTTGTCTGTACATTGTGGTCAGTGTACCTGAGGGTGAGTGCTATACCTATGAGATACGTAAAGGCCCAGAAGGTCCAGTCAGCGTTTGTCCCAAGAAATGAACTCAAGCTCTGTGCTGCAGAGATCCTGACAATGAGTACAGACTCACCTGTGGCAGAGGGGCAGGGAACCCTGGGGGGCATACCTTTACACGACCCCATGGAGCTTTTAGTGGTTATAGGCGGTCCACCACCATGGTACCCAGTACCGCCTGTAGCTCCAGACCCCGTGATCAACGGGCCTGTTGAGGGCCAGGATCGGATAGCCTAGTTACCGCTCCTGGCGAGAGCGATGCTTCTGTGGTCAAAACCAGAAGGTCGGGACGTAGCACGAAAAGCGTCCCGCCTTTATGGTATATAGAGTAAAATGTAAACTGTTTCCAATGTGTGCTTATACTCAATTTGTTTGCACTTGTTTAATGTTATTTTTGAATTGAGAGACTCATGCTAGAGACTTTGGCTCACTGCCACATGCGTGTGGACACGCATCCTTCTACCAGGGGAACATGTAGTACCCATGTCTGGGGTACCCCACAACATGCTGGTTTCCCCCTAATTGCAGCTAATGCTGCCGGATAAGCTATTATTAACAGTGGCACTGCAAGGGTTAAGTCCCTTGCGTGGTTACCTGGCAATGCCCGGATTACTGAGAGCGGGAGACCTGGAATGTAGGGGATTGGTGCAAGAAGCACGCGAGGAAGGAGAGGAGGAGCCGGCCTGGATGAAGAGGAGTCTGGCATCTGGGGTCCAGAGCGTGGCAGAGAGAGGAGAGCCGCACCATGTAGCCGGAAGGAGAGTAGATGCGTGTATAGAGGAGAGGAGGGAGAGACGCGGCTGAGAGCAGTGGCTAGCCGGAGCGCAGGGCAGCCAGTGGCGGCTGCACTAGGGGAGCGGGTGAGGACGCGGCTAGCTGGGACGAGCACCGCCGGCTACCGCAGCACCCAGGAAGCAGACCTGGTGTCCGTGGGCACTGAATAAGAGGTGCAGCGGGTGCAGGAAGAAAGCACCGCCGTGTGAGCTCAGTAAGGGAGAGAGACGCTGCTGCACTGCAAGGGGCATATAAAAGGGGATTGGAGAGGAGGGATCCCAGCAGTCGGCACCCCTGAAGCATTGCAGCCACAGCAGCCTCAAGCAGCCACAGACAAGGAGACGATCTGCAGGAGCCCCCACTCCTGCAATAGTTACCCGGTCACCCCTCCACTTCAGCAGGTTTACACATAGTGGGGTCTGTTAGTAACAGTGTACCCTGGGTAAAAAAGGGGATGCCCCTGCCCAGAAATACCCCAATCAGAATCTCCCTTATACCCAAAAGTGCATTACCACTGTCACATGCCATGACAATTATACATGAACTCCATCCATATGTCCCCGTACCTGGAATAGCTTAATTTCCTCTGACTTACCTTTTTCTTGGATACATATATCTTTATGAACATAAAGGGGCATACCTCTGTTAATTGACTTACCTTTTTGTGTATACAAATACTGTTAGCACCATTGTTCATTGTTGCTGTTTTATACTTCAAATCACCCATCCTGCACGTCTTCCTACAAATACTTACCTCATATCAGTTGACATCTTCCCAGGAGTTCACCATTAAAGTGCAGGTTTTCATACTCGGAGACACTGATATCAAACGGAAACTAAGGCGCAGGAACTGAATGTTATTGTCTGATGTACAGTGCCACACTGTGGACAGTTTAGGTAGTGTACCAAATTTACTGACAGGACATTTCTTGCTTTAAAATATCTGAAGCAGGTAATTATATTTCAATGTTTGATGTTACACGTGATTAATATGATTGTTTGACTAAATCATTTCTGTGCCTTTCAAAGTCGTAATCTGTGATTGCTGTTATAGACACTAATTGAACTGAAGCATTGCAATAATGAGAAATCTGTGCAATTGACAGCTGCGGTGCTGTCAGACAGTGGGCCACAGTTACTAAATAGAAAGGGGTCCGGTCCAATATGGGTCCAGCCCAGCAGGAAATACCCCATAATTCTGCTGGGCCAATACGCCCCTGCTCACCCTCCCTCTTTGCCATCTCCTCACCTTAACAGCATGAGCTGCGGTTGTTGTGACAGGAGTTCGGAATGGAGAAGGCAGCAGGGCTGCCTTTCACTGCTGGCAAACCCCGCCTTGCAGTCCACTCTAGAATGATCCCAGCAGGGGTGCAGACATCGACCATGGCACACAGCCTGTACAGCAAGACTGTGATGCAGAAGGGGATGGCGGGTGCCCTGTGCGATTGCACGGCTTGGCTGGCCCTAGAAACAGGCCTGGCTACATGCAGTCAGTTTTGAGGGTAGGTCTTACGATTTTTTCACACTGCACTTGTATTATATCTGAGCAATACGAATTATAGGCAATTCAGAGTCATATGTATCTTAACCGCTTCTCCACTTGTGGCTAGATAAGTGGGAGGCAACTGGGTGATTACACATAGACTAAGTGTTCTGAAGAAGTGTCATAGGTGTGTTAGGCAGAATTTGGGCTACTCAAAATGGTGCAAAGGAGTGTGTCCTTAGCTCATGGGGGTGTGGTCACTTCTCACGGGAGCCTGGCCTTGTGGCATGCCCCCATCTCTCTGTATGCAGGGTGGCTGAGCAGAGCATCGGGAGGCGGAGCTATCTAGGAAGCCCCTGTCTTTCTTACTGCCATGAGCAGGACCAACCCATCAGGTCATCAGATCTTCTGGCATTTGCCAGAAGTACCAGATGGCCAGTCCACCCCTGCTGATAGTGATTACATAGGAGAGATGTGGGCATATGGATGCTAACAACTCGGTATATAGGTGAATATATGCATTGACTCATTTCCAAATGTGCAATGTGGCCGGCCAGGTATGTGTTTCATGAAAGATGGCAAAAAATAAGCAACAGGTGGAAAAATGAATGACCACGGTGCTGATTTCATTGTGAAAATCAGTGTGTATAACTCTAATTTATGATCGTTTGGAAAGCAGATTAATGCCAAATTAAGATCCACAAAGTATTTTGGTTCTGTTTTTTCTTTTTGTTTAAAAATGCTCACATATGCTTCTTAATTAATTTTATATATATATTTTATTTGCCAAGTTACAAGGAAAAAAATTAATGATAATTTCGGAAATTATTTTAAAAACACAAGGCATAATCTGTGTGGTTACTGTATAAAAAAAATGGAGGTATAGATTATGGCTAGAGATGAGGGGGTTCGGTTCTTCGAGAACCGAACCCCCACGAACTTCATGTCCCGAGCCCGGATCCGAACCCGGCTCGGGACTTACCGCCAGACTCGGAAACCAGAACGAGTCAAAACATGATCATCCCGCTGTCGGACTCTCGCGGGTTTTGGATTCCATACAAGGAGCTGCGTGTTGCCGCCACTTTCACTCCAGTCCTGGAGAGTGTAGCGAGAGGACATGTCTCCTCAGAGTCTGTCTGTGCGGGAAAGTGGTGTTGCGACCTGCTCTTATGTGTCATTCCAGTGCTGTCTTGTGCTGCATCACTCCAGTGATGGTGTCACTGTGCTGCATCAGTTCAGTCACAGTGGTGTGTCCTGTGCTGTCTGCCACAAGTCCAGTGCTGCTATATAAGTACAGTGCAGTGGTATTGTGTTGTACTGCATCAGTCCAGTGGTGGTGTCCTGTGCTGACATAAGTCCAGTGCTGCTGCTGTATAAGTCCAGTGCAGTGGTGGTGTCTTGTGCTGCCATAAATCCAGTGGTGGTGTCCTGTGCTGCCATAAGTCCAGTGCTGCTGCCATATAAGTCCAGGGGTACTGCCATATAAGTCCAGTCCAGTGGTACTGCCGTATAAGTCCAGTGGTAGTGCTGTATAAGTCCAGTGATACTGCCGTGTAAGTCCAGTGGTACTGCCGTATAAGTCCATTGGTACTGCCATATGAGTCCAGTCCAGTGGTACTGCCATATAAGTCCAGTGATACTGCCGTATAAGTCCAGTGGTACTGCTGTATAAGTCCAGTGGTACTGCCGTATAAGTCCAGTCCACTGGTACTGGCGTATAAGTCCAGTGGTACTGCCATAAAAGTCCAGTTCACTGGTACTGCCGTGTAAGTCCAGGGGTACTGCCGTATAAGTCCAGGGGTACTGCCGTATAAGTCCACCAATATTGTGCGTGCATTACATCAGGGCACATTCCAGCACGTCACATGTTTTGCATATGCAATTAATTTGGTGATGCAGAATTTTTTTTTAAATGACAGAGGCGTGCAGGAGATGCTGTTGGCGGCCTGAAAAATTGCGGGCCACTTTCGACATTCAGCCACTACGTGCCACTCCTAGATGGGCCAGGTGTTTGTGCCGCACACTTGTGTCGCTTAGCAAAGTCATCCAGCTACCTCATTGCACCTCTTTTTCTTCTTTGCATGAGGAGCTGTTTCGGGCCTATTTTTTAAAAGTGCCATCCTGTCTGCCACTGCAGTGCCACTCCTGGATGGGCCAGGTGTTTGTGCCACACACTTGTGTCACTTAGCAAAGTCATCCAGCTACCTCATTGCACCTCTTTTTCTTCTTTGCATGAGGAGCTGTTTGGGGCCTAGTTTTTAAAAGTGCCATCCTGTCTGCCACTGCAGTGCCACTCCTAGATGGGCCAGGTGTTTGTGCCACACACTTGTGTCACTTAGCAAAGTCATCCAGCTACCTCATTGCACCTCTTTTTCTTCTTTGCATGATGAGCTGCTTGGGGCCTAGTTTTTAAAAGTGCCATCCTGTCTGCCATTGCAGTGCCACTCCTAGATGGGCCAGGTGTTTGTGCCGCACATTTGTGTCACTTAGGAAAGTCATCCAGCTACCTCTGTGCAACCGTTTGGCCTAAAAACAATATTGTGAGGTGTGAGGTTTTCAGAATAGACTGGAAATGAGTGGAAATGAATGTTATTGAGGTTAATAATACCGTAGAATCACAATTACCCCCAAATTCTGTGATTCTAGCTGTTTTTGTGTTTTTTTCAAAAATCATCCAGATCTAAAAGCAAAACCAAATCCCAAAAGGGTGGTTTTGGCAAAACCAATCCAGATCCAAAACACGAACGAGGATCCAGATCCAAAACCAAAACACAAAAAGTGCCTGCCGCACATCTCTAATTTTGGCATGTGGCCAGCGTGAAAGTTTCCAATTAAGTTCAGCACAGGGGTGAGAGTACCCTCAGTAGTTAAAGTGTGATTTATTCTTATGTATGTTTAACAAATTTAAAACTTTAAACTATTGGCCCTCATTCCGAGTTGATCGGTCGCAAGGCGAATTTAGCAGAGTTACACACGCTAAGCCGCCGCCTACTGGGAGTGTATCTTAGCATCTTAAAATTGCGACCGATGTATTCGCAATATTGCGCTCACAAACTACTTAGCAGTTTTAGAGTAGCTCCAGACTTACTCTGCCTGTGCGATCAGTTCAGTGCTTGTCGTTCCTGGTTTGACGTCACAAACACACCCAGCGTTCGCCCAACCACTCCCCCGTTTCTCCGGCCACTCCTGCGTTTTTTCCGGAAACGGTAGCGTTTTCAGCCACACGCCCATAAAACGCCGTGTTTCCGCCCAGTAACACCCATTTCCTGTCAATCACATTACGATCGCCGGAGCGATGAAAAAGCCGTGAGTAAAAATACTATCTTCATAGCAAAGATACTTGGCGCAGTCGCAGTGCGAATATTGCGCATGCGCACTAAGCGGAATTTCACTGCGATGCGATGAAAAATACAGAGCGAACGACTCGGAATGAGGGCCATTATGCCTACCTGTAAATGAACAATGCCTGTCTTTGCCTTATGTACTTCTATCACTAATTTTAAAATCAATTAAACCTTTTGATTTCTATTTTGCACATGAATCTAGCACATACCAACATTGTAAAATGCATTTGTGTTGGAACAGTAGCATATCAGTTATCAAGATATAAACTGTGTTTTGAGACTATTTCATTATAAATTCACTATATTCATTATAAAAATTGCCATTTTATGTTGTAGGTGTAGATCACAAATAAGATGAAGCTTAAGGTCCATACACATTAGACGATGTCACTCTATGAGCGACGTCGTCTAATGTTTCTCCTCCCAGGCCGGTCGGTCGGCGTCCGACTGTACACACTGAGCGATATAACCGCTCATATCGCTCAGTGACGTCGCGCCTCTGCCTGCCGTGCAAGCAGGTCCTGGACGACAGTCCAGATCCTACATGCATGCACTGCCAACAGCGACAGTCATTGCCGACCCGCGGGGCCGCGCATCGGTCGTCGCTGGCGATATACACACCTGCCGATAAAATAAGCGACGTCGCTCATTTTATCGGCAAGTGTGTATGGGCCTTTAGAAAACAAGTTTGGCTAAATATTTGCATCTTGGTGCAATGAGTCCTTTGTCTTATGATATCTCTGGATTTAAGGCTTAATGTATGTATCCATATGGTCAGAATCCAAGATCCCTGAACCTTCTTATAAGCTGCTATAAACCAGGCTGTACCTGAAATGAACCTTTCAAATAAATGGAAGTTAATGAACTAATTGCACTTCATATATGTTTGGTTTTTGCTATTTGGTGACAGCCATATTATGTAATATTGAATTCCTTTGACATAAATTACAGTTACAGTATATAGTGTATGAGTACTAGACACTGCACATTGTGTAATCTGAGAACTGTGGAGTGTTTATCATTAATGAGTTGTCTACACTCAAGGGTCTTGTAGCGTAACAGTGTCATAAAAATCCTCACAGTCTGTTATATCCCTGCGGTAAGAGGATGCTCTTAAGGACATAATGAGATGGAGGGGAAGAACACGTACCATATGCCCTCAGATTTTATTCAAGCAGCCAGACACCCAGAGCAACAGTGAAAATGCTGTTAGCTGAGATAATTGTTCTATCGATTCCTGACCCAGTTCCTTCTGGCAACTCAGCAAAACAAAAACAAGCCAGTAGACAAGATATTACAAACATGTCACTCCTTTGTTGTTTTATAAAGCTCTGTATTGCTAGGATGTATTTTAATAATTTGTTCATATGATTTGCTGGGGTTGAACGATTTGATACATTAAAGCAGAGTTTCCTCTCCTGGAATTTAAAGGTGTCTCCTGAAATATAATCTAAAGCTACAGAACACAATGATATTGGGACGATATGCTGTTTCGTAACCACATATCGCCTACATCGCTCAGTTTGTATGCATGATTGCACACTCCCGTTGGTTGCTAGCGACTGTCACTGGTCGTCCGTGCTGCACATTAAACCTAGCGCTATCGCTAGCGATTTTGTGCCTATCGAGCGTGTGTACAGCGAACCTGGCGGCAAACGGTATGTCAATCCAATTTGACGTGACCTTCATGCCACGTCCTGGTCCTCCCACTGCCCTCCACTATTTCTCTATATGTTGGACTCAGTGCAGAGGGTACTGGTGTTTTTCATCAGCGCCAAACTGTTCTTCAGTGTGAGCAGGAACAGCAGTAGTAGCACCGGTGATGGCTGTCGCCGGGCAACGACGAGCGTGCGCATTACGGCCCCCGCGCATGCGCAGTAGTGACCCGGTCGCAGCTCTGCGAACGAAAGCACGCTGCGATCGGGTCGGAATGACCCCATTGTTCGGTCGTTAGCAAGACTGTAGTGTGTATCGCTTGTTCTGGCAATCATCAGTAAAGTCAGAACGATTAGTGGTTGATCCAATGTGTACCCAGATTTATGCTTCTACCTATGCTACTTCTATTTACAGAACATACACGTGTTTTTTAAGATTTCACTAAACCTACTTGATGCTAAGTGTCCCCTGGCGCCCTTTGTATGAGTCTTATATGTGTTAGTAACTCATCAAAAATTGTAATAAAAAAATTAAATATTTATTTCATAAACTTAGAAAAAAAAACTAACACAACTCATACTAAAAGCTGTGAACATAGTAAAAGCTGTACTATGCCCAAAATATCCCCTTGTATCAATATATCAGTATTATTAAAACACCACAGCATCAAATATAAGTCATTAATGCACTCTAGTCTTTGACGTAAGACCCTTTAAAGTAATATTCTTTAGAGTTAATGATTGGAGTGCAGTTCCTAAAGGAGGACTTTGGTATCAGTTTGGAAACCCTCTCTCACCCGCTCACCCCTTCCCTCACCGGGAGAGAGGGACAGGGGGAATGGCAGCATCTCAAAGAGTGCTGGGCATGCATCCAAAGTGGCGAAAACGGGAAAGTGCCACAATCGCGGGTCACGTGTCCTAGCGGTGAGGCCACGCCCCCTCATTTTGGGCACATACCTTCTGCGTGCACAAATGTCCCTCCCTAGACCATGAGGAAGTTGGGAGGTAAAACTAAACAGAGAAATACCAAGAGTTGACATTAGTGAGCCATTGAGTCTAGGAGCATAAAATAATATTGGGAACCCCAACCATTTACATGCAGCAGGCATTTTCCTACTTCTTCTGGCATATAGACACTCCGTGTACTGATCAGTTGGAGGCTGCTGTTACAGGGATCAGAAGGAAGCAGCCTACAGTAGGTACACTGTTGATCAATCACAGAGGGGAATGTAATAGAGTGTGAGAACCAGGAAGTGTTCTCACATATCTTTAAAGTGGCAATCCGTTACATAACAAAACCAACCTTGTTTTACCCGTGTAACTGATAGCCCTTTTAAAAATATGTGACAACTCAGACGAAGTACCGCACTTCCTGGTTCTCACACTCTGCTACAGTACATTTCCCCCACAGGCTTTGTTTTAATTACTATTATAGCATTAGAGAAAGCAGCAGTAAGACTTTGGAGGTGGTAGAAATTGTCTGTCATATACAATCCATATTTGACTACTTTTGAAAAGTTGTTTCAGGGAGATTGTAGATGGTAACAGAATGCGCTGCTGAGGGGGCATCATGTTCCGCCAAAAGGGCGTGTCTAGCTCCACCTATGGGCGTTTCTGTTGCCACCCAGGGGTGTGTCCTGCAGTGGCCGGTGAAAACTATAGTACGAAGTTGCAAATACAACTTGCAAATAACATTTGTTCCTTTTAAATGAGGCCACTGAAGGAGAGATTGGCTTCCTTTTACACTAACCCAAGACACAAATGCTGACAGGTGAAAGGGAAGAAACCGGGAGCTGAGTGCCACATGTATTACCTGCCCCCAGAGAGAGCACTCACTGACAGCCATGCATGGCTGTCAGTGAGTGCCCTTTCAGAGAGCAGTTAATGCCAGTGACAGCACTAAGTTTTGCTCCTATCTGCTGCCCAGCCACCATGGACCTCGTTCTGGTTTATTTAAATTCTTTACATCTAAACTGTTCATTTTGGGGGAGAAAAGGCCACCACTGCTGCCGCTGCTGATGCCGCCTCCGCCACTGCTGATACTGCCGCCGAGCACATTAGCCTCCATACAGACTGTTCTCCTGTGCATTGCTAGCTGGCAGCCACTGCTACCCACAACCCCTGGCCAGCCTTTAAGTAACATGATGTCACACGTCATGATGATGTAACATTTCCTGTGCAGGCCTCACCCCCACAGCGCAAGGCGAAATTAAGGCAAGCATGCCCTGAACCAAGGGTGTAACTAGGTGCGTGCGGAGGGGGAACCGTACATAGTGCTGCAGGGTAGGAGGCGCTGATGGAGGCACTTGTCAGTTATCTGTTTTAATTACTTTCACTGGCAGCTTCCCCCTTTTTTTGAAAGCCAGCATCTCCTGACCACTGCTGTCTCCTACCCTGACCCATTCTGTAGCTAATACCTCAACATTCATGAACTCAACTTGAGATTTCTTTGTTATTCAGTCACACTGTCCTTTATTACATTTCAAGAAGCTGACATGACATACCTGGGATTCGAACCAATTGCCCGTGGCATTGCAGTCACACAATCTATTAATTGAGCTATCTGCCCTTGCATAGTACGTTAGATAATTCTAAGTCTGAGAATTCTATGTATTTGAAGCTTACCTTGTACTTTGTGAAAAAATATCAGCATTGCGGCTGAGTAGATCTCTGTAGTGTGTGGCTGCAAGAGATTGGATGTTTGGCTACACACTACATAGATCTGCTCAATGCTGATTTTTTTTTTTTTTACAAAGTACCAGTAGCTTCAAATAGTGTTCATAGTTTTATGCAGGATCAAATAGCTCAGTGAGCAGGGTGTTTGAGTGGAATGCAACATGTTATAGGTTTGAATCCTCGGTATGGCAGTATATTGAAATGTGTTATTTAATAAAGGGTATTGTAACTGAATAATAACGAGCTCTCAAGTTAAGTGCATGAATGTGGTATAAAGAGGATTTGTGTCCAAATCCATTTTCTTGTAGTGGTCTATAAATGTGTGTGTATTATTTATTCCACATGATGAAGTCCAGAAGCTAGGACGAAACGCGTTGGAACTTATGACTTCTGAACCCCTTTGATGGACAGATAAGCCTTCTTTTAACTTATTTCTTGTATGTTTTCTACATTGGTTACCGTAATGTCAGATACACATTGCCCCAGTAATGCTAGATACATATTGCCTCAGTAATGCCGGATACACACTGCCCCCAGTAATGCCCGATATACACTGCCCCAGTAATGCCAGTTACATACTGCTCCCCGTAGTGCCAGTTACACATTTCCCCCAGTAGTGCCTCTAATAGGGTGGCCAATTGGTTACCGTAATGTCAGATACACATTGCCCCAGTAATGCCAGATACACATTGCCCCAGTAATGTCAGATACACACTGCCCCAGTAGTGCCAGATACACACTGCCCCAGTAATGTCAGATACACACTGCCCCAGTAATTCCAGATACACACTGCCCCCAGTAATGCCCGATATACACTGCCCCAGTAATGCCAGTTACATACTGCCCCCCATAGTGCCAGTTACACATTTCCCCCAGTAGTGCCTCTAATAGGGTGGCCAATTCCGGGCCATTTTTTCAATCCCGGGAATCAGGACTGAAAAATTTTCAATCCTGGGATACTCAGGATACCCGGGATTGGCTGCATTTCAGTGTCTGCCCCCCCACCCGCCCCCACCCTGCCCAGGTCAGATAAAGCACAACAATCTTACCAGGTGGGTGGGGGGACACTCCCGAGGTGCTCTGGCGGCTGGGCGGGCAGTTGCTGCACTGAGGTCCTGCGGCTGCGCAGCGTGACGTAAAGTCAGAGATCACACTGCACAGCCGCTGGATCTCACCGCCGGAGCTGGGGGAGGTGAGCAGATGGAGCCGGGCGGCATCTGAGCATCCTGAGGACGCTTAGCGCTGCTCAACATATCCAAAAATAGGTTGGTGACCAATCCCAAAATCCCCAGGATTGGAAGCTCCAATCCCGGGATTGAATCCCGGCCAATTTTAGGTCAGGATCACGGGATCCTGCCGATCCTGGGATTGGCCACCCTAGCCTTTAACCATTGCCCCTAGTAGAGACAGACACACATTGGTGCTGGTAATAGTGCACACCCCATCGCTGTTCCCTCCATTTCCACTGTCTGAGTCAGCGGGAGGAGAGGAGAACGCAGCACACTTCTCTCCTACCCCTCGCTGTGTCCCGTGTCGGAAGCGTTTTTTTTTAACATCACACGCACCTGCTCGATTTTAAAAAAATGGCGGCTGACCGCCTGACAGCGCAAGCAGGGGTCAACCTTAGTTCCGATGCATCTGCAATCTAATTGTCACACATGCTGGGTGGCCTTGCCCTGTGCTGGGTGGCCACCAGCATGTGAGGAGATAAACACAGATCTGGCTGCATATGCAGCGATCTGTGTTCATCTCTGAATAAGGTCCATTGTTCTCTACCATAACCAGCACCTGAGCAGAGCTTGCTGACGCCCTGACATGTGATGTCATACTAGGGGGTGGAGCTTCTAGCAGGAGAAAGTAGAGAGCTGCTGGACGCTATGGGAGGCTCTACACACTGCAGGTTGTGTTCTCAGAGCATCCTTTGGAAGCAGCTGTTATGTGGACTACTCATTTAAGAGGATTACCAGGTGGTACTTGGTGACACCCACGCAATTACCCTTGCCCAGCAGTCTTTTAGCCTCTTGCAATGCTAGGCTTCACCTTTAGCAGCCGCCTTTCCAGGATGAATTAGGTCCACCCCGTACTCAGATGCCCCCAGGTCTGATGTAAGGACAAGGTGACTATTGGAGGCTGGGCAAGAGTAAATGCAGTACAGTGAGATGTCACAGAACACAACCTTAAATAACCCTGCCTAATACTCAGACAGAGATTATAAACAAATTGTATGCAGGTGTGACAATGCACAGAGTGATATCATAATAAACACTGAATGTATATGAAATGCAACAATGCATAGGGTGGTATAATAATAAAACACAGATGGTATGCAAATGCAACAATGCACAGGATGATATCAATAATCAAATACAAGAGGTAACTCAAACTCTGAAAATAACCAATGCAAATTCCAGGACTTATCTTAAATTGTCTGATGTGGATTCTGAAGAAGCCCGGAATTTGGAACTGGAACAGAACCCCCTGAAGGGAAGCAGAGATCCAGAGACACTGACACTGAGACCGGCATCAGAGCAGGATTACACTGTGTGCAGTGATAGCAGGCTTGGCAACTGGAACAGACAGCACTAACTGCACCGATTCTAGATTCCACCAAGGACAGGGACCGGACACAGGTACAAACAGGAAACAGGAAGCTATAACTGGTCTCAGGTGAAGGGCAGGCTGGGTAATAAAGGAAGCAAGCCCCAATCAGGATGGCTGGAAAATCAGACACAAGATAATGGCCTTATTATCTGACATGTGAGACTGCACAGGCCACACATACAGGAGACAGGCTACAGTTACACAGACTCACCAAAGGATGCCTGCAACAGTACCCCAAACACGTACATAAGAAAACCTGGAATGCTAACAGAAATACAACAGACTCACAACATAAAAACAAACAGAATGCAAGCTGCATTCACAGCTTGTAAGAGCAGCACTGTTAACTGCAGGATACCATTCCAGACATCCTGCTAGCTAGATCCAGGGGCCATAGGGCAATGATGGTACTGCTCGCACACCCCTCCCTATGGCACTGACTGTAACATTTGCAAAAGTAACATTATTTAACAGAGCCAATTCACCAGCAGTGCAACAATTGCCATCTCACACACATAACCTTATTTAAGACGTTCCACATTTGTTTCTTAGCATTTGCCCATCACTGAACAGCTGCAGTAGCTTATTTATATCCCTGTATTCCAGCAACTGTGTCTATATGCAGAGTTCATATCATAAGGTAAGTGTTTGACATGTGAAGGAAGAGGGTTCATAATTATTTATTAGGGCACTTGGCCTTTGGGTCACCAAAAGAAACAAATAAATAAATAAATAAATAAATAATAAAATGATGGAATGGATCAAGATATCTCCAACTGACTTGAATGTTTTAAATGATTGCAATGTTGATGTGGTCTGAGCGTTCCTTCCTAGATAAGTACTAAAATAGTCCCTGTCATTTAAAAAACTGTATGCAGTGCTAAAACAAACACCAACCATATCTAGTTAATTGCTTTTTTGTCTAGCAAGTAGAGCATGCCCTCATGTACTAATATAGAGTCCTGACCTAATTAGCTGTAGCTTCCCCTCAATAAAATTGTGTGTATGCTCTTTCTTTTTGATAACTGGTTTGTATCATTCCCCCATTCTATTCCCCGATCAGCAAACTTTCATATTGGAGCATATCATGGCAATAATAAATTATTTCTCAGGTTTTTGTATGTATGATTTATGCCGCTTTCACATCACAAAAGTGGGTCGCACCGGGGATTTATACACGAGTCCTTCCCGGGTGCGACCCGTTTGAGACCCCTTTCAGACTGGCAAATTTCCGGGTTAGTGACGTCAGTGGTGATGTGTGCGGAGGCAGCACCTGGAGATCAGATTTAGCTACTAAGACAAAGGGAAAGATCCTGACCTATCTGATGTCGAGTATACATGGATCCCTGCCTACAACCAATGACTTTATTCCCCTAGAAATGCTAGTTTAGAAATTGTGTGAACTCTTGCTCTGAAGGCAGAGCACTCTGTATAAAGGCTTAGGACAGTGCTGTCTGTGCGCATGCGTATGTAAATGGAGATACCTGTACTTTTATTTTATGGAATAAATCGCTCTTTTGTGCTTTGGAACCACGCAATCTGATTGGACTATCTTATGCAGCAAAAGTATACGGTTTTAAAAAGACCCCATCCATGCTTCTCAGAACTGTGATACACAGAATGGTAGGTGCTAAAATCAATTTATAGACCCATCACAGGTACATTTAAGCGAGGGGTTACCCCATCTGAACAGGCTCTACTCCAATCCTTACTACTTTAACCAATCATTTAAAACCCACCTGTTCACCATTTCCTTCCTCCACTACACATGATACATCCTCTGTCACTCATACCATCTGCCCCTGCACCGCCATCTCCTACTATCTACCCTGCTTTCACAAGCAGGTTCCTCTGAGCCTTATGCCTGACTTCTGTCCCCCTCATCTATCCATTCACACTCTGTCCATCCTTTGTGATGTCTCTGAAGCCAAGTACACACTGGAGCAATATTGTCTCAACATATTGGGCATATCGGTCAATGTGTATGCCCAATATGCAGGTACCCGTGGTCGCTAGCGATGTCGTCCAGTTGGCCCTGCAGCACGGCCAACTGGGCGATAACGCTAGTGACCTAGTTCTATGTAAATAATTTTAATGTGTACCCAGGACATATTGATGTCAGCCCGTCGGGGCAACATATCATTGCTCATTGTGTAACCAGTTTGATTGTATAATCATTACACAATTTGTATGATTTGTACCTGCCTGAACTGTATAATTATACCTGCTCTGAGATGTTATAAGTATCCTCTGTTGAAGTGCAACTGTTCTCACGTGACTCTTTTGCTTTATGTGTATTATTTCCTGTTTCCTTGCCTGTCTGGCACTGCAGAACTTGTAGTACCTTATAAGAAAACTTTAATGATATGAGCATGTTAATCCATAGTAAGGTAAAAGAGACTAAAGGTGGGTACACACTGGAAGATATATCTGCCGACCAATTGATCCGTAGATATATCTATGGACGGATCAGGCAGTGTGTTGAGCATACACACTGGCCGATCATCGGGGAGTGACGTCATGAACTGGGCGGGCGTGTACACACGCCCGCCCAGTTCAGCTGTCAATCACCGCCGGCTGCCGCAGCATGTGTACAGGCGGTCGGCCGACTATTCAGTAGATATATATCGGTAGATAGATATCGGTAGATATATTGGCCGTCGGATGTGCTGCGGGGCCGACGCGATATGTCTGTGAACGACTTAAGTGCGACTTAAGGAAACTCAACACCACGTTAAGGTCCCAAGGCGCCACCGGAGGTACAAAAGGAGGCTGAATATGCAGCACTCCCTTCACAAAAGTCTGTACTTCTGGGAGAGAAGCTAATTCTTTCTGAAAGAAAATGGATAGGGCCGAAATCTGAACCTTAATGGAGCCTAATTTTAGGCCCAAATTCACTCCAGTTTGTAGGAAGTGAAGAAAACGGCCCAGATGGAATTCCTCCGTAGAAGCATTCCTGGCCTCACACCAAGAAACATATTTTCGCCATATACGGTGATAATGTTTAGCTGTCACGTCCTTCCTAGCCTTTATCAGAGTAGGAATGACCTCATCCGGAATGCTCTTTTCCGCTAGGATCCGGCGTTCAACCACCATGCCGTCAAACGCAGCCGCGGTAAGTCTTGGAACAGACAGGGCCCCTGTTGTAGCAGGTCCTGTCTTAGAGGAAGAGGCCACGGATCTTCCGTGAGCATTTCCTGCAGATCCGGATACCAGGCCCTTCGTGGCCAATCTGGAACAATGAGAATTGTCTGTACTCCTCTTTTTCTTATTATTCTCAACACCTTGGGGATGAGAGGAAGAGGAGGAAACAAATAGACCGACTGGAACACCCAAGGTGTCACTAGGGCGTCCACTGCCACCACCTGAAGGTCTCTTGACCTGGCGCAATACTTCTGTAGTTTTTTGTTTAGGCAGGGCGCCATCATGTCTGTCTGGGGCAGGCCCCACTGACTTGCAATCTGTGCGAAGACTTCCTGATGAAGTCCCCTACTCCTGGATGTAGATCGTGTCTGCTGAGGAAGTCTGCTTCCCAGTTGTCCACTCCCGGAATGAACACTGCTGACAGTGCGCCTACATGATTTTCCGCCCAGCGAAGAATCCTGGTGGCTTCTGCCATAGCCACTCTGCTCCTTGTGCCGCCTTGGTGGTTTACATGAGCTACTGCGGTGATGTTGTCTGACTGGATCAGAACCGATAGGTCGCGAAGCAAAGTCTCCGCTTGATGAAGGGCGTTGTATATGGCCCTTAGTTCCAGGACATTGATGTGGAGACAAGTCTCTTGACTTGACCAAAGACCCTGGAAGTGTCTTCCCTGTGTAACTGCTCCCCAACCTCGGAGGCTCGCGTCTGTGGTCACCGGAACCCAGTCCTGAATGCCGAATCTGCGCCCCTGCAGAAGGTGAGCACTCTGCAGCCAACACAGGAGAAATACCCTGGCCCTGGGGGACAGGGTGATCAACTGATGAATCTGTAGATGTGACCCGGACCACTTGTCCAGTAGGTCCCATTGGAAGGTCCTCGCATGGAACCTGCCGAAAGGAATGGCCTCATAAGATGCCACCATCTTTCCCAGGACTCGAGTGCAGGGATGCACCGACACCTGTTTTGGCTTCAATAGGTCCCTGACCAGAGTCATGAGTTCCTGGGCCTTTTCTATCGGAAGATAAACCCTTTTCTGGTCCGTATCCAGAATCATGCCTAAGAAGGTCAAACGGGTCGTAGGAACTAATTGTGACTTCGGGATATTGAGAATCCAGCCGTGTTGCTGTAACACCTCCAGTGAAAGTGACACGCTGTTCTACAACTGCTCTCGTGATCTCGCTTTTATTAGAAGATCATCCAAGTATGGGATAATTGTGACCCCCTGCTTGCGCAGGAGCACCATCATTTCCGCCATTACCTTGGTGATAATCCTCCGGGCCGTGGAAAGCCCAAACGGCAACGTCTGAAATTGGTAATGACAATCCTGTACCGCAAATCTCGGGTACGCCTGATGAGGTGGATATATGGGAACATGAAGGTATGCATCCTTTATGTCCAGGGACACCATAAAATCCCCCCCTTCTAGGCTGGCGATGACCGCTCTGAGCGATTCCATCTTGAACTTGAACCTTTTCAAGTATAGGTTCAAGGATTTTAAATTTAAAATGGGTCTGACCGAACCGTCCGGTTTCGGGACTACAAATAGGGTTGAGTAATACCCCCTCCCTTGTTGAAGCAGGGGAACTTTGATCACCACCTGTTGAAGACACAATTTTTGAATTGCATTTAAGACTATCTCCCTTTCTGGGGGAGAAGCTGGTAAGGCCGATTTGAAAAACCGGCGAGGAGGCACCTCTTCGAATTCCAGCTTGTAACCCTAGGAAACAATCTCTATTACCCAGGGATCCACCTGTGAGTGAACCCAGATGTGGCTGAAAAGTCGAAGACGTGCCCCCACTGGGGCGGACTCCCTCAGCGGAGCCCCAGCGTCATGCGGTGGATTTTGTAGAGGTCGGGGAGGACTTCTGCTCCTGGGAACTAGCGGTGGATGGCAGCTTTTTCCCTCTGCCCTTACCTCTGGCAAGAAAGGACGATCCTCGTGCTCTCTTGTTTTTATGTGACCGAAAGGACTGCATTTGATAATGTGGCGCTTTCTTAGGCTGTGAGGGAATATAAGGCAAAAAATTTGATTTACCTGCCGTAGCAGTGGAGACCAGGTCCGAGAGACCTTCCCCAAACAATTCCTCACCCCTGTAAGGTAAAACCTCCATATGCCTCTTTGAGTCGGCATCACCTGTCCATTGCCGGGTCCATAGGACTCGTCTAGCAGAAATCGACATAGCGTTGACTCTAGAACCCAGTAGGCCAATGTCTCTTTGAGCATCCCTCATATATAAGGCAGCATCTTTAATATGACCCAGGGTTAATAAAATGGTATCCTTATCCAGGGTATCCAATTCCGCAGATAAGGTATCTGTCCACGCTGCTACAGCGCTACAAACCCAAGCCGACGCTATCGCCGGTCTGAGTAAGGTACCAGAGTGTGTGTAAATGGACTTTAATGTACTCTCCTGCTTGCGATCAGCAGGATCCCTGAGGGTAGCCGTATCTTGGGATAGCAGTGCTACCTTTTTGGATAAGCGTGTCAACGCTTTGTCAACCCTCGGGGAGGATTCCCACCGTTTCCTGTCCTTAGTCGGGAAAGGATACGCCATAAGAATCCTTTTGGGAATCTGCAGTTTCTTGTCTGGAGATTCCCAAGTTTTTTCAAATAACTCATTCAGCTCATGAGAAGGGGTAAAGGTTACCTCCGGTTTCTTTTCCCTATACATGTGTACCCTCGTGTCAGGGACAGGGGGTTCCTCTATGATATGCAAAACATCCTTTATTGCAATAATCATATATTGAATACTTTTAGCCAATTTTGGCTGTAACTTTGCATCAGCGTAGTCGACACTGGAGTCAGAATCCGTGTCGGTATTAGTGTCTACTATTTGGGATAGTGGGCGCTTTTGAGACCCCGAGGGTCCCTGCGACATAGGGGCAGGCAGGGCCTGACTCTCTGCATAATTCCTGGACTCAGCTTTGTCCAACCTTTTGTGCAATAAATTTACATTAGCACTTAAAACATTCCACATATCCACCCAGTCAGGTGTCGGCGTTGCCGACGGAGAAACCACATTCATTTGCTCCACCTCCTCACTAGGAAAGCCTTCTACCTCAGACATGCCGATACACGCGTACCGACACATCACACACTCAGGGAAACCTCTTATCTGAAGACAGTTCCCCCACAAAGGCCCTTTGGAGAGACAGAGAGAGAGTATGCCAGCACACACCCAGCGCTAATGACCCAGGAAAAAAACACACTATATGTTTACCCAGATAGCGCTGTAATATCTATTTTGCGCCAAATTATGTGCCCCCCCCCCCTTCTTTAAAACCCTCTTTCACCGTGGTTAAGCAGGGGAGAGTCCGGGTAGCTTCCTCTCAGCGGTGTGCTGTGGAGAAAATGGCGCTGGTGAGTGCTGAGGAACAAGCTCCGCCCCCTTTCAAAACATGGCAGGGGATCTCTCTTATATACATTGCCCAGCCTGTATATAAGGTTATTGCCACCTTTGGAGGTCCATATTGCTGCCCAGGGCGCCCCCCCTGCGCCCTGCACCCTTACAGTGACTGCCGTTTGTGTGTGCTGTGTGGGAGCAATGGCGCACAGCGCTACCGCTGTGCGTTACCTCAGTGAAGATCTGAAGTCTTCTGCCGCCTTTGAAGTCTTCTTTCTTCACATACTCACCCGGCTTCTATCTTCCGGCTCTGCAAGGAGGACGGCGGCGCGGCTCTGGGACGAACTGCGGGGTGAGACATGCGTTGCGTTCCCTCTGGAGCTAATGGTGTCCAGTAGCCTAAGAAACAGAGCCTAACATGAAAGTAGGTCTGTTTCTCTCCCCTCAATCCCTCGCTGCAGGGAGTCTGTTGCCAGCAGGCTCCCTGAAAATTAAAAACCTAACAAATACTTTCTTTTTCAGGAAAACTCAGGAGAGCTCCCTGTAATGCACCCAGTCTCCTCTGGGCACAGTAATAAACTGAGGTCTGGAGGAGGGGCATAGAGGAAGGAGCCAGTGCACACCCATACCTAAAGTTCTTTCTTAGTGCCCATGTCTCCTGCGGAGCCCGTCTATCCCCATGGTCCTTACGGAGTACCCAGCATCCTCTAGGACGTAAGAGAAATATATATTAGCTAGTACTAAACTCATAGTTGTATACCTGATATAGCTGCCTAGGTGTCATCCTTGACTCTGAACTGTCCTTTGTTACCCACACTCAATCTATTTCCAACTCCTGTTACATACATCTAAAATACATATCCAGAATACACCCATAATTCACACAGGAGATGTTAATTTTCACTCGTCATATCCCGCATTGATTATTGCAATAGTCTCCTTACTGGTCTTCCCCCAAACCGACTCTCACCTCTACATTCTATTTTGAATGCAGCTCTGAAGATGATCTTCCTCACAAAATTATTATTTTAGGGTTAGGGTTAAGTTTAGTGGTACAGATTAGAGTTACGAATAAGAAGAGATTATTCACTGGAACACAGCTCATCGCGTTTCCACTAGAACTGCTCCTCACATGACCATTGGGATCTGGAAGCTGCCACTGGAGACACTGCAGCCATCTTCACAAGGAAGGGACCACTAGACCTCCAGGGACTGTTTGCTGACATTCTAACATGTTGACTTTACGCAGTGTCCAAATGTTGAATGTTGACATGATGTATATGATGATAATCTAGTAAACCACACCCATATATATATATATATATATATATATATATATTCTGTATATATCACTTTCCCTACAATGGTGAATTTGAAAGCAATTGTTTCAAAAAACTGTGCCTAGCATGGTTTTCCCATAACCGGTTAGGCTTTCCCATTACCAGATAATGTGTACAGGTAGCCAGGAGACTATCCACTTCACCACAAATAAGGATATTATTTTTTTTTATATCTATTTTTACCCATCAGAAGTGAGATTTAAATGACCCAATTCGGTTCTTCGGGAGGAGTACATGGTATAGAAAAACAAGGAGCTATTATAAAGTTGGATTGCCAAGTCTGTTCATATCGTGGGTAGTCTCAATAAAGTCAAGATCCACTTTAACATGAAGACAGATTCATTCATGTAGTTTGGATGTTATTTCACTTGCTTCTATACTCTATTAATTAAATTATGTAGCAGGTCCTTAATTAAAGCACCACCAGCTGAACAGATGTTATGGCCAGAGAATGCTGTGACAGCTCACAGTAATATTTTGGATTTGCTACTGTCAATTAATATTGGTACTACCAGGTGTGCAGAGACTAACAATATGGGTGGATTTCATCAGGGACCCCTGTAATGAGAAATGGACTTCACTACATCTAATATACAGGGTGCAGCACACTGTTTGGTTTCTTAGTGTGACAGGTTGGTGACAGAATTAGGAAATGGTGAAACTAGCCACTGACTGGTACATGGAGCTGATGTGGATCAGCAAGAGGAGAAGGCAGAGTGGACAGTCAACCTGTGGCCTGGGTCAAAACCAATGGGACACAAAGTAAGGTACATACTGTAGTCAGAAGGTCGAAGAGTAGTCTGGACAAGCCAGTTTGATATACAGGATCTGCCAGGTACAGGAAGCTGGCAAGGTACAATGAAGATCGAGAAAAACCTAATTCTCTGCCACTTCCTGAAACCAGAGAGAAGTTTTCATAGTAAGTGCATTTAAATTTGGCACTTGTGATGTAGGCAGTCACAGTACTGTTACTATAAAGGACTGAATATGCCGCTATAGAATAGGCTGATAGGACAGTGATTCAGAAGAAGACAGGGAGTGTGGGAGATCTTGGCATTTGCATGGTGAGGTTAACATACTGTACTCACTGGTGACATGAGTGTTGACCTTCTGATTGTATATCCAGAGATGAACCATGGGAGGATGCCTAAGGAGAAGCAGGTATATAGTACCGGATCCAATATCAACAAGACCGCAATATGTAACACAGGGAAGGGGTTGCTCTGTTTTGTTAAGTTTTAGATAGCACTGCTATATCCAGGTGGAGATGGCAGAGAGGTGGTTGGAGATGTGGAACAGAAAGGCAGGAGTGAGGTCAGGAGAGGAAAGGAACTGTAGAATTGAGGAAGGAAGGAAGGAAGGAAGGAAGGAAGGAAGGAAGGAAGGAAGGAAGGAAGGAAGGAAGGAAGGAAGGAAGGAAGGAAGGAAGGAAGGAAGGAAGGAAAATAAATGGAATCTGAACAGGTGAATGGCAGTTTCCGTAGTGTGGATAGGATGCACAGATTGTAGAGAGTCATGTAGTGAACGAGAAGAGAAAAAGTTTGTTACATGATTGTGCAACTGAAGCAATCAAGAGGCAAAGAGGAGGTGAGAGAGATGGCAGTAGCTGGAGTCAGAAGTAGTCAATGGAGGGTTATTTTGAGGATTGACATGACGAGAGCATATTTTTGGGAGGATAATGTGCCGGATTAGAGAGACAGTTAAAGAGTAGAAAGAAATGCAAGCAGGCACTGGGGGAGAACGGGAGCGGAGGCATTAAGAGGTGACCAGATCAAGAGGACAGGTAGAGGCAAAGGAGAGCAATGTGAGAATCCCATCTCTAGTAACAGGCGATAAGGAACAGAGGGTTGGGTGATAGGTGAAATAGACGTGGGAAGCGGGATGTGATGAAAGAAAAGATCATGATTGATGGTGTCAATTTTATTTTTAAAGAAGGTGGCAAAGTTGAGTGTAGTGAGGGAAGTGTGGGGAAACGGCAGTGGTGAGCAGAGGCATGAGTTGTTGGTAGTGAAGAAGTAGTGAGGTATATTTTCAGGGCTGATATGAGGAATCTAAAGGAAACTCAACGACCACGCAAGTGCACTATGCGTGTTGGGCCTGAATGTGGAAGCAAAGTGATAGTGGTACTTTGCTTCTAACCATTCAATAGGGCAGAGCATTTTTGGAAGCCCTAAAGAATGGTAAATTCATGCTGTGATTTTCACATCCACATTTTGAGTTGGGGAATAATTCTCACATATTAATTGCATTAAAATGTGTTGGTGATAATTACTGCCCATAGCATATTATTTAATTGACTAACTAGCTTTTGAGGTGTCATTCACTAGGTTCCCCCCCTCAAACCCCAAGACTTCCAAGACCACAGAGACAAGAAATACAATTTCCAAGTATTATATAGATGAGTGTCCCATACAGGTGCATTACATCAAATGTGAATCCTATAGAATACCAAAAACAGTAGCAAAATTGTCACAAAGTGACACAAACTCTGTCCAAAAGTGTGTGTGCGTGTATAGGTCCTACCACATAATTTATTTATTTTTTGGGAGGGACGACTATCGGGGTTAAAATGCAGTGGTTATTAGGCTATCAGAGTGGGCAGTAGACAATAATGACTGTGTGTCTGAAGTAGAGATGTGCACCGGAAATTTTTTTGGTTTTGTGTTTTGGTTTTGGATTCGGTTCCGCGGCCGTGTTTTGGATTCGGACGCGTTTTGGCAAAACCTCCCTGAAAATTTTTTGTCGGATTCGGGTGTGTTTTGGATTCGGGTGTTTTTTTTCAAAAACCCCTCAAAAACAGCTTAAATCATAGAATTTGGGGGTAATTTTGATCCTATAGTATTAACCTCAATAACCATAATTTCCACTCATTTCCAGTCTATTGTGAACACCTCACACCTCACAATATTATTTTTAGTCCTAAAATTTGCACCGAGGTTGCTGGATGACTAAGCTAAGCGACCCAAGAGGGCGGCACAAACACCTGGCCCATCTAGGAGTGGCAGTGCAGTGTCAGACAGGATGGCACTTAAAAAAAATTGGCCCCAAACAGCACATGATGCAAAGAAAAGAGAAAAAGAGGTGCACTGTGGTCGCTGGACGGCTAAGCTAAGCGACACAAACACCTCAAAATCACAGGAATTATTTGTTCTAATCAATGGTATTATTGGTCCAAATCACTGGAAGAAAATGACAAAATCACAGGAATTATTCATTCTAATCAATGGTATTATTGGTCCAAATCACTGGAAGAAAATGACCAAATCACTGGAATCATTTGGCAAGATCACTGTAATTAATAATTAATTATAACTCACTGATATTAATTGATAAAATCTCACTATCGCCTGCCTAGTGAAGTGGAATCTAGATGGAATTTTGTACCGGGGACACAATAACTTCATCAATTGTCTAAATCCCAATGCACTAATGGCGGAAAACGGGTGCACGTCTAACAGCGCACTGATTGTACTGAGAACTGATTATACTGATCAATCACTGATTAAACTGAGCACTGATTTTACTGAGCACTGATTATACTACGGAGAACTGACACTGAGCAGCGAGAACAGCACTGGACTATTGTACTGTAGTATACTGGTCACCACAATGCTGCACTGTACTACTATATATACTGCTCACAACAATGCAGCACAGATATGGATACTTACAGTGATGCGGAGCTGCAAGATACAGCAATGGCCTACTGTACTGTACAACTATATACTGTTGGTCACCAAAATGCTGCACTGTACTACTATATATACTGCTCACAAAAATGCAGCACAGATATGGAATGGATACTTGCAGTGACACGGAGCTGCAAGATACAGCAATGGCCTACTGTACTGTAAAACTATATACTGTTGGTCACCAAAATGCTGCACTGTACTACTATATATACTGCTCACAAAAATGCAGTACAGATATGAAATGGATACTTGCAGTGACACGGAGCTGCAAGATACAGCAATGGCCTACTGTACTGTACAACTATATACTGTTGGTCACAAAAATGCTGCACTGTACTACTATATATACTGCTCACAAAAATTCAGCACAGATATGGAATGGATACTTGCAGTGACATGGAGCTGCAAGATACAGCAATGGCCTACTGTACTGTACAACTATATACTGTTGGTCATCCAAATGCTGCACTGTACTACTATATATACTGCTCACAAAAATGCAGCACAGATGTGGAATGGATACTTGCAGTGACACGGAGCTGCAAGATACAGCAATGGCCTACTGTACTGTACAACTATATACTGTTGGTCACCAAAATGCTGCACTGTACTACTATATATACAGCTCACAAAAATGCAGCACAGATATTGAATGGATACTTGCAGTGACACAGAGCTGCAAGATACAGCAATGACCTACTGTACTGTACAACTATATACTGTTGGTCACCAAAATGCTGCACTGTACTACTATATATACTGCTCACAAAAATGCAGCACAGATATGGAATGGATACTTGCAGTGACACGGAGCTGCAAGATACAGCAATGGCCTACTGTACTGTACAACTATATACTGTTGGTCACCAAAATGCAGCACACTGAGCACAGATATTTGCAGCACACTGAGCACAGATATGGAGCTTTTCAGGCAGAGAACGTAGCCACGTCCTCTCCGTTCAATCTCCAATGCACAAGTGAAAATGGCGGCGATGCGCGGCTCTTTATATAGAATACGAATCTTGCGAGAATCCGACAGCGGGATGATGACGTTCGGCCGCGTTCGGGTTAACCGAGCAAGGCGGGAAGATCCGAGGCTGCCTCGAACTCGTGTAAAATAGGTGAAGTTCGGGGGGGTTCGGATCTTGACGAACCGAACCCGCTCATCTCTAATCTGAAGCCTTCAGTAGATGTGCAAATAAAATAATCACAGCCATAACTTTAATCAAGTTTTATTTATTTTTTTGTAAATGAGTTTACACACATTCCAAGTTTACATTGCAATGCGAAAAAGACAAATACTTATATATATAAAAAAAAACTATAAAAGGAGAACATTTGTTGCTGAATAGCACTGTTTGATAAGAAGTATTTAATAAGGTAGCAGCCAGGGCAGAAACCTTACAAGGGTGCATCGGTTAGGGGCTGAACAGTGTTTTCTGTAAGAAATCTATACAAAGGTTAAGACAGAGATGATGGTGTTTTAATATATGAGATTTAGGATGGCAAAACTGTACAGTATTTTCCATGAGAAATATACCACTTATTTCATATACAGTATAAAGATGTATTTATTAGCATGGCGCAAATAGACAAAGGGGTACATTTATGAAGTGTTGTATTTAGCAAAACCTGCCCCTTCTCCATAAGTTTGAGCTTAAAATTTAAAGCAGTATTAATATTAAGTGTAAAACATTCCAGGTGTTGCACGTAATAATAATACCACTTCAAATTTTGAGCTCTAACCCACCGGTTCATAAATATATCCTAAATGTGTTGCATCCCACCAGATATGTGCTTTGATCTGGACTATGTGCTTTCAGCTCTGCTCCTCTGAGCATGGGCAGTTGCTATCACATGTGCAGTATAGCATCCACATAATTCACCAAAAGCCCAAACCGGACTCCACTGCTCATGCTCCCATACCGGCAGAGTAGCAATGAAAGACAAGATGGGCTCTACTGCAAATGCTATAGGCTCCGCTCATGCTAAGAAGAGCAAAGAGGGGGCTGAGCAGAGCAGACAGACATACATTGCCTGGCCCCTCTCACAGCCAATCACCAAAGCAGTCAACAGTGGGAGTCATGCTGGTGAAAGTTAATGTCTATTTGCATCATGAGTTGTGGTTATACCAACACTGAGTATCTCACTATTTGGCAGTAGATCTGGTTTATTGGTCCTGACAATTATTAAAGGCAATGAGTTACCATATATGATATAAATGCTTTGTTGGTGATCAAGGAAAATGTGGCGTCTCTTGTATCCCTCATTTAAAATCACACACCTCCATCTCTGACCTCTTTGTAAATTCCTCCTTTATTGATAAACTAATCAAACACTGTATTTTGATGACAAACAGCTGATGCAAAGAATATGATTCAGAACAATATTTAGCCCCAGGCCCTTTATTGGGTCTGTCCCTGTAGCCTATAATGATCTTACCAATGTAATGGTCTGGCTGGAACAATGACCATACCCTTTTAATGAGATTCCTGTGTTTTGTGACTCTGTGTCTTCCTTATTTCATTGTTTACGATATAATTATCAAATTGTAACTGTCGGTTTAAAAGACCCAGAATGCTGCAACATTAACTTGGAACTGTGGCTGTGTACCATTGAGCATTGTACTACAATAGGAGGGACTTGATCTACAACCATCATGAACTAATCTTTTCATCATACACTTATTAATGATGAGAACAACAACTCAACTCCTGCCCTCAACTTAAGTCAAGGATGGGGCGGAGTCACGGTTTTAAACCACTTGCCTAAGGTTACTTGCCAAGAAACTCTGTTACCATATCCCAGCTCCTTTGAAAGAAAAGCATGAAATAGTCAAGCGAGAGAACCCTACTGGTCAGTAATGAAATGTGAAGAAATGCATTGCACATTTCCATGCATGCACCCCAAAAGTCTTGTTAACAAACTAGCTAAAACTTCTAAAAAGTTACACCCACTAATCCACTAAGTACTTGAATCCTAACTACAACTATGCCTAACATCTTTCTTTTTAAACATCAATAAAAAGCTTTGCTGTACATTTTAGATGGCAAAACAAATGTTAGTTGAGCCCAATGCTTCCAAATAGAACCCCCCTTGCTCATCGCACTGCAGTGCACTAAGGATTCCATCTAGCAGCTTAAGGGTTAATAAATGCTAATTTAAAAAAAAAAACACACACACCACGAGTGAGGCATAATTATCAAAGATCATACATGTGCTGTATACATTAAGCAAGAAATCATTGGCTTCAAGCTGCGCTATATTACAACATGATACAGTGAAAACAATTTGGCTCAACCCATCTGGAATTCACCAGCTTTCCAAACATTTGAATCAGTGCCCATTAGTTGTAAAAAAAAAAAAAAAAAAAAGGATGTTGTGATTAGTAATAAATATAGCAATGGGCAAAGAACAGGAGAGAAAAGTTTTAAGGTTGCAGACATTATTCAGATCCTTAATAAAGGAGCGTCAAATTCAAAATATCATTATCTAAATACATCCAGGATTAATTTGGTCACTTTATTGGAGTTCATATACAAAATATGGCACAAATATATATACATAAGAAATGTATTATACTTATAAATTGCTGTTTTTTAGAATGGCGTGTTTTGGTAGCAATATTATATTTGTAAAAACATCTTGGTAACCAACAAAACTGGGAACAATGACTCCTTATTGACTTCTTTGCAATTAAGACATTAGTTTGCTGTACTTTAAGCAAAGAAAAACTTTATTTACAGACTACTTTATTAAGAAAGGAACTGTAAGGAAAGGCTTTGAAATGTAATAATAATGTAATATTATCTTCCCTAAATATCATTAGTATTTTTCACCCCTTCTTTTACAGCTAATAAGGGTCATTTATGCGCCACAAAATTGCAGGTGTTCTTTTGTGAAGACGCTCTTTGCAGATGCCTGGTTTGTGGGGAAGCCAAGATAGGAGACCCACAATGTTCTTGTAGGCACTCTCAGGCTTCCATGTTTTCTTTTAGTGGGACTAAATTATTATTGAATTTCTATGAGTGTTGCATGCTTTGTGAGAGTGGGCACTACATATCGCTCCTCCCGTAGACGGCAATTTCCTCTAGAAGTTTAAAGGGACAAACTTGGAACCTTCCATTTGCACTTCTTCTGTAAACAGTATTTCTAGACGCATCAATGTAATAAAAATATTCAAATACACAAAAGTGATACATCACAAAGGCAGTGCTGATGTCTCCTTACTAAATAATTTTATCCAGGAATAAGACTAAATTGAGCAGTAACTTAGACTAAAAACTAAAAAGGTGAATAAATAAACAGAGTTGCCCTAAAGTAGAAGGGGCTTGGACACTGATGTGACATGTTTACTTTTTCTACCCTGCGTCTGTGCAGATTTCTTTACTGTCCATGTACTAGGCGACGGAGATCTTCCCAAAGACTATGAAGCAGCTTGGTTTGGATCTGGCGGACATATACACACGTTGTGCACATGCAGTACTGCACTTGATCAAATTTTGCGGTTCATAAATGACCCTTTGAGTTAAATGTAATAGGGTCCGAGTTGCCTGAGGTTCGGGATTTTGTCCGAGAACAGACGTATTTTTGAAGTGGCAATCATTTACAAGGCAAAACCAGGTTGGTTTTGTCTTGTAAATGATTGCCGTTTAATAAAAGTCTTGGACGAAATCTTGGTAATTCGTCAACTCGGACCCTATTACATTTACCTTAGTGTTCATTGAAAGCCTAGTTGTCATATACTGACCTCACTCCCGAATGTCTCTCTAATTTCATCCCTGATTGGTATAAAGAGCCAAATGCAGGTTGAGAATCATTTTATCAAAATTAAAAATCAAAACTGCAGAATAAAAAGGTCTCTGCTAAAAACAGTCTTTATACATAATGTTAAAACACATAGAGACACAACCTACTTCAGTGCCCAGGATTAAGAGCAACACTTAACCATTTCATGCCCGGCTTTTCTCTCAGGAAAACAGCTTGTGTTCAAGTTTACATTTACATTGTGTGTTGAGGCCTAATTAGCAGCACAAAGACTGAAGTGCTGTAGTTTACATTTGCAATAACTATTGATTTTTAAAATGTTTTAATGATATAAACTGCCTTCAGCATAGAGTAACATCAGCACAGAATAATATCCTTAGGCATCTACACAATGACCCAGTTACCAATGAAGGGAGTTATGGCAAACAACTTTAATATGTGGGCAATACACTCAGGGAACAGTAGTCTTGTTTCATTCCCTCAGCACTCTAAGGCATTGGTAGGCAACCCTCAGCTTACTAACAGGGTATGCTGGGAGCTTTAGTTCATCATGCAGGTTGTCTTGAGTCTGCCTTACTGATTCAAATATGCACTTCTTAATGAGCCTCTCCCTCCAGCTGCCATTATGTGCAGGCTTCCTACGGTTACATTCAGTCTCCTGTGTCATCTATCTGATGACACTAAATAACTAACAGTGCAATATATCCCCTAAACATTCTTGTAGAGAAGACACGCAGGACATAACATAATGTACAATAATTCTGGCACAGTGCAATAGTGAGAATGATCTGAGGCTACACGGGGGTGACCCTTGACTGACGGCTCACTGAGCTTCACAAGACATTAGTCAAATGTGGTTCATTAATATTTTATATTCAAATGATTTCTGCAGGTGATTTGCAATGAAAAGCACACATTTATTTCATCGTTGTATGCGGGACATCATTTATTTTCAAAACTAATTAGGACATACCTCCATCATACCATAATAAATAATAAAACCCACTAAGCTGATAGTAAAGCTAGCACCTATGCTACAGCTGGAACACTCTCACAGTAGATACATATGACTGAGACTATCATTCACATCATTGGAGGCATGTTAAAGTGGTTCTGTGCTTCTCAGAAAACGACAACCCTCGCATAATTAATATAAATTCAGGATGAGAAATGGCTAGGACCTTGTGCAGAAAATAAGCTTTGGTGCCAACATTCAGCATGATCAATGTGCCAGTAAAATTCAATATCTTGAACTGTTCCAGATATCAATGCATAGACTGTAGGGTGGAATCATCCAACATCCAGCCTTGCTAAAATCTGTAAAGGCAAAATCTAACTGCGCAGGTAGAAATCCTCTGATACATGAACACTATCATATTAATCAAATATCAGTTTGTATAATGCTAATGTGATGGATAAACAACATACAGGCTGTGGTTTAAGCAAGCCACCGGATAACTACAGTTGATCAGTATGTCATAGCATTCACTAATCATTCAGCCTAGAGACAAGCAACCTAATTATCCTATAACCTCTCGCATGCTGGAGAGGATCACTGAATAGCTACGTACAGTAGGAGCCGGGTGGGGAGAAGCGACAAGCAGCAGAATCACTTTTTGCATTAGCTTCTAGAACACATATGTTGATCAAATGGTGGTCGCTCAACCTTACTAAGCAACAACCTCATGATAACACAATGTGAACAAGAGCCCCAAAAACAAGCACGTAGGTATAATATACCTTTGTGACTTTATAGTATTCTCAGGATTGTTAGGAAATGCTGCAGCTGCATGATGTTGAGAATGAGATGCACTTTCATTTTATACTGATAAGAAATGAGAATATTGTGCTACAGACACCTTTCAAAAAAAAATTCTTTACTATTTCCTATACAATATGTGCAAATGTTGGTTACTGCAAGAATATGTACATATGTTAAATTTAAAGAATTAATATACATTTAATCGTAAGAATTAAATGACTTCTTCAAGTTTAATCTTTCTGGAGATATTAGTTTGGATTATTGCACTAGGGGCAGAATGCTGGCTAGCAGGAAAGCTGTGATCAAATGCCAATCACATACAGTTGAGTATCCCTTCACCAAAATTAAAAATCCCAAATTTTTGGGTCCCCTACTGAGATAATGACATATATATTATATCTATCAATATATATCAATATATATTTCTCATTATCTCAGTAGGGAGGAAGTAGTTAAAATGACGGGATCACGGTGGCCAAAATGCCAACACTGGAGTCCCGAATGGCAGCATAATGCTGGCATCAAAATCCCGAAGGAGCTTTTAGCGGAACGCTATCACGTGCTGCCACGAGATGGGGGGGGGGGGGGGGTGATGGTGTAAGGTTAGGTTTAGGCATTAGAAGAGGGGTTAGGGTGCAGGGACAAGGGGGGGGCATGGTTAGGTACCACGGAGGGGGGGTTAGGTTTAGGCAGCGGGTGAGGGAGGGTTAGGGTACTCAACGTGTACTATATACCACACTGACACTTACCAAGGAAAAAATGCAGTAGCTCTTGATGGGGCAGGGCTGGGTAAATTGAGCAATTATGCCATGTCCCCTCATGGCAGAATGCTGTGATTCTCGGATGTATGGGAGGGGGTAGAGCCAAAATTATTAAAATAATCCAATTACAGTCCATCAGGGGAAGTTTCCAGGTACTCACAAACCCACCCTGCATGTTCCACTGTTAGTATGTGTTCTTGCTATAATGGCACATGGCACCTGCCCCAGCTGGTAAAACATAGTAGTGGTGGTTGTAGCAATTTAGAGGGACACAATGGTTTTTGCCCACCCAATTTTTTACTACCAGCCTAGGCTTCATGGGGAAGAACCTACGCCTTTAAAAGAATAAAAAAAAAAAGTGCTGCGGTTTTTGGAGCAAGTCTGCCTTTTGGAAACCATCAGGAATAGACAGTGGTGCCAAAATTACCTTTAGTAAATCAATTGATTTGTAGATGAAACCACATTAATCAGATGTGGATCGAATCAAGTTAAATGTGACTGCAAAGCCACCTCTTAGTAAACTTGGCCCCACTTTTTTTTTTTTGCTTGGGGGAAGGATATCGTTAACTAGTTTTTTTGTTTAAAAGTTTTGAATAAAAACTTTTTGAAAAAAAAATGTTATTGCCATAATTTAGGACTATAATCTTGCTGAAGCAGCTAAGCAATACTCCGCTGTCTCAGCAGTGCTGGCCCAGAGCGCTAAAGGTCATATCAGCGTCGACCTGCAGATCTGCGAATGATTGGACATGCTAGTTCATGCATGTGCAATGGAATAGAAAGCCCACATTTGGGGTTTTAGCTCTGCTAATTAATCAAAAATTTGTTAAAAAAATAAAAAGGCTTTGCCACTTTTTCAGGATTTTTTTTTTTTTTTGCCCACCATAAGTCGGTATGCCCCATGATAAATACGCTATTAAGTCCTGCATTTTTAATGTACATAGTCTCATAGTAAGCAACATGAGCCTTTATATAAGCATGCATTGTATAAGGGCATATTCCTAATACAACACAAAAAAGCTCACGGACAGTAAACGATGTCTAATATGGCAATAACCATGTTCAATAATTTAAATGGTAAGTTACATTTGTTACAAATAAGTTATTCTTACGCTTAAAACAAAAACAATATTGTTTTTTTACAAAAAATATCAAAACACTTAAAAATGACAGATACCTAATGAGTATTTGTATGAACATATTGTTTGCAAATAAATTGTTCAGAAAATCGGTTTCTCACTAAATATTTTGAAATCATTTTAAACAACTGGTTTATAAAAGTAGGTTCCTGATAAATTACTGTGAAAAATAAATTATTATAAAAAATGTAACCAGGTTTCATAATACAAAACATTTTGAAGGCTGAAAACAAAGAATCACAGTGTTTTCAGGAGTGACAGTGACAAGGCAAGTGTGATTTACCAGGGACAGACACCACTGATGTGCAAAAAATTTTTGTCTTAACATTTGCCTTACCTCCCATATCGCAGGGGTGAAGGCGAGATACTGAATGTGACATTATCGGGGACAGAGATTCACAGCTGGTGTGTCAGAAGATAGAATATATTTGTGTGTCACAATGCCAGACTGGATGAGCCACAATTCAGGGTAATAAATATATATGAAACAGAACAGTACCCTTATCTTGCGCCCAAACAAAAGCTGCACTATGGGAGAGATCCCTGTTGAAGGACCTCAATTAAATTCACAAAAAAACACAATTCCCAAGCGCGCTAAATGAGACGTATTTACGGAGATTCTTCCAAGGAAACCCACATGGGTATGTAGTATTCTGGAGAATAATAATAACTGGGGACCTTTTTCAAGGTGTGAACTCAAAAAGGGAGTATCCTCACAATCACAAACTGGATTGATAGCTTTTGACTGACAGGCCAACACGTTTTGTCTACACGACTTCATCAGGGGTAGCAATACGTAAGTGAAACCTACTTGAAGCTAATAAACTTTGTATATGAGGAACCAAAGAACCTTAGGAATAAAAGTTCATCGCTTGTAAAGCTCTTAATGAGAATTTAAAATTGTAGCTCTTCTAGAGATTATTGGCAACCATGGGCCAGTGTTAAATTACGACCACCTGAGTATAGTACTCAACTCCTATAACCATAGAAATTTCGATTCAAGCTTTAATACGGAAATAAATGTGTCAAGTTAGTATAGCTGGTTTAACAGACATAAGCACTGAAACTTCCTCTATACAGTTCACAAAAAGATCCCTAGTAAGTACAGCAGCAACCTTATGTGTGGAAGTAACAGATTTCTGTTACTTCCACACATAAGGTTGCTGCTGTACTTACTAGGGATCTTTTTGTGAACTGTATAGAGGAAGTTTCAGTGCTTATGTCTGTTAAACCAGCTATACTAACTTGACACATTTATTTCCGTATTAAAGCTTGAATCGAAATTTCTATGGTTATAGGAGTTGAGTACTATACTCAGCTGGTCGTAATTTAACACTGGCCCATGGTTGCCAATAATCTCTAGAAGAGCTACAATTTTAAATTCTCATTAAGAACTTTACAAGCGATGAACTTTTATTCCTAAGGTTCTTTGGTTCCTCATATACAAAGTTTATTAGCTTCAAATAGGTTTCACTTACGTATTGCTACCCCCGATGAAGTCGTGTAGACTAAACGCGTTGGTCTGTCAGTCAAAAGCTATCAATCCAGTTTGTGAGGATACTCCCTTCTTGAGCTCACACCTTGAAAAAGGTCCCAAGTTATTACTATTCTCCAGAATACTACATACCCATGTGGGTTTCCTTGGAAGAATCTCCGTATATACGTCTCATTTAGCGCGCTTGGGAATTGTGTCTTATACTATATATATATATATATATATATATATATATAGAGAGAGAGAGAGAGAGAGAGAGAGAGAGAGACCGAGACAGAGATCCAATAGATATTATATACTGTATGAGCTGTTTTTTAATTGTAAATGACACACATTAGCTGACTGTTTCCAGACACAGATTTTTATTTATTATTAAATATAGAACAATTAGCTATTAATGGCATTATTATGGTAAGCCTATAATTGAGTTTTAAAATGTTAACATTGTAAGATTTTAGAGCACCGCATGTTCTATTTAACTTGGGCTAAACTAGAAAATAGGTTAAAAAAATGCACAAGAAACACATTTCTAAGCTTTCTGTCAGTGCATGTGTGCGTGTGCAGGAGGCTTGTTAGCATAAGTACATACTCCAATTGTGAATTCTCAATTTTAGTCCATAAGTAATTCCAATGGAGTTAAAATTGAATGTACAGTTTGCACATCAGTGGTCCGTCCCTTTAAAAAATTCATCTGAGCCATTGTGGACACATACCCTGCTTAAAAAGAATTGTTTAATATGGCAATAAGGCACTTGCAGCAGCATCCACTAAACAACAATGTAGCTTAGCACACACTACTGCTAACCAAATGGCAGGTCTGTTGAAAAGCACAAGATGCTCAGTATATATGGAGGCAGTGTTTGTCTCCTGTAAAACAGATACTATTAATATTTCATGGTAACCCAGCATTGTACATTCAATATAAAATGCCTAACTCGCAAGCAGTATATGACTGGGAACACCAAACAAGCTTACATATATTGTGTTGCCAATGTCTGCCTTTCAGCTACGCCATTCCTTGACAATCCTCATCATGCCGCTACTGTCACTATCCTGCGTTGTGTTGGCTGCCTCGAATGGTTGCCTGCAGAGGTGGCCAGTTAGGAGGTGTGTATAGCTAACAAATGCACTACTAAACATTTGTCAATGGCTAGTTCAGCTAGAAATCACTAACATGAATAGACAGGATCATAGTCTCACTTCCCATCATTTCCTTAATCAACATCTATTATGACGCTGATCCAAAAATCAGAAGTTTAAAAGAAAAATAAATGTCTACTATCTAAAATTTATAATCCACTGGGCAGTAGATGCCTTCTATAAATCAATTTTATGCTGCACCAGCCCATATCATATGCATGACATAGTAATATGTGGAAGAATTAATTTACTGGCCAATTTATTATACATCTTGCATCCGATTTCTCATCCAGTCATTCATACTGTATTACAAGGTGGCAAGATCCCCTCAACTTGTAAAACAAGCTGCTACTTACTGATGGACATCAGCCATCAATGATTACAAAACATTGATGGTTTGAATTCAAAGCTTTATGTTTTGTCAGCGATGGCAGGGGTCAGACATACAGTATCTCTACATAAGAAAATTTGTACAAACAAAAGGACTTGTTACGGACTTATCACTTGCTAAGTATTTATTTATCTGTCTTACTGAAACGGGATTTAGCGCCCATTCTGTAATTCATCTTTGTATTATCTGTTAGCAGGATTTTGTGGTCCGTTTTTACAGAGGGCAGCACAGCTCCCCAGATTGTGCCTTGGGACATTTACCTTTATATTTGTATGTCAGACATACTGTATCACTGCCATCTAGTTCCTGTAGTGATGTGGCAACCGTTCTTTCTTTCCCTGAAACATGTTACTTGACCCTGCCCGCCCATCATTTGTACCTTAGCCCACCATCCCAATGCTGCCATGTCCCCACTTGACACCCACTGATGGTTGAAACCTACAATTATTTCCATTGATGGTTTCCTACCATCAATGGAAAGTACCTATGGCACATTGATTGACATCGGAAGTGTTGATGACCATCCATACTGCTGCATTAATGCTTTCATTTTAGACAATGATTTCTTTTAAATGAACCGTTAACATCAGGGTGCCAATTCTACGGGAATGGGAATGGCCAAGCAGATGGGGGCACTTTCTTTACACCAAAGCCTTCTTTACTTTCTATGCTGCCCGGTGAAGGGGGCATCTTCAGGACATCTTGGGGGCCTTGCCGTGCCTTGTTGGCAGCCTGAGCCCCCAAGTAACCACCACCCCAATCTCCATCTCCCACAACCCCTATTAAGCATTACAGATCAACAACGTAAATGTTGTAGAATCTTATTTAAATCCTGACAGAAAACTTAGATTACCATGAAATATTATTGCATATCATTTGATTAAATTGTTTGTTAGTCTACATGTATTGAGTTAACTGATCAATCATAGGTGAAGTCCCTAAAATAATTCTATGTCTGCAGTGCTGTCAGATCAAGGAACTGCTCAGAAAATACAAAGCATGAATCACTTAATTGTCTGTAGATACATAAAATTGATTAATAATGCTCATATTTGTTTCTCATTACGCTGATATTTCTTCCATCTGCTGCTGAAGTGTGGTCATTTTTACCCCTCTCCTGGCATTGGTGCTAGACACAAATCTGGTATATAATAGAATTTGATGTAAGCAAAACCACAGAACCAATGAAAGGAGGGTTAATGAAATTGTACAGTATGAGGCAGTGAGTGTGCCAACTGGCACCCAAATCATCTAACAGAAGCCGACACTCAGGGAACTGTGTGAATAAATCTTTCCACTCATTCATGTTACTTCTCAGTTCTGTCAAATTAAGTTTATAGTAGTATATGTTGAAGTTGTCGGTAAACAGTAAAGATGGATATGTAGTATTGTTTATCCCTTTCACTGCAAATGGTAGAATGAATTATGCTTCCCAACCCCTATCTAGTTACCAGGCATACAAGAGTAAACTTTGAAAAGCTCTTGAAAATTAGAGTAACCCTTTAACTTTAAAAGGTGATGGGCTGATACTGTGTCAGTAGAAACCCTCAATGATTTGATTTAATCTAGCATTCCTAGTTCCACGCATCCAGGGGGACTTGGATATTAATATAAAACAGACATGGAAAGTAATCACTAATACACTCTAAACATTCCCTAGTACAACTACACGTGTCTTGATTGTTACAACACTGTATAACAATACAATTCACATGGTGTCATCCTCAGTCAGTAGAAGCACCATGTTTGGTACTTGGGACAACTCATGAATGGCACACTTGCATACAGTACATCATTTTGAAGCCTGCTTCATCACTATAAAACAGTTGGTTATCCCCGTCAGGTTGGGTCACATGACATTTATGACAAAAACTATAAAACAGAAAAACAAAAAGTGTGAAAGCTGTAATTGGATCCTTTAAAAAGCACCACTGTGCTGACCAGCTCTTTTCTGCTGTGTGATCCTACTCACTGGGGACACTGGTATATTTTACATGGAGTCCCCAAGAGAGTCAGAGTCATCCAGGGACAGGGGTAGATACAGATCCTGTAAAAAAATAGCAAAAGAGGGATGTGTTAATATCATAAAACTGAGCTAGCTACAATTAAATAAGACGAGAGCTGAATAGGCTTAAGGCTATATAAAAGTCCTTCGTTTTTTTGTAATTGTTTTAGAATTTGTCGACTGTTGCTGGGTCGATTAGGCTTGGGGAATTTTTGTGAGTGATCAGGATTGGCCTATCAGGGAGCTTTTAGGAATGTCTTGCTTCATAAGGCTGGGGTGAGCCTGGCATCCATCTTATGGATTGGTGTTTGTCCCTCCCTCCCCATTTTTTCATTCTTTGTTCTGTTCTTACTAGCTCCTTGTTTATTAGGTGCTGTTGGGTGAGAAAGTGCTACAAACCAGCGGCCGCGTAAGGTGTTAGAATCCGTTGTGGAGCACATACCCTGTAAAAGGTGGCTAGTATGGCCTAAAACTGCTGGAGCACTTTGGGCATCTGTCTCTGTGGATACGCTTGTACTATCTGATAGAAGGTGTTGTGGGCCTTCACAGCTTAGCATACATTTTGTCACAGGGGGCGTATCAGTCGCCTCCCAATATTACTTCAGAATCATTTGGTTGAAGCTGTGTGTTTGTAGCATCCTTCTTAGATCTCAAAAAAATAAGTAAAAGTTTAAGCTCAGGGTCATACCTTATTAAATCCAAGTTATGACCTTCAACCAAACCAGTCTGTGTCCGTGTAGTTATTTTTAGTGATAAGATAGTTAAATAAGTTGTAGATATTGTTGGTTAATTGCAATAAAATTATGGATGCCTTATAGTTGTTTTGATTGATCAATCAATCAATCAATCATGATTCAGTAATGAAATCTCCTGGTACAAATATTCCTTCATCCACAATATATATTATTGATATACGGAAGAACTATGCTTGGAATAAAAATTAGTTTGAAATCCATTGTGATTCTTATACTACTTGCAAGTTCTAGAGTTCTTTTGAAACAATATAAATATATTCAATTGTCAAAATGGAAATTTAGAAGTGGAAAATGTAAGTAAATAACCGAGACCCCATGAGCTTTAGTGAATTTGATTGCTTGACAAATGTTAGATGATTTTTATAATTCTAGTAAAGTACAACGGCATATTAAATGATAATAGTCAACTGTTATTAAAGTTATTCAGATGGTATGAATATGGGCAGTTCATTTGTTTTAGTTAGAATTTATCATCTGCACCTGAAACATTGTCTCAGAAAATCCCCTAATACCGCCTAACAAACTAATAATAAAAGTTAAACATAGACTTATTGCGTTATATTACACTTGACTATCACAAAGAGTGTTTGCCATGGTAACTACTGTATAGTAGTTACAGCCAAAGAAAGAAAGAAAGTTATCACTACCACTCTAAGGGGAAAACTGTGAGGGGAAATCTTAAAATAATAATCTTTATTACTACAAATATACATAAAACATTACTACCAAAATATTTATGTTAATATTCATTAAGAAGTCAAGTTTAATGTAGTGAAGTTACAAATTTGAGAAAAGGCATCTACAATATAATTTACCTAATCAAGGGGCCAGAACTTTATGGGCCCCATAGTAACATTTTGAAGTGGCCCCGGCCTCAATGCAATTAGATAGTACATATTACCATTAGACAGTACATATTATGCTACACTGTAGTGTACCAGTACATATTGGTAGACACTAACCATTATAGCTATGCCGATGGACCTAGTTAATAATTGGTTGAAAAATGACCGCCATGCATTATTTTTATTTAATTAATTATTATTTAGTTCTCCCTGTGTATAGACGTGGTGTTCCAGACAAACACTGACGGGATCTCTAAAGCATTATACTATGGCTTTCTACAAAGTGCTTTGGTTATTACCATGGTACTTTACATCATTTCACTGCTTTTTAATTATATGGTGGATATCAATTTAGAAAAATTACATTAGCATAATTTCATGATTCATATGTAACATGATTCCATAATAAATATATACATATTTACTCTACTGGGGCAATTTCACTTGTCATCTATCTAGAAAATATAAGATAATTTAGCCAGATAGAGTTGTGAGTAACAAGGTTTTGGGGGGTTGGGATACCAATCATGAAGGAGAAGAAACATAATACCTTGTGCTTGCGAAGACTTCCAGGACTGGTTGGGGTGGAGATTGGGGACTGCTTGGATTTGGGCGTGGATAGCTGACTGCTTGATGTTCCATTAGCTGTTAATAAAAAACAAGTAAGATTCATTAATGATTTATTGCAAATTGTAGAGAATATACAGGCATACTGTATTACTACAATCATCCTTCATCCACCGAACAGTATGGAGTCTATCTCTCAGCCTACCACCTTAGAGAATGCTATCTGCTAAGTAAGTGCCTGATGCCATATTTCTGTTCTTGTCTTCTGAGGAGTCTCATAACAACTGTATAAGACAGTGTGGTAATTATGGCCCAGCACCTTATTTAACTGTAAAACAGCACTAAGACCAGTGGTGATCCCAGGCAATCTTGGTCTCGCTGAGGATATCCATAGTACCCCACTCAACAAGTCTGCTTCTCTAACCCCCCCCTTCTGAACACAGAGCAGAGCTTATATTGTTCCTGTACTCAGAAATTATACAGCATTTACCACTGAAACATGATAACTTTCATGCCTATAATCTTTTATACACAGTAAATGTTAGGGTTACCATAAGCCTGGTAAACCTTTTATCTGTTCTCTTTTCGAATGGTAAATTCTCTGACGTACAGATGTGCTCCAGACAATTTTTGAGGGGTGCACTCTGTGCCGTCCCCTCGTAGGTCCTGCATCCCTATAGTAACAGAGGTGCGCTGCTGCACATGTGCAACCTCTAACCCAATGCGCCTTCTGCTCATGTGCGTGTCACCACGTATTCTTCTTCCTCCATCCTCTGGACAGAGAAGACATGCTCCAGATTATCTCTCCATCTACTCTGAGACAGTGCTTCAGATATACCGGTGTATAGCTCTTGAATTTATACTGTTGTTCTGCTACCCCCCTACTCTGTCATACACATGTATCAAGCTATAGCCTTCATATCAATCTGCCATTGCCTTGAGGGTATAACATGACAAAATAAGCTTGCATAGTTAAAAAGGGTGATCTAAAGAATGAAAGCCTGCACCCTGCACATCACAATGTATCATCTTTTAAGAATATGTTATTCCTAATGGAAGTTCCTTATAAACATAAGTTCTGAGTATACACTGAGGTCTAACTTATTTGCTACCATGAGAACCCCATATGAGTATGAGGAGACTTCCCACCCACTGGCATTTGTCACAATAAATATTTCAGATGTTGATGTTCTGCACTTATAAATTCGCCAATGCTTAGCTTTCACAGTAAGTCAAATCTTATGCCTAACTATATTACATACCTTGGTATTTACAGAATGAACGATCTGTGCTCAGGCCTGCTGGAGGCCAGACCTTAGCAACATCACCATACCATTGACATGTACAGAATAAGACAGGGTGAAAGATATCTAGAGGACAGAGGGAATATGCTATTTCTACCTTTCTGTTAAATCCAGCATGCCTGCATGATTATATGGACAGCTGCTGACATTTAAGCAAAAGGGAAAAGATCACCAATGTGAAAATAAGACTGAAATAAATCTAAAATAAATTATTTCCACTGTGAAATTCTTATAAGAAGCTGTGACATACAGTATTATCATACACCAAATTAATATAGTTGTAAACTTGCCTGCTGCCATGGTCTTAATTTGTGGTACATAATTTTAGCCACACAGAAAACTAAAGTTACTTAGAAAAAAGTAATCTGGGTCTTGGAAACTAGTTGTTCTCACTTTAGTTATCTCTAGCCAATCGAGTTCAGTACAGGAATACCGACTTAAATCGAAATCCAAATAAGTATATATATATATATTTCTGTATATACATACAAAACAGTTCCAGAGTGCACTGTTCTATAATTAAATTAGATTATATTTGATTTTCAATATTCGTATATATATATATATATATATATATATATATATATATATATATATATATATATATATATATATATACAGGTTGAGTATCCCATATCCAAATATTCCAAAATACGGACTTTTTTGAGTGAGAGTGAGATAGTGAAACCTTTGTTTTTTGATGGCTCAATGTACACAAACTTTGTTTAATACACAAAGTTATTAAAAATTTTGTATTAAATGACCTTCAGGCTGTGTGTATAAGGTGAATATGAAACATAAATGAATTGTGTGAATGTAGACACACCTAGTTCAGTGCACAAAGTTGCAAAAAATATTGGCTAAAATTACCTTCCAGCTGTGTGTATAATGTGTATATGTAACATAAATGCATTCTGTGCTTAGACTTGGGACCCATCGCCATGATATCTCATTATGGTATGCAATTATTCCAAAATACAGAAAAATCCGATATCCAAAATACCTCTGGTCCCAAGCATTTTGGATAAGGGATACTCAACCTGTATATATATATATATATATATATTCACAGTTCAAAAGGCCAGCATTCCTTTGTTACATAAATACTTGCGTCCCGGTGCCATCTAATCCCACAAGGGATACATTGTATATAGTTTGCAGTAGTGGCACTCAGTGACGACTTCTCCACAGAATTAAACACCATCACTCTGGATTATGTCAATGTTTCAGGATCATTTATTTAGACCCTTTCGTTAGGATACAATCCTGAGGAAAGGGTCTAAATAAATGATCCTGAAACGTTGACATAATCCAGAGTGATGGTGTTTTAATTATTTGGAGACGTCGTCACTGAGTGCCGTTACTGCGGACTATATATATATATATATACAGATGTAGCCATGCTAATCGTGGCTCTGTCTGTGCCTGGGCACGCCTGGTAAGGCCGACCGCCGGGAGTGAACGGGGCGCGTGTGCATCGTACACACGTACACGCCCCATTCAAAGTGAACGGGAGTGTCTGTGTACACACGGCAGGTGCGCATAGGCACGATGCTTGCCCCCACCTGTGATGTAGCCACGCTCAATAAGCATGGCTCCAGCTGTATGTAGTATTTTTAGACTAAATGCACCTGTTATATGTATTTTCTTTTTTCATGTTGCTACAGTACATTTAAATGCAATTAAATGTGAGGATGCCAATTCCAAAACAAGTCATGGGAATCCTGAATGTTTTTTGCACTGCTTATACTAGAAATAACTGATTGGGTCTTGACTGATCACAGAGTAAATATTAGGGAGACTAATGCACAGAATGGGATGTGGAACTGTAAAAAGGGAGTAATACAGTAACATGTGTCAGGGAGAGTTTGTACGTAAAGGACCAAACAACCATCTCCAGAAAACATCATATACAGATGTGTCCTCATACATCTAGCCTCTATAAGCCATGCAGTGTGAGATGGGCAGGGCTTGACTGGCCCACAGGGAAAACCACTGGTGGGCCCCAGAAGTTTGAGCGCCCCCAGCTCCAGGCAGTGTTTGGCTATCACGGGTGTGTGTGTGTGTGTGTGTGTGTGTGTGTGTGTGTGTGTAGGGGCAGTGATGGGAACGGGATGGGACTGAGCTCGTAGCTGGCTCACCTCTGATCTCTGCAGACAGAGAGGGGTGGTGGGGGGTGCTTTCCCCCCCCCCCAGGCATCCCCCCAGCACACTTAAAAAATTACCTGTAGCCATACCTGAACCTATCTGGTAATAGAATTTCAGAGAATTGGTCACACGTGTTTGCAAAGACATGTTTAGCTGCTGAGCCGCGCCAAGGCCTCTCTGATATCAGCAGTCCTAACACTACATAATAGCAGTGCCTACATAGGGCCATGTGATTTGTCTACAGTAAGGCCTCATAATAAAGGCTCACCTCTGTTCTCTCCCTGACAGTCCTTTTATTTCCATTTGAGCACCTTATATTTGGTGATTTTGACTATAAATATGATTAGAAAAATACAAAGATTATATTTATAAGTTATAAATATTTTCCTTGTATTATTTTGATCATATTTAGAGTAAAAACTCAGGAGTATACTGGAGTATGAATGACAGGAGAGGATCCCCTGCCTACACGTCACTGCTTCCAATTAAATTCTAGCCTCATTCCACAAGGATGTGTGGAAACAATCATGCATTTGCACCCACAGTGAAAGTGATAAGGCATTAATGAACCCCTCCTGAGTCTCAAATAGCCGTTCTGCATGTTGTTCTTTTTAGAGCAAGGATTCCAGCTACGCCATTCAAAAAACTAAGAACAAGTTGATTAAAAAGAAAAGAGATGGGGTGGGGGGAGGCAGACAGACTAGGGTAAATCCAATATTAAAGTAATCTTTTGGCCACTGCTGAAATTATGGTAAGAATCTTTTAATTACCCTTAGTAAACCAAACTGATGGGTAAAAAACTCCCAGAATTACCCACTCCGAAGACGGAGGAGCATACATTTGTACTTGCCGCCAAAACTGTTTCATTGGGGGACAGTCCCATAAGTACTGATAAAGAGATCCCTCCCACTGACCACATTTAGGACATGAGCGAGAATCTGACAAACCCATTGTAAATCTCCTCTGAGGAGCAGTGACGTGCGGTGAGGTCATAGGCTGAGGAGTGTTTGTGTGTGTGTGTGTGTGTGTGTGTGTGTGTGTGTGTGTGTGTGTGACAGGCACCCAGAGTCATCGTGACGGCCCGAGTAAGTCAGCTCCAGCATGCTCCTGCTCCTCTCCAGTCTGCGCAGCTCACCTCCAGCCAGCAGCCACAGCAGACAGGCGAGGACAGGGCCCAGCCCCAGCCACCGCCAGTCACCGCCGACCCCCGCCGCTTCTTCCGCCCGCCGCATATGGTTGATTGGACAGAGGATCCAGCACTGGATCCGCTGTCCAATCACAGCTGCCTTGCTGGCATGGGCGTGGTGTCCCTGTTATTGGGCTTTTACAGCCCAAGTGCTTGGTCCCGACCCTGTTTAATCCCGTTCCAATTGCCAACGGTAGGCACTGCTATCAGTGCCTCCCAAACCAATTTAAGGTATTTAAATGATTAGCATAACATAAAGATGATACTTATAACACAAAATATGTGTCATAAGTATCTTCTTTCTATTATGTTAATCATTAATGACAGGGGAGGCACTGCCTCCCCTGACTGCACCTCCCTGCTGAGGAGACAAATATACCCATGGTATACTTTTAGAAGCATTGCTCTATAGGAGACAGCCTGCATGGTAGTGCAAGAGTTTGTACATTTACAGAAAGATCAGGAACATGTCATGCCAGCAGGACAATACTACCATCACTTTAGAAAGAAAAAAATCAATACTCAACCTACGTAAATTAAAATGCATAGATATTGCGTGATTATCTGTCAGGTCGACTCAAGACCTTATCAAATCATTAGACCAATCAGATGGCGGTAAATGAGTTGACACATGTTGAACAAAATACACAACTTATGCAAATATAATTTAATGCAAAAAGATACAGTAAGTAGAGGGTAAATCAAATTTCAATATAATATCAGTGATCGTCTAGGGCTTATGAGTTGTCATACTGTATCTACAAGTTGTTATAAATGGTTAAGCCCATGAGCAATGCATCTGCTGTAGTAAGTGGGTAACTAGCCTCTCCACCTTGGAATGCAGAGTTACGAAGGAATGGAAGAAATAGACTATGTCAACTATTAGAAGTGTCATTTTCGTATATATTTCCATGCAGCCCGGGAAGACATCAATAAAATATTGTTCTGAACTTCCTCAGGTAGAGAAGACTGCAAAGGATGGAGAAAAGAAACTAAAGACATAGTAGGGAGGACAGACTGCTCAAGCGGAGTATTTGCATAATTCTCTGAACATGTAACCAGTCCCTGATATACTGTATCTCATAATGCTAGCAAAATGATACAGCTAAAAGTTAGAGAAACCTATGCCACCCTATGGAGTCCACTGTTGGAGTTTAAATACGCAGACATTTATTCTGCAAGATACATTTCCTAAATTCTGTATCAGGGAATGAGTAGAAATGGGAGAACCTGGAGGGGATACAATAATCTAGGAAACAGTATCATCTTAATTAAATGAACCCAATTATGGTGTTCTGCTATAGCGGATGTAATCAGTAGGCAAATGTTAATAGGACAGAGTCTGTGGAGCTTTTTCGGGATTTGGACACCAAAGTACTTTAAAGAGGTAGATGCCTAGCTAGGTCGGTGAAACACACCTGTGCCAATGGGGCTTGGTATCCGCATGGAGCTGTACCACAGTGGATTTATCCCAGTTAACTATAAATTCAGAGCTAGTGTTATAAATATACGAAAGAGAGTGATGGGTTGTAGAAGCAAAAAGGAAAAAAGTTATTTGGTACAGGTTGAGTATCCCTTATCCAAAATGCTTGGGACCAGAAGTATTTTGGATATCGGATTTTTCCGTATTTTGGAATAATTGCATATCCTAATGAGATATCATGGCGATGGGACCTAGGTCTAAACACAGAATGCATTTATGTTTCATATACACCTTATACACACAGCCTGAAGGTCATTTTAGCCAATATTTTTAATAACTTTGTGCATTAAACAAAGTGTGTGTACATTCACACAATTCATTTATGTTTCATATACACCTTATACACACAGCCTGAAGGTCATTTAATACAATATTTTTAATAACTTTGTGTATTAAACAAAGTTTGTGTACATTGAGCCATCAGAAAACAAAGGTTTCACTATCTCACTCTCACTCAAAAAAGTCTGTATTTCGGAATTTTCCGTATTTTGGAATAGTTGGATATGGGATACTCAACCTGTAATGCTGTTAGTTTAACTTCATGCAAACCAATGGTGATGCCCTTAAAATAAGAGTTAGAGAGAAAACTGTGCTGTTTGTACTGCTTTCACTGCATACGAGTAGTGGGGGGATTAACAGGGAAGGCAGAACATGGCGCAATTTATTAGCCAAAACCTTTGCTAAGATTTGAAAATCTTGATTAAGTAACGTTATTGGGTTGTAAGAAGAGACAAGATCCACAGACTTATCTGGTTTTGGAATAAGTATAGTGTGTGCATGATTAAATTGAGGATAGGGAGCGCATTCTCTGTGCAATCTATGAAAAAGTGTGATGAGGAAGCATACAGTACATACTTGCCTACCTGACCCTCTCCATGAGGGAGAAAATGCTCTGTTCCTGGACTTTCCTGGTAATGTATGATTGCCATCACCTGTGGTGAAACACCTTTCTTATCAATTAACTAGCTCACCACAGGTGATGGCAATCATACATTACCAGGAAAGTCCAGGAACAGAGCATTTTCACCCTCATGGAGAGGGTCAGGTAGGCAAGTATGATACAGTAAAAGCTTATAAAACTCTGTGCTCTAACTGGCTGGGTCAGGGTACTTATTGGGTAAGGGCATTAGAGATGTGATAACAATACTATAACCGTCCCTGTGAATAAGTGTAGCCTCCGAGTCCGCTCATTCACCTCAGCACTGTAAAACTGCCCCTTGGACTTTTTACATGTTAGATAGGGAAAGCATTTGCTCCCTCCCCCACCTACTCCACTGTGTAAGTTACCTTCTAAGAAAGTCATTTATATAGAAATGTGTTAACTCATTGTGGGAACAAAAAACAAGTGCCATTCAGAAACCTACTCATTCTAATGTATAGTAGAGGCTTTTGATCTATATATAAAGAAATTACTGATCAGAATTTCAAAAGGCTAAGGCATACCTCCCAACATGACCCTCTCCAGGAGGGACAGAATGCTCTGCTCCTGGACTTCCCTCAATTTATTATTGCCATCACCTGTGCTGAAACACCTTTCTTATCCATTAACCTGTTCAACACAGGTGCCGGGAATCATACATTAAGAGAAAAGTCCAGAAGCAGAGCATTGTGTCCATCCTGGAGAGGGTCATGTTGGGAGGTATGGCTAAGGAGACCCAAATTCCTCTCTCATTTTTTTCAGCAAATACTGTATGTAACTGAACTGCAGGGACCATTGTAGAGAAATCATTGCAGTTGCATTAAGGGCTTGCTTGCTATAACTGACTAATATTCATATTCATACTTCGGTTTGTACAGTTTTGGTTCCATAGTATTTCTACATCTTGATTATAATCACCTATGCAGCTGACTTTTCCCTTATAGAAATCAGTATAATACAGAAGCCCAAACAGCTCTGCTAGACTCAGAGCAACTTATGCCCAAATGTATTATGCCTTGGAGAGTGACAAATTGCACAGTGACTAAGTACCAACCAAACAGCACCTAGCTGTCATATTTCAAACACAGCATGTAACATGGCAGTTAGGAGCTGATTGGTTGGTACTTTATCACCGTGCAATTTATCACTCTCCAAAGCTTGATAAATCTGGGCCTTAGTTTGCTCAACCTATATGATTGTATACTGTAAGAAGTTGTTCATACACATTTTTTACAATTAATGAATAAGCCATCTGTCTTCCTCTATGTAACACCCTCTAGAATATGTTAACACCACTTTCAGTGTTTAATGCAGATGACTATCACAGATGAGCATGCCTAAGGGTGTGTACATACGGTGAGATAAATCTGTAAGATTTTGACTATATAGTCAAAATCTTATGAAAAGTTAGTGCATATCTCATGGTGCTAGGCAGCTTGCGATACAGATTCGATCCGATGCGCGCTCCCGTGGGGTCGGTATCGTAAGGCTAGATAGACTGTGCAGGCAAGTCAACCTTGACTATCTAGTGTACTATCTAGTATAAAGTATAGTCAAAATTGGCACTTAGTCAAAATTGTACATAGACAAAATCTCAAGCACAGATAGTCAAAATGTGTCCTATCTGTACTATCTGGGCTCTGGGGGAGTTCAAGGGAAATCGCATAGTCAAAATCGAACATAGCAGGGATCTCACCGTGTGTACACACCCTAAGACCCTGGAAGGTTTTGCAGGGATAAGGGGTGTTGCCAAATCATGCAACCTGCAAAAGTGGTGTGGCCAAGTGGGAAACAGCATTAAAGGAGGAGTGGAACCTCAGTCTATAAAAGAGAGGGGATCCCCCTCCTTTGAAAGAAGACATCTTGAAGCTGGGGGGAGGGAGGTAGCTCCTGAACTCCCCCAGCTGCCATGATGCCCATCTAACGCACAAGGAGAAAGAGAGAGAGAGAGAGAGAGAGAGAGAGAGAGAGAGACCAAGAGAGAGGTTTGGAGAGGGACCTGGAGAAAGGGTAGATGTTATGGGGGTCATTCCGACCTGATCGCACGCTAGGATTTTTTGTTGCACTGCGATCAGGTCACTACTGCGCATGCGTATGCACCGCGATGCGGATCGTTGCTGAGCGATGGATTTAACGAAGAATCCATTCGCACAGCTGATCACAAGGAGATTGACAGGAAGAGGGCTTTTGTGGGTGTCAACTGACCATTTTCTAGGAGTATTTGGGAAAATGCAGGCGTGTCCAAGCGTTTGCAGGGCGGGTGTCTGACGTCAATTCCGGACAAGTACAGGCTGAAGTGATCGCAGCGGCTGAGTAAGTTCTGAGCTACTCAGAACTGCACAAAACTTTTTTGTAGTGCTCGGCTGCACATGCGATCGCACACTTGCAAAGCAAACATACACTCCCCTATAGGCCGGGACTATATGTTTGCAGCGCTGCAAAAAATAGCTAGTGAGCGATCAACTCGGAATGACCGACCCCCGTTATATCCAAATGGCCTAAAGGACCTCTGACATCACAGGGAGCTGCAAGGTCGGTGGGCTGCACTATCTGGTGGTGAGCTTCGAGCCCAAAGCTTGGCGAGCAAAGCAAACCTATTAAGGTACTTTTCAGGTCCCATGTTCCAACCTTTCTCCTCCCCATCCTGTCGTGGGTCATGTGGTGTTTGTGATGTCAGAGGTCCTTTTGCCTGGTAGAATTTAGCCTCAACCCTGGAGTAAGAGCTGTACAAGGAGAGAATCTGCAGCCAGAAGCTTGCAGTGTGAGCAGCCCAGGAAGATCTCCACCATATAGCAATCAGGAGAGGGTAAGAGCTGCAGAGGTATTGCAGAGAGAGGGAAGATGTGTCCCAAATTATAGAAAATGTAGTATTAAGTAAGAATAGGAGTCCCATATATATGAAAGCCTCCAGCAGCCTTTAGGAAGGGAGGAGTTCACTGTTCAGGCAATGTGGCTGTAGAGGAGCCATTCCTGTAGGACAGTGGTCTCCAACCTTAATTGGGGTGTGAGCTACTTTCGGAAAATAAATCCTCTGGAAGAGCTACCCCCTCCCCCTAATGTGCGTGCATTCCTGTGAAAGTGGGTGTGGCCTCGGGAAGTGGATGTGGCCTCAGAAAAATGGGTGTCCTCGCAACAGTAATACCCTTCTGCATAGTGCCAGATACACAAATAATCCCCCCCCAGCAGTGCCAGATACACAAATAATGCCCCCCAGCAGTGCCAGATACACAAATAATGCCCCCCTGCAGTACCAGATGCACAAATAATGCCCCCCAGCAGTGCCAGATACACAAATAATGCCCCTCAGCAGTGCCAGATACACATATAGTGCACCCCCAGCAGATACACAAATAATGTCCCCAAAAAATCAGCACAATGCAGGTGCATACTGATGGAGCATAATGAGGTTGTGGCACAGCCACATTATGCTCCATCAGAATACAATGCATTGTGCTGACTGCAGCTGTCACACACAGAAGCCTTTAATAATATTACTGCTGGCACTAACCCTGGGCGGTCCGGATGGCGTGGTGTGCGGGCTCCGTCACACTCCATGCGGCAACGGCTGCTCAGGGGAAAACATGGAGGGGGTATCGGTGCCATCAGCTCTCCCGAGTATACGTTGCTTCCGGCTGCGCACAGCCGCTCCCGGCCGCGCACAGCCACATAGAGTCCAGCGGTGCGCTACCCGTCGCTCGCAAGCAACGGGTTGGCGACCGCTGCTGTAGGAGAGTGGGCTGCAGCAAAGAGTACACTGCTGATAGTGCCAGAGCTGCATTGGAAGAGTCTGTATATTGCTGTCCCATGCATAGGTACTGAAACAGTGAGGGGCAGCTCCAGCCCCTACAATGTGTGACTAATTACTATGGGCTGGACCCTCCTCTGAGATCAGCCCTGTGCCCTTCTCACCTCCCACTGCATATGTTTCTCACCTCTTCCCCCTTCTTCCACCTTTATCCTCCACTTTGTCAGCTCCACTTTGTCCTCCCAACATTTCCAACTGGGTTCAGCTGAAAATGTACCCTATAAAGTCTGCACCGTGTATGCACTCATGATCCATAAAAGTGCATGGTTGTGTATGCTCCCATTAAGGCAGGAATGGGGAACCTTCGGCCCTCCAGCTGTTGTTGAACTACACATCCCAGCATGCCCTGCAACAGTTTTTGCATAGCCAAATAGCAACACTGTAGCAAGGCATGCTGGTATGTGTAGTTCAACAACAGCTGGAGGGCCGAAGGTTCCCCATCCCTGCATTAAGGGGTTGCATGTGGGAGCAGCTAGTTGCAATTGGGATGCAGCTGCATGTGCAGCCCATTCAAAGGTTAGCTGATGGTGGCTGACTCTGTGAGTAGATAGATAGAGATCTCTGTCATCAGGTAGGTGGTGTGGAGGGTAAGTCCAAATACCCCTGAGGAGGGGACATTTAGTGATTTAGGGGGGACAAAATTAAATTATATCTTGCCACCCCCAATCAAACAAGGTTCCGGCTCCCCTGGTCCAATGTGAAGCTGAGGGGGTGCAAAGAGGTAGATATGTGTGTGTGACCATCTGTATAATGCTGGCCTTTATAGAGTCGAGAGAGGCATACTGGGTTTGAGGCATTCTTTATATTTCTGCAGATAGGCAGAATGTAGTTTTACACCAGTGACCAATAATACACTTGTGTAGGGTGTTTCCTCCATAAAAGCTGAGATGAAAGCTGCTGGAGAGCAGTGAGAAATATAGTATGCTGGAGAACTACAGGCAATGCAGATTCTTGCAGAGGACAAGCCATGCGATCGCACTGGGCACCCGCGTTGCACTTTGTATCTGCTCCCCCTCTTCCCTACTCCTCCGCTTGGGAGGCGAAGTTTCATGGAATGACACTGTTGCGTAGTGACATCACAACGAAACCCCCCCAGCAGAGTAGTACCGGCGAAGCGGGAGCAGGAGATCTGTGCTGGCGCAGCGAATATACATACAGCATTCCCCTTGGCAACAAGCATTCCCCATGGCAACAAGCATTCCCCTTGGCAAAGAGCATTACACTTGGCAACGAGCATGGATCTCAGAGCATGAAACCCCTGGAAACGAGCATGACATCCAGCACATGAAACCCCTGGCAACAAACAGGTAATTTAAAAGTATTTAGACGCTTTACTGTAGGGCATAATGTATCACAGGCATTGCGGTGTATGGCATAATATGGTGCAAGTGGCATTTCTGTGTAGGGCTTAATATGGTAATATTTTAGTGAGGCCACGCCCCTTTGCATAAAATTGTTTTTTTATGCTTGCACTGGGAGCCAAATTGTCTAGAAACAGCCCTGATTACAGGCATCAGCCAATGAAAAGGACAGGTGGATCTGCATGTGTAAATTGCAAGTTATGCTTTTGTACTGTACATGTGCTTTAAAGCGACGATATGTCGCCCAATCCCATGGTTTGGAGCAACATTTAGGGCACATTGTCTAGTGTGTACCCATGATAAGCGTGCACCGATGGGTCACTAGCAACATCCCCCTGTCGGCCCTGCAGCAGGGCTGACGGGGGATGTCGCTAGCAATTATATGCTGCAGAATTGGGGGCGTGCCCTCGCGGTAAGTGGTGTGGTCTTGTGGTAAGGTGGCATGGCGTCGTAGCAAGCGCCACGATCGCAAGACCCCCCCATTTTTTGTCACTATGGGGGCATGGACAGCGCTCTCAGTAAGCTGCTGGTCATGCCCCCTGTCCCTCTCTGTGCGCACAGCATCTATCCACCGCTGCTCTACTCAGAACAGCGAGTGACAGGGAAAATCTCGAATCTGCCCAACCACCCGCAGTACACTGCGACCTGCAGGTGGGACAGCGGGACAGACCGTGAAAAACAGGACAGTCCCGCCAATATCGGGACAGTTGGGAGGTATGCAAATGTGTATGCACTTGCTGCATACCAGGTCCTGATGACGGCGATGTCTGGCTGGGTATACATCACTCTAAGGGGGTCATTCTGACCCGATCGCTCACTGCAGTTTATCGCAGCACAGCGATCAGGTCGGAACTGCTCATGCCAGCCGTTGTTGCCTAGTGATCGCCTCTGAGGCAGAGGCGGTCGCTGGGCGGGAGGGGGATGGACGGAGGCGCGGTTAGGCCAATGCAGGCGTGGCCAGACCATTGGGGGTCAGGCCGCGGCGGCTACGTGACGTCACACGCAGCCGCTGCGACCCGGGGCAGCGAAGAGGTTCTCCCGGTCAGCTGCAGGAGCTGCGCTGGATGGGAGTAACTCCTGAGATGCAAAAGCATCGCCGCTGTGCGATGCTTTGGCATTTCTGCGGGGTGGGTTGGCGGCACTGACATGCGGGGCGCACTAGCCCTGTGCTGGGCGTCCCCCTGCATGTCTGAGTGCCTGATCGTAGCTGTGCTAAATTTAGCACAGCTACGATCATCTCGGAATGACCCCCTATGTGTATCCAGCTTATGACTGTGCTGGTGAAGATGATGGAGTGTAATGTAACCATATTCATAAGACTGTCTATGCCATCTGACATGCCATGTATTTGAGCTGGAGGGAGAGGAGAAACTTGATGTAACTATAAACATGTCTTTTAAAGTCTTGTGTAGGAGGAGAGAAATAAAGGCGTATATTTTAATAGGAGAAGCTCTGGCCCCCAAATCATTTCAACATGAACTACTTCTGCATAATCTATACCGGTGTGTTACTGTTATAAAGTCTGCATGTGCAGGAACCCCCTTCTCAGGTATTGCCCACACCCTAGAGCAGAGCCGGCCCCAGGCATAGGCAAACTAGGCAAATGCCTAGGGCATTTGGTATGCCTAGGGGCACCAGCAGCTTCTGCTGATTAAAATGATATGTGGCATGCCTATATTCTGTGTGTAGCATTTCGTATGTAGATACAGCCACAGTCGTACACAATATATAGACATGCTGCACATGCTGCATATAATTTTAATCAGCAGAAGCTGCTTGTGCATCCTAGCCATATAGCAATGCAAATAAGTTGCATTTTCACCAAAAAAGGTGCCCAACGTTAGCTCAGGTGCCAGCTGACTCATGCCAGGCATCTGCTGCATGGCGCATTGAGACAAAATGTATCCAAGCAGAGGCAGAGGTCACAGTGTTAGCAGCCGTGTGACTGCTGTGTACAGGTGGGTTGGTTGTGCAATAGTGTTCGGCATATGTGTAAGGGGCATTATGCGTGCCATGTGTAAAATGCATTAATAATGTGTGGCATTATGTTTATAAGGACATTAATAATGTTTGTCATGTGTAAGGGGCATTACTGTGTGGTATTATGTGTATAAAGGCATTACTAATGTGTGGCATTATGTGTATAAGGTGCTCTACTGTGTGGTGTTACGTATAGAAAGGGCACTGTGGTGTAATATGAATAAAGAGCAATATGGTGTGGTGTATTGTGAATAAGGATCAATTCAGTGTGGTGTAATGTGAATAAGGGGCACTACTGTGAGGAGTAACATTTATAAGGTAAAGTGGTACTACTGTGTGATGTAACGTGAATAAGGGACACTATCGCATGATAAAATATGAGTAAATTTGCACTACTGTGTGGCGTAATTTGAATTGGGGGTATTATTGTGTGGCCATGCCCCTTGCCAGCAAAAAGAAGTCCCTGTTTAGGCTGTGCGCTGAATGTGCGCACTGTTCCTATTTAAAATATAGGGGGTAGGAACACCAAAATAAGGACTGCTATGGGTGATGGTGCTGGGAAAGTGGTGCAGGGTCAGAGGTGGACTGGCGGTGGTGCTAGGGGGCACCAGCCAAAATCTTGCCTAGGGCATCATATTGGTTAGGGCCGGCTCTGCCCTGGAGAACTAGCCAGGGGCAATTGGAGGTGTATCACTGCTAAATGCACCTTGCATCACACTGCACACTGAAGGGGTGTTACATCTGCATACAAATAGTTTGCAATAATGTAAAAGGTAAGGTCATGCATGATGAAGAAATACATTAGTTATAATATGTTTTAATGACACTCCCAGGGTCATATTACCAATAGACTGCATAAATCCATATTACCTTCTGTTAGAGAGTTGCAGGGAATGGCCTGAGGTCCTCAGGAGGTAATACATGACTATTGTGGTGTGCCCCTCTGCAATGAATAAGTTGTGTAGAATCATTTATGTGCATGCACGGACCTACAGATGTGTCCTCTTTCATATTTTGTCCGTGCGCTACAAGTCGCGTTACACATAACATGTGAGTGTCATATGACTGGGTAGCGCAAGCGTCTTTTTTGCTTTTTTTCACGTCTTAGACACAAAGTAGTGTGCATCCTATTACATTACTTTGTGTCTAACACACATTTTCACAGAAAAAAATGCAAAAAACATGATCGACGCTACCGAGTCCCGCCACAGCATGGCGCGACTTCAAGGGCTGTTTAGCGTGACTGCAGCAAGTATGTAAGAGGACACATCTGTATGGCGGCTGTTTGGCGATAGGAAATGGAAGGACCATGGCAGATGTATACCTGGTAAATCCTGGGCATCCTTAATACTGTATTTGTGGGTATTCCCTATCCTCCACCCCAAAAACACCCATTTTGGGACATGCTGCAACTTTTCTTTAACTACTTAACTGGCATGGTCAGATCACATGTGACTGCACCGGCCCACTGTATCCCCCAGTTTTTGACGAAGCGATACAGTATGTTTGGCAGATGTGTATAATATAATATTTAAAAAATATATTTTAAACTATATTAAATAAAAAATAAAAAGTATGTGAACAGGTTTAAAGGGAAAAATCACCAGTTTTAATTAATATGCGTCTTTCTTCACCAATAGCATCCATTTCAACATGCCAAGTCCCCTTCCTATCGGAGGGCTGGACAGTTGGGAAGACTAAAAACTTATGACACTAAGGAGAGGGTGAATTTAACTAGCTGTGGCAAATTACTCTGGCTAATTGATCCCCGGGTTAAGGGGGGGGGGGGGTTTCAGTTGTACCCGATAGCCGTCATTATCTGGGATTTTGTTTCACATGTCCGGTAGCATGAGTAACAAAATCCCTGATAAGTGCCATTTTTTTCATACAAAATTGCGGAAACACATGAATCTGGGAACTTATGCCAGAGCCATGTATTTTGTCATGTAAAAGGATTTATTTTGTCCAAAAAAAATGGTCTGGAACTGAATTGCCTGATAACAGCATTGGGCAAAAAATCACGATAAACAGCCCTTTTCTTTTTGGATGAACTTTTAACGAAACAATTAAATTCCTCCTTACCATAACATGTCTATCCTGATAGTGTTTCCCATTATGGGGTATCTGCTGTAAATATATATATATATATATATATATATATATATAATGTATTTAGAAGATCACAACATAGTTTCCAACATTTCGGGGTTGTTGTCAAGGTGTGGCAAAGGGGTTAACAACTCTGAATCGTTGGAAACTATGTTGTGATCTTCTAAATACACTCAACTTTTTTGAAAGTCTCTGAGTGCTGCAGCCATTCTTTGTTAATCTGCATCTACCTCACTGAGGGTACCGCAGCTGATTGCCACACAGTGGAGTGCCAGGCTGTCTTTACAAAATAAATTATAATTAAAAAGCTCAGTTTTAAATGTATTAACTTGAACCCTCAAAACAATGGATGAGAACAAACATAGCAAATATGTTCACAGGGCTGTAATGCTGCAAATATATATATACAGTATATCTAAATATCTATCTATCTATCTATCTATCTATCTATCTATCTATCTATCTATCTATATATATATCTTAGAGATGTGCGGCGGATACTTTTCGGGCTTCGTGTTTTTGTTTTGGATCTTCGGTCGTGTTTTGGATTGGCAAAACTACACTTTCGGGTTTTGGATTTGGTTTTGGATCTGGGTGTTTTTTGAAAAAACAACAACTCATAAAAACAGCTAAAATCTTAGAATTTGGGGGTAATTTTGATCCTACAGTATTATACATTAATTTCCACTCATTTCCAGTCTATTCTGAACACCTCACAATGTTGTTTTTAGGCCAAAAGGTTGCACCGAGGTAGCTGGATGACTAAGCTAAGCCACACAAGCGACACAAGTTGGCGGCACAAACACCTGGCCCATCTAGGAGTGGCACTACAGTGGCAGGCAGGATGGCAGTTTTAAAAACTAGGCCCCAAAGGGCACATAATGCAAAGTAAAAAAAGAGGTGCAAGATGGAATTGTCCTTGGGCCTTCCCACCCACCCTTATGTTGTATAAACAGGACATGCACACTTTAACAAACCAATCATTTCAGCAACAGGGTCTGCCACACGACTGTGGTTGAAATGACTGGTTTGTTTGGGCCCCCACCAAAAAAGAAACAATTAATCTATCCTTGCCCAAACTGGCTCTACAGAGGCAAGATGCTGTCCTCATCCTTATCCTCCGAGTTCTCACCCCCTTCAGTGTTTACATACTCATCCTCATCCTCACAGAGAAATAATTCAACACCGAAGAGATGGATTTTTTGGTATTTTGCCCAGGCATGACAATGGGCTTTTTTTAATCCCATGGCCAACAACTGTCTCCACTTTTTTTTTTTTTATTCAGGAGGGAGGAGTACTTCCATCTTCACGAAAAGCTGAACCACCAGTCATGAACATAGGCCAAGGCTTTAGCCTTTCCTTGCCACTTTGTGTCGTGAGTGGCATATTGTCAATTTTACGTTTCTTATCAGATAATTTCTTTTTTTTTGGGGGGTACTTAATTTTTGGTTCTTGGATTTTATATGCCCTCTATGACATTGGGCATCGGCCTTAGCAGACGACGTTGATGAAATTGCATCATCAATGTCATGCCTGGTGGCAGCAGCAGCTTCAGCACTAATACTAGAAGTGGTTCCTAATATTCCACTATTTTTTCAGCCACATTTTTGTTCTCCATTTCACAGGACAGCACCCCTTTACTATTACAGCACACAGAACAGTGCCCCTTTATTTTCACAGCACCCCTGTAATTTTAGAGCATACAAGACAGGGCCAGTGTACTTTTATTTTAACAACAGCACCCCTGTATTTTTACAGCATACAGGACCAGTGTAATTTTATTTTAACAACAGCACCCCTGTATTTTTACAGCATACAGGAACAGTGTACTTTAATTTTATGTTTACAGCATACAAGACAGGGCCAGTGTACATTGATTGTCACTGCACCCCTGAATTATTACAGCATACAAGACAGGGCCTGTGTACATTTATTTTACTGCACCCTAGAATTATTACAGCATACAAGACAGGGCCAGTGTACATTTATTTACTGCACCCCAGAATTTTTGCAGCATACAAGACAGTGCCAGTGTACATTTATTTTACTGCACCCCAGAATTTTTGCAGCATACACAAGAGGGCCAGTGTACATTTATTTTACTGCACCCCAGAATTATTACAGCATACAAGACAGGGGTGTGTGGCATGGACGGTAGATAGTAACTAGGTCGACAGTGTCTAGGTCAACCACTATTGGTCGACAGGGTCTCTAGGTCGACATGGTCTAGGTCGACAGGTCAAAAGGTCGACATGAGTTGTTTATGTTTTTTTGGTGTCGTTTTCTTCGTAGAGTGACTGGAAACCCCAATTAGTGCACCGTGTCCACTTGCAAGGCTCGCTTCGCTTGCCATGCTTCGGGCAAGGTGCCTCGCTTCGCTCGACACAGATAAACCCACTCATCTGTAATATATATATTAGAGGTTGTCTCCATTCCATTCCACTCTTTTTATATCCCTTTCCTGTTTTATACAGTTTAATTACCTTTTCCCGCAGAACCTTTGACAATTCTTTTGCTTTCCCCATGACTCAGAATCCAGACACGTCAGTGCAGCACTGGATGAAAGATGCAAGGGTCTTTCAGGAGTCCAAAAACTCACTGACCTTTTATACACACACACTGATTACAAGCAAACAGATCACAGGTGAGGATGGTTACCTTTAGTAGCCATTCAAACCCGTTTGTGTCAACTTGTGTGCATGTTATCAGGCCAAAATCTCCAGGGTATGTAAACTTTCGATCAGGGTCATTTTTGTATTTTCTGTTGTCATTATGATTTAAAAAGAGTAAACACAGTTGTTTGACAATAAATGGCTTCACCCAACCACTAACCACGAGTGAAAGAAAAGTTTGTGAGTTATCATTCATATTCTCTGACAAATGGCCAGAAAATCACAAATTCTGCTAGGGTATGTAAACTTATGAGCACATCTGTATATACATTAGAGATGAGCGGGTTCGGTTTCTCTGAAACCGAACCCGCACGAACTTCATGTTTTTTTTACGGGTCCGAGCAGACTCGGATCCTCCCGCCTTGCTCGGTTAACCCGAGCGCGCCCGAACGTCATCATGACGCTGTCGGATTCTCGCGAGACTCGGATTCTATATAAGGAGCCGCGCGTCGCCGCCATTTTCACACGTGCATTGAGATTGATAGGGAGAGGACGTGGCTGGCGTCCTCTCCATTAGAAATTAGATTAGAAGAGAGAGAGAGATTGTGCAGAGTCAGACAGAGTTTACCACAGTGACCAGTGCAGTTGTTGTTAGTTAACTTTTATTTATTTTAATATAATATATCCGTTCTCTGCTATATCCGTTCTCTGCCTGAAAAAAAACGATACACAGCAGCAGCCAGTCACACAGTGTGACTCAGTCTGTGTGCACTCAGCTCAGCCCAGTGTGCTGCACATCAATGTATAAAAGGCAAAGCTTATAATAATTGTGGGGGAGACTGGGGAGCACTGCAGGTTGTTATAGCAGGAGCCCCCAGGAGTACATAATATTATATTAATTTAAAATTAAACAGTGCACACTTTTGCTGCAGGAGTGCCACTGCCAGTGTGACTAGTGGTGACCAGTGCCTGACCACCAGTATAGTAGTATATTGTTGTATGTATTGTATACTATCTCTTTATCAACCAGTCTATATTAGCAGCAGACACAGTACAGTGCGGTAGTTCACGGCTGTGGCTACCTCTGTGTCGGCAGTCGGAACTCGGCAGGCAGTCCGTCCATCCATAATTGTATTACAATATATACCACCTAACCGTGGTATTTTTTTTTCTTTCTTTATACCGTCGTCATAGTGTCATACTAGTTGTTACGAGTATACTACTATCTCTTTATCAACCAGTGTACAGTGCGGTAGTTCACGGCTGTGGCTACCTCTGTGTCGGCAGTCGGCAGGCAGTCCGTCCATCCATAATTGTATTATTATTATAATATATACCACCTAACCGTGGTTTTTTTTTCATTCTTTATACCGTCATAGTGTCATACTAGTTGTTACGAGTATACTACTATCTCTTTATCAACCAGTGTACAGTGCGGTAGTTCACGGCTGTGGCTACCTCTGTGTCGGCAGTCGGCAGGCAGTCCGTCCATCCATAATTGTATTATTATTATAATATATACCACCTAACCGTGGTTTTTTTTCCATTCTTTATACCGTCGTCATAGTGTCATACTAGTTGTTACGAGTATACTACTATCTCTTTATCAACCAGTGTACAGTGCGGTAGTTCACGGCTGTGGCTACCTCTGTGTCGGCAGTCGGCAGGCAGTCCGTCCATCCATAATTGTATTATTATTATAATATATACCACCTAACCGTGGTTTTTTTTTCATTCTTTATACCGTCGTCATAGTGTCATACTAGTTGTTACGAGTATACTACTATCTCTTTATCAACCAGTGTACAGTGCGGTAGTTCACGGCTGTGGCTACCTCTGTGTCGGCAGTCGGCAGGCAGTCCGTCCATCCATAATTGTATTATTATTATAATATATACCACCTAACTGTGGTATTTTTTTTTCTTTCTTTATACCGTCGTCATAGTGTCATACTAGTTGTTACGAGTATACTACTATCTCTTTATCAACCAGTGTACAGTGCGGTAGTTCACGGCTGTGGCTACCTCTGTGTCGGCAGTCGGCAGGCAGTCCGTCCATCCATAATTGTATTATTATTATAATATATACCACCTAACTGTGGTATTTTTTTTTCTTTCTTTATACCGTCGTCATAGTGTCATACTAGTTGTTACGAGTATACTACTATCTCTTTATCAACCAGTGTACAGTGCGGTAGTTCACGGCTGTGGCTACCTCTGTGTCGGCAGTCGGCAGGCAGTCCGTCCATCCATAATTGTATTATTATTATAATATATACCACCTAACTGTGGTATTTTTTTTTCTTTCTTTATACCGTCGTCATAGTGTCATACTAGTTGTTACGAGTATACTACTATCTCTTTATCAACCAGTGTACAGTGCGGTAGTTCACGGCTGTGGCTACCTCTGTGTCGGCAGTCGGCAGGCAGTCCGTCCATCCATAATTGTATTATTATTATAATATATACCACCTAACCGTGGTTTTTTTTTCATTCTTTATACCGTCGTCATAGTGTCATACTAGTTGTTACGAGTATACTACTATCTCTTTATCAACCAGTGTACAGTGCGGTAGTTCACGGCTGTGGCTACCTCTGTGTCGGCAGTCGGCAGGCAGTCCGTCCATCCATAATTGTATTATTATTATAATATATACCACCTAACCGTGGTTTTTTTATACCACCTAACCGTGGCAGTCCGTCCATAATTGTATACTAGTATCCAATCCATCCATCTCCATTGTTTACCTGAGGTGCCTTTTAGTTCTGCCTATAAAATATGGAGAACAAAAAAGTTGAGGTTCCAAAATTAGGGAAAGATCAAGATCCACTTCCACCTCGTGCTGAAGCTGCTGCCACTAGTCATGGCCGAGACGATGAAATGCCAGCAACGTCGTCTGCCAAGGCCGATGCCCAATGTCATAGTACAGAGCATGTCAAATCCAAAACACCAAATATCAGAAAAAAAAGGACTCCAAAACCTAAAATAAAATTGTCGGAGGAGAAGCGTAAACTTGCCAATATGCCATTTACCACACGGAGTGGCAAGGAACGGCTGAGGCCCTGGCCTATGTTCATGGCTAGTGGTTCAGCTTCACATGAGGATGGAAGCACTCAGCCTCTCGCTAGAAAACTGAAAAGACTCAAGCTGGCAAAAGCACCGCAAAGAACTGTGCGTTCTTTGAAATCCCAAATCCACAAGGAGAGTCCAATTGTGTCGTTTGCGATGCCTGACCTTCCCAACACTGGACGTGAAGAGCATGCGCCTTCCACTATTTGCATGCCCCCTGCAAGTGCTGGAAGGAGCACCCGCAGTCCAGTTCCTGATAGTCAGATTGAAGATGTCAGTGTTGAAGTACACCAGGATGAGGAGGATATGGGTGTTGCTGGCGCTGGGGAGGAAATTGACCAGGAGGATTCTGATGGTGAGGTGGTTTGTTTAAGTCAGGCACCCGGGGAGACACCTGTTGTCCGTGGGAGGAATATGGCCGTTGACATGCCAGGTGAAAATACCAAAAAAATCAGCTCTTCGGTGTGGAGGTATTTCACCAGAAATGCGGACAACAGGTGTCAAGCCGTGTGTTCCCTTTGTCAAGCTGTAATAAGTAGGGGTAAGGACGTTAACCACCTCGGAACATCCTCCCTTATACGTCACCTGCAGCGCATTCATAATAAGTCAGTGACAAGTTCAAAAACTTTGGGTGACAGCGGAAGCAGTCCACTGACCAGTAAATCCCTTCCTCTTGTAACCAAGCTCACGCAAACCACCCCACCAACTCCCTCAGTGTCAATTTCCTCCTTCCCCAGGAATGCCAATAGTCCTGCAGGCCATGTCACTGGCAAGTCTGACGAGTCCTCTCCTGCCTGTGATTCCTCCGATGCATCCTTGCGTGTAACGCCTACTGCTGCTGGCGCTGCTGTTGTTGCCGCTGGGAGTCGATGGTCATCCCAGAGGGGAAGTCGTAAGCCCACTTGTACTACTTCCAGTAAGCAATTGACTGTTCAACAGTCCTTTGCGAGGAAGATGAAATATCACAGCAGTCATCCTACTGCAAAGCGGATAACTGAGTCCTTGACAACTATGTTGGTGTTAGACGTGCGTCCGGTATCCGCCGTTAGTTCACAGGGAACTAGACAATTTATTGAGGCAGTGTGCCCCCGTTACCAAATACCATCTAGGTTCCACTTCTCTAGGCAGGCGATACCGAGAATGTACACGGACGTCAGAAAAAGACTCACCAGTGTCCTAAAAAATGCAGTTGTACCCAATGTCCACTTAACCACGGACATGTGGACAAGTGGAGCAGGGCAGGGTCAGGACTATATGACTGTGACAGCCCACTGGGTAGATGTATGGACTCCCGCCGCAAGAACAGCAGCGGCGGCACCAGTAGCAGCATCTCGCAAACGCCAACTCTTTCCTAGGCAGGCTACGCTTTGTATCACCGCTTTCCAGAATACGCACACAGCTGAAAACCTCTTACGGCAACTGAGGAAGATCATCGCGGAATGGCTTACCCCAATTGGACTCTCCTGTGGATTTGTGGCATCGGACAACGCCAGCAATATTGTGTGTGCATTAAATATGGGCAAATTCCAGCACGTCCCATGTTTTGCACATACCTTGAATTTGGTGGTGCAGAATTTTTTAAAAAACGACAGGGGCGTGCAAGAGATGCTGTCGGTGGCCAGAAAAATTGCGGGACACTTTCGGCGTACAGGCACCACGTACAGAAGACTGGAGCACCACCAAAAACTACTGAACCTGCCCTGCCATCATCTGAAGCAAGAAGTGGTAACGAGGTGGAATTCAACCCTCTATATGCTTCAGAGGTTGGAGGAGCAGCAAAAGGCCATTCAAGCCTATACAATTGAGCACGATATAGGAGATGGAATGCACCTGTCTCAAGTGCAGTGGAGAATGATTTCAACGTTGTGCAAGGTTCTGATGCCCTTTGAACTTGCCACACGTGAAGTCAGTTCAGACACTGCCAGCCTGAGTCAGGTCATTCCCCTCATCAGGCTTTTGCAGAAGAAGCTGGAGGCATTGAAGAAGGAGCTAACACGGAGCGATTCCGCTAGGCATGTGGGACTTGTGGATGCAGCCCTTAATTCGCTTAACAAGGATTCACGGGTGGTCAATCTGTTGAAATCAGAGCACTACATTTTGGCCACCGTGCTCGATCCTAGATTTAAAGCCTACCTTGGATCTCTCTTTCCGGCAGACACAGGTCTGCTGGGGTTGAAAGACCTGCTGGTGACAAAATTGTCAAGTCAAGCGGAACGCGACCTGTCAACATCTCCTCCTTCACATTCTCCCGCAACTGGGGGTGCGAGGAAAAGGCTCAGAATTCCGAGCCCACCCGCTGGCGGTGATGCAGGGCAGTCTGGAGCGACTGCTGATGCTGACATCTGGTCCGGACTGAAGGACCTGACAACGATTACGGACATGTCGTCTACTGTCACTGCATATGATTCTCTCAACATTGATAGAATGGTGGAGGATTATATGAGTGACCGCATCCAAGTAGGCACGTCACACAGTCCGTACTTATACTGGCAGGAAAAAGAGGCAATTTGGAGGCCCTTGCACAAACTGGCTTTATTCTACCTAAGTTGCCCTCCCACAAGTGTGTACTCCGAAAGAGTGTTTAGTGCCGCCGCTCACCTTGTCAGCAATCGGCGTACGAGGTTACATCCAGAAAATGTGGAGAAGATGATGTTCATTAAAATGAATTATAATCAATTCCTCCGCGGAGACATTGACCAGCAGCAATTGCCTCCACAAAGTACACAGGGAGCTGAGATGGTGGATTCCAGTGGGGACGAATTGATAATCTGTGAGGAGGGGGATGTACACGGTGATATATCGGAGGGTGAAGATGAGGTGGACATCTTGCCTCTGTAGAGCCAGTTTGTGCAAGGAGAGATTAATTGCTTCTTTTTTGGGGGGGGTCCAAACCAACCCGTCATATCAGTCACAGTCGTGTGGCAGACCCTGTCACTGAAATGATGGGTTGGTTAAAGTGTGCATGTCCTGTTTTGTTTATACAACATAAGGGTGGGTGGGAGGGCCCAAGGATAATTCCATCTTGCACCTCTTTTTTCTTTTCTTTTTCTTTGCATCATGTGCTGATTGGGGAGGGTTTTTTGGAAGGGACATCCTGCGTGACACTGCAGTGCCACTCCTAGATGGGCCCGGTGTTTGTGTCGGCCACTAGGGTCGCTTATCTTTCTCACACAGTCAGCTACCTCATTGCGCCTCTTTTTTTCTTTGCGTCATGTGCTGTTTGGGGAGGGTTTTTTGGAAGGGACATCCTGCGTGACACTGCAGTGCCACTCCTAGATGGGCCCGGTGTTTGTGTCGGCCACTAGGGTCGCTTATCTTACTCACACAGCGACCTCGGTGCAAATTTTAGGACTAAAAATAATATTGTGAGGTGTGATGTGTTCAGAATAGGCTGAAAATGAGTGTAAATTATGTTTTTTGAGGTTAATAATACTTTGGGATCAAAATTACCCCCAAATTCTATGATTTAAGCTGTTTTTTAGGGTTTTTTGAAAAAAACACCCGAATCCAAAACACACCCGAATCCGACAAAAAAAATTCGGTGAGGTTTTGCCAAAACGCGGTCGAACCCAAAACACGGCCGCGGAACCGAACCCAAAACCAAAACACAAAACCCGAAAAATTTCAGGCGCTCATCTCTAATATACATACAGATGTATGTATATATATGTTCCAGCATAAGTCTAGAATGCCTGGAGCAATTTACACCAAACTTGGTACACATATGCTTTACAACCTGGAAAGAAATACTGTGGGGGTAAATACTGTGGGGGTAAATACTGTGTCTAGAGGTGGGGGTAAGAAGGGGGTGACATGTAAAAATGCTTAGTTTTCGGGCATAACTCTGGAATGCCTGGAGCAATTTACACCAAACTTGGTACACATATGACTTACAATCTGCAAAAAAATACTGTGGGGGTAAGACACCCCTAGCTCCCCTAGGGATAGGGGTGGGAAGGAGATGACATGTAAAAATCCATCGTTTTCGGCATAACTTTGGAATGGCTGGAGCAACTGACACAGAGGCACACATAGGTAGGGGCAGAGGCATCCACGCTGAAGGGCAGAGGCACCCACGGGTAGGGGCAGAGGCACACACGGGTAAGGGCACAGGCACCCACGTGTAAGGGCACAGGCACCCACATGTAAGAGCAGAGGCACCCATGGGAAAGGATAGAGGCACAAATGGGTAGGTGCAGAGGCACACGCGGGTAGGGGCAGAGGGTATGGGCAGAGGTACCCACGGGTAGGGGCAGAGGCACACATGGGTAGGGGCAGAGGCACACACAGGTAGGGGCATAGGCATACGGATAGGAGTAGAAAGGGAAAGGGTGTAGAGAAGGGAAGGAAAGGGCAGTTCTGCTGGGGGGGAAAAAAATCGCAACTCACTAGTGGCTAGTTTGCGGGCATGGACCATCATCAAAGCCATGCCGATAATTCCCAGCATACCTGAGAAATAGTCTCAGGCAGGCAACCAATTATGGCAAATCCCGGCAGGCTACTGGGTGATCTGACCCTGAGGCATTGTGAAGTTTATTTAAGAAATATCACAGCAATATGTATTGCCACAATCCTTTTATATTTATCGCCGGGTTGGTATGTTATGCCGGCTGCTGGGATCCCTGCGGTCAGTATACCAACACTGGGATCCCGGCAGCAGAATGCCGGTGGGGGCGAGCGCACCAAAGCCCCTTGCAGGCTCACTACGCTTGCCACGCAGTGGGCTCGGTGGCTTGCTGTGGTCACCACACATCTGTTCCCACTCTATGGGTGTCGTAGACACCCACGAGTGGGAATAGACCCTCTGGATCGGCATTCCGACTGCTGGTATTTTTAGCATTCGAGATCCCGGCGTCGGCATGCTGATCCCGAGTGCCAGTAACATAACCGCATCCCCATATGGCCATCTCAGGAGAGCAGTAGAAGGGGCATCTAACTGAACAAAATATTTGTATTTAAGCCTTTTTAAAAAAATATTACACCATGATAAATATGTTTCACATTTTATACTTTTTTATATCTACATTTTTTGTTTCCTTTTTTTTTTTAAATAAACTGAAAGCTATAAGTCTGGACATACAGCTCACCCCACATGTGTGAAAAAGCCAAGACAGTTCATATAGTATGTATCCAGACTGGCCAGAAAGGCGCTCAGTTCAGCCTTACCACTTTCAGCCAGTATCGCCTGGGAACCGAGAATCACTCAGCTGCTTGACAACATTTTATTAATAAAATGCTGCGATCACTGAATTTTCATTAGTGTTATAAGTGGCAATATAAAATCCCTGCATCTTCACAAATAGGCTCATATGTAGTACAGCACAAAACTAAATAATGCTGCCAGGTCCCTGTAAGTGTAGATGTGGGCAAAACAAATTTGCACAAAACACCTTAAGGCCCAAAGTATTTATAATGGTTACAGTAATTAGGATGGAATGTCTATTGCAACATATACCTCATATACGTTTACATTTATATAAGGGTATTATTGACCATTATGGAAGTTTACCTAGCCATTTTCCCTAATGTTGCTAATCAAGCATATTTTATTGGGTCTATGGAAGCACTTCAAAGAAGAACAATGGGGGTCATTCCGAGTTGTTTGCTCGCTATTTTTTTGTCGCAACGGAGCGAATAGTCGCTAATGCACATGCGCAATGTCCGCAGTGCGACTGCGCCAAGTAAATTTGCTATGCAGTTAGGAATTTTACTCACGGGATTACGAGGTTTTTTCTTCGTTCTGGTGATCGTAATGTGATTGACAGGAAGTGGGTGTTTCTGGGCGGAAACTGGCCGTTTTATGGGTGTGTGTGAAAAAACGCTACCGTTTCTGGGAAAAACGCGGGAGTGTCTGAAGAAACGGGGGAGTGTCTGGGCGAACGCTGGGAGTGTTTGTGACGTCAAACCAGGAACGACAAGCACTGAACTGATCGCAGATGCCGAGTAAGTTTGGAGCTACTCAGAAACTGCTAAGAAGTGTCTATTCGCAATTCTGCTAATCTTTCGTTCGCAATTTTGATAAGCTAAGATTCACTCCCAGTAGGCGGCGGCTTAGCGTGTGCAAAGCTGCTAAAAGCAGCTTGCGAGCGAACAACTCAGAATGACCCCCAATGAGCAGGAAAACCAACTTCCCTCAAGGATATATTTGCAGCAGAGGCTCAGCTAGTAAAATGAATGGGGGCTAAGGTGGTGACCCTAAAGCAGGCATGTCCAAACTGCGGCCCTCCAGCTGTTGTGAAACTACATATCCCAGCATGCCCTGACACAGTTTTGCTGTCAGAGAATGCTAAAGCTGTGTCAGGGCATGATGTGAAGTGTAGTTTCTCAACAGCTGGAGGGCCGCAGTTTGGACATGCCTGCCCTAAAGTGTTTATATATATATATATATATACATACACATACATACACACACCTATATCACACTTCATATTAATAAAGGGATCACTGAGCCTATTGTAGCAGCTGTCATTCTGAATAGCTCTTGCATTTCTATTATCTCTATATGTTTACATCAGGTGTTGTAAACTAAAAATCAGAATTATTTATTAGGTTTGGAACATGAGGCATTGTTTCCCCTGCACAAAGGCATCTGCTGCATCCCCAGAGCAGTCAGGGAGAGAGCCCCTGGGAGGGAATGTAAACTCAGGACCTGACTGGCAGTACACTGTATCTGCATGCTATAATTGCAGCAGCCTGGTGGAAATGCTTTTGTCTCCCTTCTCCAACCCCTCCATTAAGTAAGCATGAAATTAAAGCCCAGAAAACATCCCTTGCTGATTAGATTGTCTTGTTTCTGAGATTAATTTGTAACTATTACAATACTAGGCATTTTGAATTGCTTGCTAAGGCATTGTAATGTTCTTACTGTACTTGATTAAGAATTAATCACAGAACAACTTCACTTAAATACATATTGATAAATACATTTAAAGCTATAGGCATCTGTGTGTCTAGATTATGAAGTCACAGTCATTGTGTCTGGGAGTAATGTCTACATACAGATGGGTGAAGTTAGGACAACGCTACCATTACACATCAGTATTCTCACAGCAGAGTTTTACTCCATGGGACATTAATACAGCATATAAGAATAAAATAATTAGTACTCAATTTCATATGCAGTCACATTTCATCTCAGGACAACATGCTTGGCGTAATGGTTAGCATTATTGACCCAAAGTACTGAGGTCTTCGTTTCGATTTCCACCCACTTTGAACGTTCCCACCATGTTTTGATGGGTTTCTTCAGGCTACTATGGTTTCCCGCAAAATCTAAAAACATACTGCTAGGTTAATTGAAAACTTAAAGTAACCCTATTGTGTAAATGTGTGAATGTATGTGTGTTTAGGGCAGACTAGAGGGGTCAAGTGGTTGTTATCTGCCATCAAATTGTATGTTCCTATGTTACATGTGGTATGTACTGTATACTGTATATACTGTATACTGTATATACTGTACAGTACATGTGGTAGGGAATATAGGGCCTGATTCAGAGACGGATGTAAATTCAAAGCCGCTTGTAAGCAGCTTTGAATTTCCATCCAATTTGAAGGAGGAACATTTAGGAGACGTCTCAGTAGAAGAGACGCCTCCTCCATGTAGCTGCGATCCCAGCACTGTGACTGACCATCGGTCGAGATGTTCATGCAGACGGGCAGATATTTAAGCCTCAGTTTACACAGCTGACAAACGGAAGGGTGGCCAGGAAGTCTGCGTGGTGACACGCAGACCCCTCTCCCCTCCCAGAAAATGGGGGAAGCATGCCCCCGTTTTCAGGAACGCAGGCCTCCCCCCGCTTCCTCCTCACACCCCTCAACGGGGAACTATGAGCAACATTGCAAGGCCCGTTCTGTGCATGCCGATAATCTGCCGATAATCTATGGGACTGACCTCTGAATCAGTCCCATAGATTGTAATCTCAACTAGGGTTGGGACTGATGTGAAATGCCAAATATTATCTGTAAAGTGCTGCGGAATATGTGTGCGCTATATACAGTAAATATCTGTTATATAAATACATTTTTCATGAAATAGCCCTAAACCATGATACTGCCACCACCATGTTTCACTGATTAGATGAGGTTCTTATGCTGGACTGCAGTGTTTGCTTTTCCTCAACGTAACATTTCTCATTAAAGCCGAGAAGCTGCCCGAATACCGGAGGTAAGAAATTCTATTTATAGGGCGGTATCCTATTAGGTGCGGTGATTTACCGCACGGTAATAACGGCTTTTTCTAAATCACCCATTATTGTCTGATAATACATGGGATCCATGATAACATCGCAGATCCATGTGTTACGTCCGATAACAGGTCTCCTGGGTCTGGTCATCAGAGATTCTGCTTCACGTGCCAGCTTACAAGGCTAATTGGATAGCTCTGGGGGAGTCTAAGCCTCAATAAACAGTAAATTAGGGGCCTACTGTACGTTGCATTTTCTTCCAATACACTAGTATCTGCCCAGTAGATAGATAGATAGATAGATAGATAGATAGATAGATAGATATCTCCGCCATCAGGTAGGTGGCGTGGTAGGTAAGTCCAGCTGCTTTTAGGGGGAAGACATTAAGTGACTTAGGGGCGCCAAAATGTAATGATATCTTAACCCCCAACCACAAAGGTTGTGGAACCCCTGGGTGTGGGTATACATGAACTGATGCTAGTTGACCTGTGTAGAGGACAGTGCCATACTCTGCTCTGTAATGGTCTTAAAAAACAACTTTTATATCTACAGTATGATTCTATCTATACCACGCTGTATTTAAGAAACCTTCATTAATACTGCTACCTACCTGAATCCGCAGGAGACTTGCTGCGACGTGTTGGTGCTGGGCTTTTTGCTGAACTTTTAAGAGGACCGGGCACTGTTTTTACAGGCTGTGCTGGGGTTCCTTTCATGACGCGACATTCTATAGGTGCAAAACAAAAAGCAACACAACGTTCATATAGTTTACTACAGGATACAATAGGAATAGAAATACCTAATAACAATGATGAAAAACGTTCTTGAGAAGTATACAAAAATCCTGCTACCTCAATGAAGAAATTAAAGGAGAAACAAACTGGGTAGTAAGTGTAGACAGATTTGGCCAACCAAAAATAAACCGGTTTGGCACAATGTCTGATATTTTTTATTAGGAAACATAAAATTACTTTTCTTTTGTATCTGCCCTCTGGCACTAAATGTGTCAGACAGCAAAGTCTATTTGCTCCTAGATTTACAGTCGTGGAGTTTGTTGTGAGGTCAGGCAGAATTTATATTCACACAATGCCAAGTTTTCACACCGAACCCCAGGAAAGAGATAATACAGCAAGAAAGAAATCAGCCACATGTCAGCATGCTCCCCAAAGTTGTTATATGCTTTGCTGCACATTTCCAGAGAGACGCGCGGAAAAGTAACACAGTTTCTGTAAGATACGCTTGCAGGAGAGAAAAATGTCAATTTACATTTGCTACAAAATAACTGCTGAATAAATAGGTCTGGTTGCCCAATCCACTCTCTGTCCAGCTCTCTTTGGCACACAATTTGTAAAGAGTTATGTAAAAGAAAAACATATCATCACTTAAAATGTTCTGAGTGGATACATACAACAGAATATGAAAGACATTTGTACAATATTTTCAACTAACATTAGACTGCAAGCATAGCTGTTGTCGTATTTGAAGTATGATATTATGGAACCAACAGTAACATTATTTTTAATATAATGGGGTATATTCAATTAAAGTCGGATCCGTTCCGACATTCATTTGCCAGAATGGATTCGACAAGGACTATTCAATGACCATCTCAATCCGACTTTAAAAAAAGTCGACTTGAGATGAGGGAGCTGAGAGGGGGAAGACCAGCGGGGAGACGGGGGGGGGGGGGGGCCGCAGGGAGACGGGGAAGAGCATCGCTACAATAGCATAGTAGGAAGATGTGGCAACGCCGCCAGACCTCACGGCAGCGTCCACCCGGCTCCAGCAAGCAAACCCTCGCCAAATTCTCCTGCTATGCTTCTGTAGCCGGTGCTCTCCCTTGTCTCCCCATGGCTCTCCCCCCATCTCCCCACTGGTCTCCCCTCTCTCCTCCTCTCAACTCCCTCATCTCAATACCAATTTTCTGAAAGTCAGATTGAGATGGTCGGAAACAGGGCCAAAACCTGTCGGATTTGGCCCCGTTTCCGACAGAAACACGCGGATCGGCGGCAATTCCGCCAATCCACATGCTTTCCGATAAGTCGGAATTCCCGACTTGTCGGATAATTCTGGGGTGTATTGAATAGGTCGTAACCCCTTACGACCTAAAAAAGTCGAAAACTGCCATCTTTCCGACAGACGCCAGCTTTCGACTGCAATTGAATATACCCCAATGTATGTTACCAATGTCTGTGAAGCCAAAACATGCTTTTAAAAAAGACAGTATTGTGCTATACCCCCTCTTCCTTAGTTACACTAGATTGCTGTTCTTTTTTGTCTCAATATTTTTTATCTTTGTTTCCTACTTTCATTATTGCTTACCTTCACATCCCTTTTTTTTTTTTTGCAAACATTCCAGGATTCCACCATTATATTTTCATTGATCAAAAGACTTCTATGGCCATTGAAAGTGCATAGAGCAGTCAACTAGACAATCTAGTGCAGACAACACCTGATTGGACAGGTGCTGCTACAACCCAATTAAGTGCCTGGACGTAGCTGACAATATTTAAACATCGCTATGCATTTTCCTTCATCCAATAGTATTTATCAGAAAATGTGTATTGTCATTGAAGTCTCTAATTGAAACATTTGTATATCTCTAAATTAAATACATTTGTAACCAATGAATCCAGCTATCCAAGATATTGCCTTTTCTTTGCCTAATATCAAGGTACAAGAAAAAGGTATACTGTACTGATTGAATTAAATCAGTTGATATGATAATTATAAAACCTATAAACACAGATGTGGGCAACAAGTTGTGACTAGCCATTATTCTGGAATTGTGGAGCAATTTTCTGCAGATGAATAATTTTTTTATAGAATTATAAAGTGCTTATAATTTTATATCAGTGATCGCACATAAGTGTTATAGCGTGTATTTTATGTGCTACAGGCTGTGAGGAACTTGAAAAGAAGCATGTCCTGCAGGAAGCACTGTGACTCACTGATCTGGGGCTGCAGGTCAAGCTAGAGGCAGCCGCGGGTTCCCAGCAGGAGGAAGGAGGTAACCACTGTCCCAACTGCTATCTACCCTTACCTCCATTTCTGCCTGCCCCATAAACCCCTCCTTGCCCCCCAGTACTGCACCAGCTGCTATCTACCCCAACCCCCAGTACTGCCCCAGTAGCTACCTACACTTCCCCCCTCCCTACCCCCAGTACTGCCTACCCCATAACTCCCTCTTTGCCACAGAACATCCACAGCTGCTATCTAGTCCTATCCCCAGTACTGCCCCAGTAGCTACTTACACGTATTCCCTTCCTACCCCCCAGAACTGCAAGGTTCTGCCTTCCACTAACCCACTCCTTGCCCGCAGTACTGCCCCAGCTGCTATCTACACTTACACCCAATACTGCTCCAGCTGCTATCTACACTTACACCCAGTACTGCCCCAGTAGCTGCCTACATTTACCTCCTCTCTACCTCCAGTATTGCCCAAGTACTGTCCGCCCCTAACCCCCTTTCTTGCCCCTGTACTGCCCCATCTGCTATGTTCCCTTACACCCTACCTACCCCAACCGCTACATGTCCTTATCCTCCTCTACCCCAACTTTAACCTGGTCATAGCACTGCCCCAACTGTTGCCTGCCCCAGCAGTATCCAAACTGCTGCCTGTCCTTACCCCCTCCCTATTCCCAGCACTGCCTGCCTTTTACCCCCTCTACCCCCTTCCTGCCCGAAGTGCTCCTGGCCTTAGCCCCCAGCTCTACCCCAATTGCTGACTGCTTCAATGCCCAGTTCTACCCCAATTGCTGCCTGCCCCCAACACTGTCTATAAAGCATAAGTTGTGAACAGCAGAGTAAGACCCCAATACTTTAAAGTAAGGGGTCCCTGGGACTCACATACTCTTTCCCTCAGCACGATCATTGTATATACTGTAGTGTATTGTGGTGAAAGATATTTATAGTGTTGAAATCACTCATACAGTATGTAAAATGTGCGTGCATGTGCACCTTTTCTACTACCAGAAAAACAAACTTTCCCACCAACTGTATCAAACACTTACCAAACATATCAATTCAAAAAATTAGCTCAAAATATGCCAGCTCCTGATCCAATATGTTCCCATTAAATTGAGAAAGTTATTTTCTACTTGTAGCAGAAGGTTTAGGTCTCCTGTTCACAAGGACCAAACTGGGTGAATAATATAGGTATACTCAGAAAAGTCTCTTGCATTTATATAAGCTCGTGTCCTTTTGCAACCCTTAATAACGCCTCTGAAGATATAAGATGTGTGTATATTTCCTTATAAAGCTCTGTAATTAGTGGTATGCTTTCATAAAATGCTGACTGCAGTACCAGTGTTCTACTGTAGTAGTATTATATACTATGTGTTATACTGCACTTGGAAAAAAGCTCAGCAAGATAGAAAACATGTCATGCTTCAATGGCTCTTTCCTAATCCTACTTACATCTCTATGCATGATATAATCTTTTATAACACCAATGTGATAATAACATCCTAGATGGTCACTGCCGAGAGAGCTCCACCTTATTCTTACGTGTTACATACATTTTGAACTTGAAATTGAGTATTTTTTGACAGTAAAATACATATTACTGTAGTTCTGAAATACAGGAACATCCACATTGTATAGTTTTTAAGTTTTCCAATGTTACTGACAGTATTAAATGTACGCACCACCTATTATCATATACTGTATACATCTGGAGCTTACCATTTTCATCCAGGGAAAAGTCATCTTGAGCATATCGGAATTTCTCAGGTCCACATGCGATAAATACATCATCCTCACCAAAGAAATCATGAAGACAGGTCACCTGGAAAAAGAAGGGAAGCAGATTACCAGAAAATATATTGCCTTCCCTGGCCGTAACTGTGCAAAACCTTTAACAGTGTTATACAAACACCTGAGGAGGACTTGGTCCTATTATCAAACCTGCCGACACTTCTCAGAGCTATGCGAACCATATCAGAGAGAGTGTACGGTTTCCTATTGGTCTGTGTGGTCACACTACAATAGAATGTGCTTGTACTCTCCCACAATTGGACACAACCAGTGGGGCCATGGCTGCATGTAAGTAAATATATTTGGTAAATTGTCTTAAGAACAGATCATAACACCACTCAACCCCTGATATGTATTATAGTTACACTATAGCAACAACATACAGACATTAACAAGCTTTTGTCCGGGTATAGTTCATTAGGTCGACCCTACTGTAGTTGACATTCACTTGGTCGACCGTATATGGTTGACTTGAAAAGGTCGACCTGGAAAATGGTTGACAACTTTTTGTTGTTGTCGTTTTCGCCGTCAAAGCACAGGGAACCCCAATTAGTGTACCCCCATGTCCCTTCACTGGTGCTGCACTCAGCACAGGTTACTATTCCCAATCGTAGTCCACGTGGATGGTAAAGTATGAAAAAGTAAAAAAATGGCAAAAAAAATTGTGTTAGTCGACCATTGTCATGTCACCTTTTTGTACCCCTGAAAATGTCGACCATAAGCAGTCGATCTTTCACATGTCAAACTAATGACAATGTTGATCTATTGGCTGTTAACTGTTTTTCTATCGATCTATGGACCGGATACCCTTTTGTCCTGCAATCAACCAATGCCGGCTGACAATTAGGCTACTTTTTGCTGATCTGTATAAATGTCACATATTGTTAAGTAAAGTGATATAGACAAAAGCTCTTGGGGCTGGAGACTCCATAAGCTTGGACAAAACGACCGTGTCAGTAGGAACTGGGGGTGACTGGCACCAGAGTGATACATACAAACCTGCTTCGGAGATAGATCTGATAGTGTTCTGGTGTATACAAATCTTGTTGAGGTGCAGTAATAATTACAATCATTTAATAAATAGAAATTTATACTTCACTTTATAAGTATATTCCAAAAAGAGAACAATCATGCACACTGCCTGGACACAGAGGATTATGCAAAATACACTCACATGTGATTAATAACCTTTTCACACCGCACAAATAACCCGGTATCTACCCGGCATATTGCCGGGTCGACACGGGTCAGCGTGCAGTGTGAAAGCGCCATAGCTGAAATCCCGGGTCGCCTGACCCAGCAATCCAACCCGGGAATAAAGCAGTGTTATACCCGGGTTGGATACTGGGTCAATGGCAGCGTAAACTGGCTCCCAGGTCTTCACTACAACAGGGAGAGACGGCGTCGAGATGAGCTCATCTCCCAGTGCCACCTCCGCTGCCGGCTTTGCCCCCCGCTGCTATGGCAATCCGCCCAGCATATTGCCGGGTCGGGGAAGCCAGCAGCAGTGTCCAATGCCGGGTCCCACCCGGGAAGGACCCATTTCCAATTCCCAGGTGGGATCCGGCATTGGCGGTGTGAAAGGGGTTTTAAGTCTCAACTTCCCTTGGAACAATCTTACATTCAGTGGTATCCACCAGTGGAAGCGGAATATACAGCCACAGAGGAGTTTAAAGGAATATTCCACATTAGGTGGTCACATTTGGTGATGGTGTAATCCCAAAAAAGAAACAGAAGACAACAATAGTATACAACGTGTGATGGGTGAGAGAAAAGTTGATTGCGTGGTGGGACTCACCTGCAATACAATAGGTGTCAAATTTGCTTTGGATAATCTTACAGTGATGTTCAATGGTGGAACTCCTCTGTGCCTATAAAGTCAGGTTCCACCAGCAGAAATCGGTGTTGAAACTTTCCACAGGTGAGTGCATTTCTTGCAATCCACTATACCCATTTTGCATCACACAATCTACACTATTGCTTTCACTTTTTGGAAAGCACTAAGAAAATTAAAGTGTATGTCTTCATTCATTGTGATTATGCACCAGAACACTCTTTGTATCCACAAAAAGACTGGTTGCCTTCAAATCAGGGAGCAGTCCTGTAAATTATCTTTTTCACCCATGTATCGTATTTATATAATCTTGTCCAGCAACCTGACACACTTATTCCAGCAAACTCCTCTGGTGCAAACTTTTGTACACCTGCAGACATTGCTATTGTATCTTGGCTCATAAGGCCATGTGCATCCAATTTGTGCAAAAACTGACGTATAGAATTGAGGAAGAGCAATTACGCTGTTTGTTTCCCACCACTCTGGTTGGCAAGTGAGCCTTTTTGTCTTGTATTCCCTGCTGGTTAGGATATAAATGCTTCAACAATGATCAGTTTTCTTCCTGTCCATTGCTTATCCATACCTCCCAACATTTCTGCGCTCCCAAAAAGGGGCGTGGTCTATGAAAAAGGGGCATGGCTTCGCGGAGGACCCGCGATCGCGAGCCACGCCCCCGCTTTCGTCACTGAGGGGGCATGCCCAGCGCTCTGTGAGCCGCTGGCATGCCCCCTCTCCCTCTGACTTCAGTGAATAGACAGGGCAGCGACAGACAGAGCCTGCCCGCGGGTGGGACAGCGGGACAGTCCCCAAAAAACGGGACTGTTGGGAGGTATGGCTTATCACTGAACACCACAGAGTATTACTGTGCATTTGTATAATACATCTCTGGGGGCAGATGTATTATGCCTGGAGAAGTGATAAAGTGGAAGGTGATAACGCACCAGCCAATCAGATCCTAACTGTAAAGCTACAGGCTGGGTTTGAAAAATTACAGTTAGGAGCTGATTGGCTAGTGCGCTATCACCTTCCACTTTATCACTTTTCCAGACTTAATACATCTGCCCCATAGTTTCAAATTCTCCTGGGTTAAATCTGCACTGGTGCTCATGTAGTATAACCATCTTGTTAATACACAACTAAGTATATGGCTTTGATAACCTCTAAAAATCAATGACATGTGATCAGGGTAGGCATAGCCTCACTTTTCATACTCCAGTATACTCCAGAGTTTGTTTTGACTATAAAAATAATAGAAAAATGTAAAGAATATATTTACAACTTATAAATATCCTCATTGTATTGTTCATATCAGTTTTGTATTATTCTAATCACCCCACACCACTACTAAAATAGATTTGGTCTATTTATTTCTAAAATACAAAACTTAAGTTATGAAGGCCGTGGACTGGTGGAGGTTGAATTCACTTTTGACAATGGGCCTAATTCAGACCTGAACGTAGATGTGCTAAATTTAGCACATCTAAGATCATTTTCTCAGACATGTGTGGGGCGCCCAGCACAGGGCTAGTCCGCCCCGCATGTCTGGCTCTGCCCCCCCTCCCCTCCCGCATGGGAGAAAAAGCATTGCATGGCGAGTAGCTCCCTATCTGTGCATCTAGTTCACATTCTAGCTGCACTGGCAGGCGGCTACCTGCCGCGTCCCGGGTTGCAGCAGCTGCGTGTGATGTCACGCAGCCACCGTGGCCCACCCACGCAACGGTCCAGACATACCTGCATTGTCTGGCCCACGCCCCGCCAATGGCGTTCTAACAGTGGCGTGCGGTTAAGTCAGTGGTTGGTGAGGCATGCCCATTACCGCCACCACCAGTGCCCGCTACTGTACTGCCACCCCATCCAGCTGCCAATGCCTGCTAAAGTCGCCGCCAGCTACCTCCCCCACCACTAATTCCCAGTCTGATGCCGCCGCCAATGCCCGCGTAGTCTGGGGAGCAGCGGCAGCCAGGGTCTGGGCAGCAGAGGTGCCCAGGTTTAAGGAGAGCAGCATATAGTCTGTCTGGAGGCATGGAAGCAGAATGAGCTGCAGGCCTGTTGATGGAGACAGCGTCAGTAATTGCCCCCTCCCCTTATACCCCGGCACACATGCAGTAATCTCCCCCCCCCCCTCTTATTCCCAGCACACACGCAGTAATTACCCCCTCTCCTTATACTCTGGCACACACACAGTAATAACCCCCCTCCCCTCCTCTTATACCCAACACACACGCAGTAATTACCCACCCTCCCCTTATACTCTGGCACACACACAGTAATAACCCCCCTCCCCTCCTCTTATACCCAACACACACGCAGTAATTACCCACCCTCCCCTTATACTCTGGCACACACACACAGTAATAACCCCCCCCCCCCTCCTACCCTTATACTCTGGCACATACGCAGAAACACCCCCCCCCCCCAATACCCTGGCACACACACAGTAACCCCCCCCCCCCCCATACCCTGGCACACACACACAGTAATAACCCCCCCACACACACCCTTATACTCTGGCACACACGCAGGAAACCCCCTCCCCCCATACCCTGGCTCACTCGCAGTAATAACCCCCCGCTTATACTCCAGCACACATGCAGTAATTTCCCCCTCCCCTTACATCCTGCTGGCAGAGATGAAATACAGGGAGCGGGGCAGCCCTTGGACAGTACACATACACACCAGTCCAGTGCTCAGCACGGGAGATGGCGGGATATACACACCGCATACACACCGGCCGGCTCTTTGTGCTGCTGACTAGAGCAGTGGGGACACAAACCTGGAGAGGAGGGTCACAGGAGACACTGACAGTGCCGAGGCAGCTGGCGGACCAAGTGATGCCTTACCTGAATGAATGGTAGAGCCGGCCGAGATGCAGTGCAGGAGAACATGTGCAGGGCAGGGCCTCTCTCGGGGTGGGCAAGGAGCGAGTCAGTCCTAGTGAAGCGCCCAATCATATCTGACTCAGTGACAGGGGCGTGCTTTCATAAGGGCTGAAAGCATGCCCCTGTCACTGAGGCACTCATACTAGTGCCGCTTACTGTTTTTTGAATGGTCTTTTTACTGCATATTACATGGCTCTGCCCCCCCCCCCCCCCCGCTCCTGCCCTTTATTATTGGCCGCTCTCGGTGCCTCTGAAACTAATTTAAACCATTTCTACAATGTAAAAATGATTACAATAATATAAAGCATATACTTATGTCACAGAATATGTGTCATAAGTATCTTCTTTGTATTATCATAATCATTAATGACAGGGGAGGCACTGCCTCCGCTGACTGCACGTCCCTACGTTCTAACGCCATTGGCACGCCCCCTCCCACCACGCGACCGCCTCTGCTGGTCAATTAGGCAGAGGCGTTCGCAGACCTGAGATGCTTTTAGCATCTCACCGGGCTCCCGGGGTGCGCGGGCGCACTCCGCATAGTGCTTCAGACTGCGATCGCGTCTGCTGCAGCGATCCAGTCTGAATTAGGCCTCACATGTATTAGAGAAAGAAACACACAAAATCACAAAATGGACCAAATCAATGGACCAAATCAAACCATACATTTTTGAGAGATATATATATATATATATATATATATACACACAAACAGAAAATTCAGCACTCACCATAGCAAGCTCACTTATCCTCACAACAGTTATATTATGTGTGTTACAGTTGCCAGGTTTTAATTTTTGAGACTCTGTGATAGTGTAGGACCTGCATGAAGATGGGGTACCTTGGCGATCGGTTTGCAGGCTTCCGTGCATTGGCCAATTCACTAACTAAACCCCCAACATTTATTTATTGATGGTGTGAAGATAAGCGAGCTTGCTATGGTGAGTGCTGAACTTTCTGTTTGTATATTTTTAAGTAGGTGGCCATGGGCTACATGCACCCCACCCTATTGGTGGTGAGTGCAGACACTGCACCCCGCTTCTGGGGTGGTGAGTCCTGTGGTTTTATATTTGTTTTTATATATATATATATATATATATATATATATAGTGATTGTGTATGTATGGTAGTGCATCATGCTGTCTAACCAGACTAGATATAAAATATTAAGACTGGATTATTTATTTTTCTGCAGAATTTCTATGTTGTTTAGATAATTTTCCATCATTTCCATCATTTTAAGTTTTAAAGCATACGTATTATGTATTTTCTCTCATATCATGTTATCGTATATATCTCATGACCTTCATTGGATAATCAGACATTGAGTTCACCACTCAGTAAAACCTTCCAGTATTCAAGGAGTTAAACCATCTTAAATGCTTCCTTGAGCTGGCAGCTAGAAATGTCTTATGGCATTGGGAAGTGAGCTGATAGCAGATTATTGCTGGAGGAAGCAAGCTACTAATTTGATTCAAATTTCTTCAGCTCATTATACTGTGTATTTATAGCAACGTTTTCCAGAAGCCTGTAGGCAAAGAAGATCTGAAATTGCACATTTTGTCTGAGTTAGGAAAACAAAGAGAGGCTGGATGAGGGATCTCCCTTCACAGCAGAGCTGTCAGAACCAATGGCAGCCCAGTCATTAAAGCAGTGCCCCGCCTCTTGCATTGTAGTGCTCCCCTCCTTCTGCTGACTTCAGTCAGGAGGAGGCTGCCAGTGACCACCCTTATGCTTAGAAGATCACAAGCTGTCAAAAGCCACTAAACCATTTAGCAAAGAATTATGGGATAAAAGGGCATTGAACACAATCTAGCACATGTAAAAATATCTAATGTATTTATTCATTTTACTACCTACACGTAGCCATGCAGACGCCCAATTGTTTGTTTTAGATCAGACTGGTCACAAATTCATTGGGATCAAAGAGGTGCTGATCAGAAATAGTGGAAAATGTTGTTGAACAGTGACAACAGTCAGCGCATGGTTTTAGTCATTGTCTGAACACACAAAGCCCCATAAGATCTGGCCATTGCCCATTTGTGTGACCAAATATATATATCCAGATGTTTCGGTAGAGTATTGTACCTGCTCATGTATACATAGTGCAGGGACGTGCAGTTATTGTAGGCAGAGCTCTTGATATTTTGCCGCCACTTGATCAATTGCAAACGATATATGTTATGTGCAATCAGTGTCGGACTGGGGCATGTAGGGCCCACCGGGGGAATGCAGTGGTAGGGGCCCATGTTTAGGGGTGTGGCCAGTCTCTAGAGGGGGAGTGCCCAGCCACCACATTGGTTTGCCTAACCAATTTTCAAGTGTTGGTCCCCTAGATAAATATATACAGTAAATACTGTAGTGCATGAAAGATAATGTACTAGATTAGTAACAGCACAGTCTGGAACCTGATCCCTAGAGGAGGGGGAGGGCCCCCAGGCAGTAGGGCCCACCGGTGGTTTCCCCTGTACCCCTGTGGGCCAGTCCGACCCTGTGTGCAATAGCACATCAAGTACCAAATCGGAGACCTGGGCTCCCGGAAATCTGCTGGTTAAGTTCAAGGGAATCCTATGAGACTTATCCTGTAGAGTAAGTCGCAGTAGTTTATGGGGACCTTTAGAGCAGCACACTGTACATCCATGCAGGGCCAGCAGAAGTCAGTCAGATGAACTTCTGTGCATGTGTTATTCAGCCCAGACAATGGGAGGGAGCAGGGGCGGAGTAACTGGACGGACAGCTGAATGGAAATATAGGAGGGGGTGGGGCCGCAGTAGCAGATTTTGCTTAGTAGTATAATCTGCTACTGATACTGAATGAGGGCCTTAGAGGCCTATTTAATAACATTATTTTTACTAAAAAAAAATGTGAAAAGGGTGTTTTCACACCCTTTTCACATTATTTTAGTATCATTGCAATGTATTAAAGGGCATTTGCAGCAGTTTTCGTGAAAAACTGCTCCAAAGGCCTTTAATTGTCATTTTTTTTTAGTAACCCATATTGCATTTCCCATACTTATAATGGGAAATGCAATATAGCTGAATTTACTTAAAAAAAAATGTAAAAAAACACTGCAGTGTGCCCTGTGATAATAACGCCAGCTCAGGCTGGCACTGCGAGATCCTGCTTCTGCTGAGCTTTCTCTGCGCCCCTGGCAGAGAAAGCTGTGCGGGGACCGGCCAGTGTGATTATCTCTGTGTGTCCGATGTACACACAAGCTGATCACTGGTTATAACAACAACAACAAAAATAAGATTTTAAACCTACCGGTAAATCTATTTCTCCTAGTCCGCAGAGGATGCTGGGGAGTCCGTAAGGACCATGGGGTATAGACGGGCTCCGCAGAAGACATGGGCAACTATAAAGAACTTTATGGGTGTGCACTAGCTCCTCCCTCTATGCCCCTCCTCCAGACCTCAGCTAGAGAACTGTGCCCAGAGGAGATGGACAATACGAGGAAAGGATTTTGTAAATCTAAGGGCAAGATTCATACCAGCCCACACCAATCATACCATGTAACCTGGAATACACATAACTAGTTAACAGTATGAACAAACAACAGCAACGGTCCAAGACCGATTCCAACTGTAACATAACCCTTATGTAAGCAATAACTGTATACAAGTCTTGCAGATATTCCGCACTGGGACGGGCGCCCAGCATCCTCTACAGACTAGGAGAAATAGATTTACCGGTAGGTTTAAAATCTTATTTTCTCTTATGTCCTATAGGATGCTGGGGACTCCGTTAGGACCATGGGGTTCATACCAAAGCTCCCAATCGGGCGGGAGAGTGCGGATGACTCTGCAACACCGACTGAGCAAATGCTAGGTCCTCATCAGCCAGGGTATCAAACTTGTAGAATTTAGCAAAAGTGTTTGACCCTGACCAAGTCGCTGCTCGGCAAAGCTGTAATGCCGAGACGCCCCGGGCAGCCGCCCAAGAAGAGCCCACCTTCCTAGTGGAATGGGCCTTTACTGAATGTGGTAACGGCAATTCAGCCGTAACATACGCCTGCTGAATCGTGTTACAGATCCAGCGAGCAATAGTCTGCTTTGAAGCAGGCACGCCAATCTTGTTGGCTGCATACAAAACAAACAGAGCCTCTGTTTTCCTAATTCTAGCCGTCCTGGCTACATAAATCTTTAAGGCCCTGACTACATCCAGGGACCTGGAATCCTCCAAGTCACTTGTAGCCACAGGCACCACAATAGGTTGGTTTATATGGAATGAAGAAACCACCTTAGGTAAAAATTGAGGACGAGTCCTCAATTCCGCTCTATCAACATGAAAAATCAAGTAGGGGCTCTTGTGAGACAAGGCCGCTAATTCTGACACCCGCCTTGCAGATGCCAAGGCCAATAACATGACCACCTTCCAGGTGAGAAATTTCAACTCAACCGTGTTAAGGGGTTCAAACCAGTGTGATTTTAGGAACTGCAACACCACGTTCAGGTTCCATGGTGCCACTGGGGGCACAAAAGGAGGCTGGATGTGTAGCACTCCCTTTACAAAAGTCTGGACTTCTGGAAGAGAAGCCAATTCCTTCTGAAAGAATATCGACAGAGCCGAAATCTGCACCTTAACAGAGCCTAATTTTAGGCCCATATCCACTCCTGTCTGTAGGAAGTGGAGAAAACGACCCAAATGGAAATCTTCCGTAGTAGCATTCCTGGTTTCACATCAAGAGACATATTCCCGCCAGATACGGTGATAATGTTTTGCCGTCACCTCCTTCCTAGCCTTTATTAGAGTAGGTATGACCTCTTCCGGAATACCCTTCTCAGCTAGGATCCGGCGTTCAACCGCCATGCCGTCAAACGTAACCGCGGTAAGTCTTGGAACATGCAGGGCCCCTGCTGCAACAGGTCCTCCCTTAGAGGAAGAGTCCAAGGATCTTCTGTGAGCATCTCCTGAAGATCTGAGTACCAGGCCCTTCGAGGCCAGTCTGGAACTATGAGTATTGTCTGTACTCTTTTTCGCCTTATGATCCTCAACACCTTTGTGATGAGAGGAAGAGGAGGAAACACGTAGACCGATTGGAACACCCATGGCATTACCAGAGCATCTACTGCTATTGCCTGAGGGTTCCGGGACCTGGCACAATACCTCCGAAGCTTCTTGTTGAGGCGTGACGCCATCATGTCTATTTGAGGAACTCCCCAAAGACCCGTTATCTCTGCAAAGACTTCTTGATGAAGTCCCCACTCTCCTGGATGGAGATCGTGTCTGCTGAGGAAGTCTGCCTCCCAGTTGTTCACACTCGGAACGAAGACAGCTGACAGAGCGCTTACGTGATTTTCCGCCCAGCGAAGAATCCTGGTGGCTTCTGCCATCGCGACTCTGCTCCTTGTCCCGCCTTGGCGGTTCACATGAGCCACTGCTGTGACATTGTCCGATTGAATCAGCACCGGTAGGTTGCGAAGAAGACTCTCCGCTTGTCGAAGGCCGTTGTATATGGCCCTTAATTCCAACACGTTGATGTGCAGGCAGGACTCCTGGCTTGTCCATAGTCCTTGAAAATTTCTTCCTTGGGTGACTGCTCCCCATCCTCGAAGGCTCGCGTCCGTGGTTACCAGAACCCAGTCCTGAATGCCGAATCTGTGACCCTCTAGGAGGTGAGCACTTTGCAGCCACCATAGAAGAGACACCCTGGCCCTGGGGGACAGTGTTATCTTTTGATGTAATTGTAGATGGGACCCGGACCATTTGTCCAGATGGTCCCATTGAAACGTCCTCGCATGGAACCTGCCGAAGGGGATGGCCTCGTAGGCTGCCACCATTTTCCCCAGAACACGAGTGCATTGATGAACTGACGCTCTTTTTGGCTTTAGCCCAAACGGCTACGTCTGAAACTGGTAATGACAATCCTGTACAGCGAATCTCAGGTACTCCTGATGAGAGGGATATATGGGGACATGAAGGTAAGCATCCTTTATGTCCAGTGACGCCATAAAATCCCCCCCCCCTCCAGGCTGGCTATTACCGCTCGGAGCGATTCCATCTTGAATTTGAATCTTTTCAAGTACAGGTTTAGGGATTTTAGATTTAAAGGGGGTCTGACCGAACCATCCAGCTTCGGGACCACAAAAAGGGTCGAATAGTACCCTTTTTCCCTGTTGGTTCAGGGGAACCCTGATAATTACTTGCTGTTGACACAGCGTTTGAATCGCAGCTAACACTACATCCCGCTCTGGGGTAGAAGCTGGTAAGGCCGACTTGAAAAATCGGCGTGGGGGCACCTCTTCGAATTCCAGTTTGTAGCCTTGGGAAACTATTTCCAACGCCCAAGGATTCACGTCTGACCTGACCCAGACCTGGCTGAAGAGTCGAAGGCGTGCCCCCACTGGTGCGGACTCCCGCAGGGGAGCCCCAGCGTCATGCAGTGGGTTTTGTAGAAGCCGGGGAGGACTTCTGTTCCTGGGCACCAGCCGAAGCAGGTGTTCTCTTTTCTCTACCCTTACCTCTGGCAAGGAAGGAGGATCCCCGACCTCTTCTGGACTTTTGCGACCGAAAGGACTGCATGTGATATTGTGGAGTTTTCTTTTGCTGTTGGGGAATAAAAGGTAAAAAGGTAGATTTACCCGCGGTAGCTGTGGAAACCAGGTCCGCGAGCCCATCCCCAAACAAAACGTCACCCTTATAGGGTAAAACCCCCATATGCTTTTTCGAATCCGCATCACCCGTCCATTGGCGGGTCCATAAGGATCGTCACGCTGAAATAGCCATGGCATTGGCTCTGGAACCCAGCAACCCAATGTCCTTTTGAGCGTCTCTCATATACAAGACTGCGTCTTTAATATGGGTTAGAGTTAACAAAATAGCATCCCTATCCAGGGTATCAAGGTCAGCCGACAGGGTATCTGTCCAAGCTGCAACTGCGCTACATACCCATGCCGACGCAATTGCCGGTCTGAGCAAAGCACCAGTATGTGAATAAATAGACTTTAATGTAGTCTCCTGCCTGCGGTCCGCAGGGTCCTTGAGGGCCGCTGTGTCTGGAGACGGCAGCGCCACTTTCTTGGACAGGCGTGTTAAAGCCTTGTCCACAGTTGGAGAGGATTCCCAACGTACCCTGTCCTGTGTAGGGAAAGGGTATGCCATATTAATTCTTTTGGGAATCTGCAGCCTCTTATCTGGAGTCTCCCAAGCTTTTTCAAATAACTCGTTAAGTTCATGAGATGGGGGAAAGTTTATTATCTGTTTCTTTCCCTTAAACATGTGTACCCTCGTGTCTGGAACAGAGGGTTCATCAGCAATATGCAACACATCTCTTATTGCAATAATCATGCACTGAATACTCTTTGTCACCTTAGGGTGAAATCTAGCTTCATCATAGTCGACACTGGAATCAGAGTCCGTGTCAGTATCAGTGTCCACAATTAGTGACAAGGGACGCTTTTGATACCCCGACGGGCCCTGTGAGTCGGTCCAATCCGAGGATTGACCCCCTGATGCCTCCCTGGATTCAGCTTTATCTAGCCTCTTATGTAAAGATGCCACACTTGCATTCAACATATGCCACATGTCCATCCATTCCTGAGTCGGCACTACCGACGGGGACACACCACTCATCTGTTCCACCTCCTCCTTGGAGAAGCCTTCCGCTTCAGACATGCCGACACCCACGTACCGACACCCCACACACACAGGGATATACCTATAAGGGGACAAATCCCCAACCAGGCCCTTAAAGAGACAGAGAGAGAGAGTATGCCAGCACACACCCAGCGCCAAACTGACACCGGAAAATCCAGGCAGCGCTTTTATATTATTATATAATGCCAATCTTCCCACTCACTGCGCTCCAATGTGCCCCCCTCCTCTTTTTCAGCCCTCTGAAGTGTTCAGCAGGGGAGAGTCCGCGGAGCCAGCGTTCTCTGCCGCCTCTGTGGAGAAAATGGCGCTGGTTAGTGCTGAGGGATCAAGCTCCGCCCCCTCCAGCGGAGGGCTTTAATAAAATGGCGGGGGATCATCTATTTGCTGCCTCCGCAGCCTAATGTGACCTTATTTGCCCAAAAACGAGGTTTATTGCTGCCCAGGGCGCCCCCCCTGTGCCCTGCACCCATCAGTGCTTTCTGTGTGTCTGTGTGTGGGAGCAATGGCGCGCAGCTTACCGCTGCGCGCTTTACCTCATGAAGATCTGAAGTCTTCTGCCGCCTTTGACGTCTTCTTGCTTCTCATACTCACCCGGCTTCTATCTTCCGGCTCTGTGAGGAGGACGGCGGCGCGGCTCCGGGACGAACCCCAGGGTGAGACCTGTGTTCCGACTCCCTCTGGAGCTAATGGTGTCCAGTAGCCTAAGAAGCAGAGCCTATCATTTAAGTAGGTCTGCTCCTCTCCCCTCAGTCCCACGATGCAGGGAGCCTGTTGCCAGCAGTGCTCCCTGAAAATAAAAAACCTAACAAAATTATTTTTTACCACAGAAAACTCAGGAGAGCTCTCTGCAGTGCACCCTTCTCCTCTGGGCACAGGATCTAACTGAGGTCTGGAGGAGGGGCATAGAGGGAGGAGCCAGTGCACACCCATACTAAAAGTTCTTTATAGGTGCCCATGTCTCCTGCGGAGCCCGTCTATACCCCATGGTCCTTACGGAGTCCCCAGCATCCTCTAGGACGTAAGAGAAAGTAAAATAAACAAACAAAAATACTTACCAGTCAAGGGAGACGGTGATCGGAGCCGGGTGCCGGGTCCTCCATGTGCTGCGCTGTGACCCCCGGCACAGTAAAGTGACGCTACAAAACGGCAGCTCACTTTACAGAACCGGTGGTCATAGCAGGGCACTGGAGCAGAGATCACCGGCTCCCTGGTCTGGTAAGTATATTAATCTGCGAGGGAGGGGGGTCTACAGTGCATGGGGGGGTCAACCCGATGGCGGCTGTAGCGGCGATGTCGGCAGTGGCAGCGCATGCGCAGCAGGACATCGGGGTATTTTTCCCGAAAAATACCCTGCAAACTCTGTCCCTGCATCATACTTACTTACATTTATTTTCTCCTCTCCGGGAGATACTTGGAGAGGAGAAGCAGGTGGGCGGCGATGGGGGCGGGGCCGAGCCAATAAAGTCATTAGGCCCCGTCCACTACACAAGCAAATACCGTGATTGGATGGTATTTGCATATGGGCGGAGCTTCGATGGTGCGATTATAATATAATTGTGTCGTTAAGCCCCGCCCCCTCCTTCGGGTCTGCGATTTGGCACTATTTAGCTCCCCATTCTGCCCACTTACCTAGGAAGTGGCCAGAATGCGGGAGGGGTGCCCACTTTTCCGGGGCTGCGGGGGACTACCCGAGAAACCGGGTGTCTCCCGCAGAATCCGGGAGAGTAGGCAAGTATGCCCTGCATGCAATAATTTATATATCCGTGCAATGTAATCAATTATCGCAGTGCAGATGGTGATAAATAGGCCCCTTAGTCATTAGATCTCATTCACCTGAATATCTTTTTTATATAAAAACTCATAAAATATGCATTCTATAGAAAACGTATTATCATGAATAAAACATTTCATAAGATATATCATATCATAGCTACTGTATCATGATTTTTTTTTACACATTTGAATCTACTGTATATTTATAGACTAGAAAACTGTTAATGAGAACCCCATGTATACAGAGCTGATTGCTCTTAAATAGTATAGCACAAAAGATTAAATAAGCAGCTGTTGTTACAGAGTGGGGGAGTCGTGTCCCACAACAAAGGTCAGTGCCCTAAGCACCACCATGCTGCTGTAGCCTGTAGGAGTTCTTCACCACCAGCCACACAGCCTTATCTGCTGCAGAATTAATAATTATAGCCATTGCTGTCTGCCCTGCTGTCAGTAATTACCTGCTGCCAGAAGAAATGGCTGGGGAAACTGATGTCACTGTTGGCGCTGTGGAAACCTGGTTTTAACCCATTCCTTTAGTTTGATACAACTTTTACAATGACCTCAGTAGAAATAAATGCATTATAATAAAAATACATACTAGTAGTACATTAACCCACATCATAAATTGCATATAGTGATATGGCTGCACAATAGAACATTGGGAAATATGTGATACATGGGAATTTTTGGCTTATTTGTAGCATCATTCATCATACAACAAATAGATATAGGGGCTGATTGCGAGGTGGAAGCAAAGTAAAACAGAACAGTAACTTTGAACCTTGGTAAAACCCCATTGCACTGCAGGTGGGGCAGATGTGGGGGGGTTATTCAGATATAAACGCAGATTGCTGCATATGCAGCCAGAGCAGCATTCATCTCTGTACATGCTGAGGACCATCCCAGCACAGAGCAAGGCATGTGTAGGGCCGCCCAGCATGTGCGGGGCCGCCTTCCGAAGCGTCCGCAATCTAATTGCAACCCCCTCCCAACATGCCTCTGTTCGGTACGCCCCTCCCCCCAATGCTGCGACGGCGCCCGGCCAACAGCCGCTGTTGTCAATCAAACTGCGGCCACATCCTTCCTGGGGGTTCAGTATGATATACCGACGGACACAATACCGACGGTCATAATCCTGACTGCCATTAGTCTACAGTCAAAGAACCAACACGGTCAAAATACCGACATTCATTATGCCGATATGTTTAAAATGCCGACCTGCACTCTGGTCAGGCGGTATCAGAAATGATGTACTCCTGGGTGGTGAGTGGGAGGTGCTAGTAGTGCAGTTTAAAATGGTCCGTTCAGCAGGTGTATTATGGGAGTGTCAAGAGCGTGTCAGTGACAGCAGCTGCATTCGCAGATGTACAGCTGTAGGCATAGGAGGCCATGGTAAGGGTGAGAAGCTGCACATGCCATAGGGCTGGTGCAAAGTTTGATGGTGACGTATAAGGACGCACCAATCGGTATTACAGTGCACACAGGCTCTAAAAGTCCTTGTACATTGGGCCGCATGGATGTACACATGGGAAGGTGTCTGTAGATTCATCTGCAAGAACTCACAGATGGGTGACTACCAATAGACCATGCTGCTTGTGCTCTTGCGTGTGACTCAGAATCAGGCCCAGTGTGTGGCAGTGGAATCATACGCCATCAGCTTTGGGATTCAGATGCAAGTTACTTCATGTTTTACAGAGGAACAGTAATATGATCTATGTCTTAGCCTCAATAATGACTTTAAGCAGCTTCACTCTTGTTAGCATCTCCTTCATTGTTTTAAGACTACAAGCAGGATACTATTATAGTAGTAATATGACATACAAGCTGACCTTATCTCTCTCTACACTCCCACTCGTCCTCTTCGCTCTGCTAGTGCTCGCCACCTCTCCTGCGTACTGATTACTTCCTCCCACTCCTACATACAAGATTTTGCACATGCTGCTCCCTATCTCTGGAATTCTCTACATCTACGGGCTCTCAAGGTGTACTTCTTCACCAAACCCAGCCAGCTGTCCTCATAACCCTCTTGTCCACGCTCACGGTCTACCCCATCTGTGTCACCCTTGCTTGTTAGCCCTTCACCTTTTAGATTGTAAGCTCGCAAGAGCAGGGCCTTCTCCCTTCATGTGCCTTTCCTTCTCTTACTTACAGTACACTGTCTTATATTCAATACTCCCTTTGATGGCACCTAAAACCTGGAGTTCTATTTAAGATGGGATGTTGCCCATAGCAACCAATCAGATTCCAGGTATTATCTTCTAGAAGGTGCTACATAAATGAGAAGTAGAATCTGATTGGTTGCTATGGGCAACATCCCATCTTAAATAGAACTCCCATCTTGGTAAATTTACCCCCTGGTTTTCTGTATATACCTTGTACTTGTCCTATATTGTCTCAAACTGTAAGTGCTTCTTTCTTGTTTTGCTCAATTGTTTATGTACTTGGTAATGGGTGCTGCGGGTCCAGGGTGCCTGGATTTGCTGGTTCAGGAGCAATTTAAATTATTTAAATAAGCAAAACTAGTTCTTGTGGCTGCAAATAATAACATATGTGGACAAATAGAAGCAAAACTTGTCTGTCACCACATAACTGAACCTTAAAACGACGTAAAAACAATTACTTAATTTAATATTTTTTTCTTCATTTCTTATACACTTTTGGCCTATGGGTGCTGTTAAAAAAATTCTAATACTCTAGGGCGCTGTGATTTAAAAAAGTTTGGGAAGCGAACCTGAGGTATGTATCATCTCAATGTGACATCAGGGAGAGGAGCAATAAAGGAAAAACTAGGTGCTTGACATTTGGTGCGTGCAGTGTGCAGGCTCCTCAAGTATAAAATGACTAAATGTACAGTATATATATATATATATATATATATATATATATACACACACACACACACACACACACACACACACACACACACACACACACACGTATATACAGTACCGTTCAAACGTTTGGGGTCACCCAGGCAATTTCCTTATTTTTGAAAGACAAGCACTGTTTTTTTCAATCAAGATAACATTAAATGAATCAGAAATACACTCTATACATTGTTAATGTGGAAAATGACTATACTAGCTGTAAACGTCTGTTTTTTAAAGGAATATCTACATACTGTAGGTGTATAGAGGCCCATTTCCAGCAACCACCACTCCAGTGTTCTAATGGTACATTGTGTTTGTTAATCGCGTTAGAAGACTAATGGATGATTAGAAAACCATTGAACAATTATGTTAGCACAGCTGAAAACGGGTTTACTTGTTAGAGAAGCTATAAAACTGGCCTTCATTTGAGCTAGTTGAGTATCTGGAGCATCATATTTGTGGGTTCAATTATACTCTCAAAATGGGCAGAAAAAGAAAAAACTTTAATGTGAAACTCGACAGTCTATTCTTGTTCTTCGAAATGAAGGTTAGTCCATGCGAGAAATTGCCAAGAAACTGAACATTTCCTACAACGGTGTGTACTACTCCCTTCAGAGAACAGAACAAACAGGCTCTAACCAGAGTATAAAGAGAAGTGGGAGGCCCCGGTACACAACTGAGCAAGAAGACAAGTACATTAGACCTCTAGTTTGAGAAATAGACGCCTCACTGGTCCTCAACTGGCAGCTTCATTAAATGGAACCGCAAAACGCCAGTGTCAACGTCTACAGTGAAGAGGCGACTCTGGGATGCTGGCCTTCTAGGCAGAGTGGCAAAGAAAAAGCCATATCTGAGACTGGCCAATAAAAGGAAAAGATTAATATGGGCAAAAGAAACAGACATTGGACAGAGGAAGATTGGAAAAAAGTGTTATGGACAGACAAATTGAAGTTAGAGGTGTTTGGATCACACAGACGCAGAACAAGTAAAAAGATGCTGGAAGAGTGCCTCACGCCATCTGTCAAGCATGGTGGAGGTAATGTGATGATCTGGGGCTGCTTTGGTGCTGGTAAAGTTGAAGAGTTGTACAAGGTAAAAGGGATTTTGAATAAGGAAGGCTATCACTCCATTTTACAACGCCATGCCATACCCTGTGGACAGCGCTTGATTGGAGCCAATTTCCTCCTCCAACAGGACAATGACCCAAAGCACACCTCCAAGTTATGCAAGAACTATTTAGGGAAGAAGCAGGCAGCTGGTATTCTGTCTGTAATGGAGTGGCCAGCACAGTCACCAGATCTCAACCCCATTGAGCTGTTGTGGCAGCAGCTTGACCATATGGTACACAAGATCAAGAAGTGCCCATCAAGCCAATCCAAATTGTGGGAGGTGCTTCAAGAAGCGTGGTGTGAAATTTCTTCAGATTACCTCAACAAATTAACAGCTAGAATGCCAAAGGTCTGCAATGCTGCAATAGGAGCATTCTTTGACGAAAGTTTGAAGGACAAAATTATTATTTCAAATAAAAATCATTATTTCTAACCTTGCCAATGTCTTGACTATATGTTCTATTCCTTTTGCAAATCATTTGATAAATAAAAGAAAGTTTTCATGTAAAACACGAAATTGTCTGGGTGACCCCAATCGTTTGAACGGTAGTGTATATATACACATGTATATGTGTATATGTATGTATATATATATATACATACAGTGCATCCGGAAAGTATTCACAGCGCTTCACTTTTTCCACATTTTGTTATGTTACAGCCTTATTCCAAAATGGAATAAATTCATATTTTCCCACAAAATTCTACACACAATACCCCATAATGACAACGTGAAAAAGTTTTTTTGCGAGATTTTTGCAAATTAGTAAAAATAAAAAAGTAAGAAATCAATGTACGTAAGTATTCACAGCCTTTGCCATGAAACTCAAAATTGAGCTCAGGTGCATCCTGTTTCCACTGATCATCCTTGAGATGTTCCTACAGCTTAATTGGAGTCCACCAGTGGTAAATTCAGTTGATTGGACATGATTTGGAAAGGCACACACCTGTCTATATAAAGTACTACACTTGACAGCGCATGTCTGAGCACAAACTAAGCATGCAGTCAAAGGAATTGTCTGTGAACCTCCGAGACAGGATTGTCTTGAGGCACAAACCTGGGGAAGGGTACAGAAAAATATCTGCTGCTTTGAAGGTTCCAATGAGCACAGTGGCCTCCATCATCCATAAATGGAAGAAGTTTGGAACCACCAGGACTCTTCCTATAGCTGGCCAGCCATCTAAACTGAGCGATCGGGGGAGAAAGGCTCTAGTCAGGGAGGTGACCAAGAACCCGATGGTCACTCTGTCAGAGCTACAGCATTCCTCTGTGGAGAGAGAAGAACCTTCCAGAAGGACAACCATTTCTGCAGCAATTCACCAATCAGGCCTGTATGGTAGAGTGGTCAGACGGAAGCCACTCCTTAGTAAAAAGCACATGGCAGCCCACCTGGAGTTTGCCAAAATGCACCTGAAGGACTCTCAGACTATGAGAAACAAAATTCTCTGGTCTGATGAGACAAAGATTGAACTCGTTGGCATGAATGCCAGGTGTCATGTTTGGAGGAAACCAGGCACTGCTCATCACCAGGCCAATATCATCCCTACAGTGAAGCATGGTGGAGGGCGGCAGCATCATGCTGTGGAGATGTTTTTCAGTGGCACGAACTGGGAGACTAGTCAGGATAGAGGAAAAGATGAATGGAGCAATGTACAGAGACATCCTGGATGAAAACCTGCTCCAGAGCGCTCTTGACCTCAGACTGGGGCGACGGTTCATCTTTCAGCAGGACAACAACCCTAAGCACACAGGCAAGATATCAAAGGAGTGGCTTCAGGACAACTCTGTGAATGTCCTTGAGTGGCCCAGCCAGAGCCCAGACTTGAATCCGATTGAACATCTCTAGAGAGATCTGAAAATGGCTGTGCACCGACGCTTCTCATTCAACCTGATGGAGTTTGAGAGGTGCTGCAAAGAGGAATGGGAGAACTGCCCCAAGATAGGTGTGCCAAGCTTGTGGCATCATTTTCAAAAAGACTTGAGGCTGTTATTGCTGCCAAAGGTGCATCAACAAAGTATTGAGCAAAGGCTGTGAATACTTATGTACATGTGATTTCTTAGTTTTTTCTTTTTCATAAATTTGCAAAAATTTTCAAAATACTTTTTTCACATTGTCATTATGGAGTATTGTGTGTAGAATTTTGAGGGAAAAAATTAATTTATTCCAGTTTGGAACAAGGCTGTAATATAACAAAATATGGAAAAAATGAAGCGCTGTGAATAATTTCCGAAGGAAGCAGCACGGCAACACAGGAGCCCCTGGCAGGCATGCAACAGTGGTGATACGCACAACACCCAACAGTCCGGGCAGCCGCCAACCAAAGAGCCCGCAACAGACATACGGTGCCTGACCACCAGCAGTGGGAGGACAGGCAATGGAGCAAATAAACGGCGGGAGGCACAGGAGCCCCTTGGTCAATTTAACACTTAGCAAGACGCTGGTCGTTGATCAGTCCCGGGTATTCCAGCATCCCAACAACCTGCAGCAAGAGCACGGTGCATATTCCCCAGTGTTGGGCAAACAAATGCAATATCACATCCAGGACTATCCGGACAGCCGAAGGAGCGCCAAGCTCCTGGTAAGTGGACAGCCTCTATAAAAGAGATATCAGTTTGACCATTAACTGTTTTAGACTTACAGTATAGCCGGTTTGGCAGGATAAACAGATCCCTGGACATTTATTGAGCTGGTCAGGCTGATATCTTAATCTTCTATTACGCATTAATTGTGGTTTTTGTTTTTTGGGGTGTTTTTTTTTTTTTAAGCAACTGACTAACATCAACTGGCTTAATATAAGCCCAGGAAAAGGAATGCAAAATTGGGGGTAATTCAGAGTTGATCGCAGCAGCAAATTTGTTAGCAGTTGGGCAAAACCATGTGCACTGCAGGAGTGGCAGATATGGGTGGTCTTCTGTATGCTGCCGGCCGGGCTCCCGACGTCCAGCATCCCGGCGCCGGAAACCCGACCGCCAGCATACCAACATCTTTTCTCCCGCTTGGGGGCCCACGACCCCCCTGGAGGGAGAATAGATAGCGTGACGTGCGTAGAGCGCCACCGTGCCCGCAAGGGGCTCATTTGCGCTCGCCCACCTGTTGGTATGCCGTGGTCGGGATTCTGGCGCCGGTATGCTGGTCGCCGGAGCCTGGCCGCCGGCATACACTACTACACCCGCAGATATAACATTTGCAGAGAGTTGGATTTGGGTGGGATATTTTGTTTCTGTGCAGGGAAACACTGGCTGCTTTATTTTTACACTGCAATTTAGATTTCAGTTTGAACACACCCCACCCAAATCTAACTCTCTCTGCACATGTTATATCTGCCCCCCTGCAGTGCACATGGTTTTGCCCAACTGCTAACAAATTTGCTGCTGCGATGAACTCTGAATTAGGCCCATTGTGTTTAGGTTGTATATCCTGTATAGCTATTGGATACATTTACACTAAACAGCATTGACACTTTTACTCTGACTGCACTTTCAATATAGGCTGATTAATCTGAATAAATAGAAGTTTTAACCATTATTGGTGAATCTCTACTCCATTTTCCTTCCCCACTCCTTTCCACATTCCACCTCTCTCTTCCCCTTTTTTCCCCACTAAGTGGTTCTAAGCGTCGGCAGTACTTAAATATATATATATATATATATATATATATATGTATGTATGTATGTATGTATGTATGTATGTATGTATGTGTGTGTATATATATATATATATATATATATACATACATATATATATATATATATATATATATATTTTGCACAGCTCAAATGCAAAGAGTTATATATGTATGCCTATATAAATACATAGATTTATATAGATATAGATCTATTTCGCATTAAAAGCAGACTACATATCAGCTGCTAATCAGGCAGGTTATTTTAGCTAATGAGGCTTCAGTTTACATGTCAATCCAGTAGATGGAGAACCAAGACAAATACTACACACTGGTTACGCATGATGCAAGTTGATATATATATCGCAGAGTCACTGGTGCAGTGTTACATGGCCTGCTCACGAGTTAGTAGCCCCAAGCATCTTTTTGTGTTAATCCCTGAAGGAAACACTGCAAATATTGGGGGTAATTCAGACCTTGTGCAGCACTGCGATCAGGTCAGAACTGCGCATGCGTATGCACCGCAATGTGCAGGCGCGTCGCACGGGTACAAAGCGGATTGTTGCTCTGCGATGGGTTTTACGAAGAATCCATTCGCACAGCTGGTCGCAAGGAGATTGACAGGAAGAAGGCGTTTGTGGATGGCAACTTACCGTTTTCAGGGAGTGGTTGGAAAAATGCAGGCGTGTTTTGCAGGGTGGGTGTCTGACGTCAAATCCAGCCCCAGACAGGCTGAAGTGATTGCAGCGGTTGAGTAAGTTCTGGGCAACTCAGAACAGCACAAAGTTTTTTTGTACCACTTGGCTGCACACGCGATCGCCCACTTGCACAGCTGAAATACACTCCCCGGTGGGCGGCGACTATGTGAACGCAGGACTGCAAAAAAACACTAGCGAGCGATGAGGTCTGAAATACCCCCATTGTTTACAGTGAAATTTTGTGATCAATGTGTACAATATAAATTATACATCACAATATTAAATGGCACTACTGTATTTGTAAAATTAGTTCCGCTGACCAATATCACACATCTACGCGAGCGAAACCGCAGGCAAACACTAGTTAAAATAATAAATTAATAGGGTACCCTTTAATAAATATTATTGTTCCTACATTTCAAAAGTCATTGTTGCCTCCCTAATGAATACCTTTTTTGTCTGTTCAGACAGGGCAGAGAGCTTACGTAGGCCGCAGTTTAAGCTATTTGGACAGAACTTCATCTAAAATGTCTGCCTGTTCCTGAAAAAGACAGTTTTACAACCTGCAGCTTGATACATTGCACAGTTTGTGTTCTTTCCATGTCAGCATTGCAATTTCAGAACTGCTGCTTTGCAATAATGCGGTTTGCTGTGCGGGTTTACCTTTAGTAAATGACATGGTTTACAAACCGTACATAAAACCATCACTAAACTTGTGGTTTAGCAAAGACATATGTTACTGAATCTCTCCAATGTTTTTTACAGCCTTTTCTTCTGTGGCCATTTATAGCCTGTATAATAGAACCATATGGATGATACCAACAAAGAATTCAAGGGCAACTTAACATATTTAACAGATGAGTAGTTCCTGTACATCCTGCGGTATATCAGGCTTAGCAAAGATGCTGTTTATTGGGAGTCGATAATACCATGGCCGTCTGCTCTGTCTGAAGGAATTACCGTATCTGCACATTCCAACCTATCGACATGACATGACAATGCATTATTTAAGCTCCCATTCACTGACTGTGTGAACAATTACTTCATGCACAATAATGTGCTATATTTTACTAGTAATACATTACAAAAATGGTTGCAGAGATCAGAACTTTGTCCTTTGTTCTGTATGTGAAATATCTCCTTTTATTCTCAAATCCTAGCACTATGAAAGGCAAGCCTGAGCCATTTGTATTCCCTATCGGTACGCAGTGCCTCTAGTTGAGAGCGGTAAGAGTGCAATGTGTAATGTTTAAAACAGCGAACTGCATAATTGACTGCAGTGAATTAAAGCTCTCATGCTGTAAAAAAATATCCCTGTTTGACAGTCCCCTCACGTCTGCTTCCTGTTGTGCAGCAGGCAGATTTCAGTTGGACAGCATCCCATTAAACTCCGGGTTTTCAGAGAGCAGCAGTTTCATCCACCTTATAATAGACGAGGAACAGCAAATGGTAGAGTACAGTCCAGCAGTTACTTAAAGACATACAGGATAGCACACACAGGTATATACTACCATGAATTGCAACGTTATTATTGTATCCATATGTATAGTGCCAATCATATTTCACAGTGCTGTACAGAGAACATGTCAGTATTCACCACCCTACCACTGCAGAGTTTTCACACACATACTAGGATTATATTATGATAGAAGGCAATTAACCTGCCAGCACAGTATGTCTTTGGGGTTTGTGAGGAAACCGAACTACACAGAAGAACTGAAACATGTAGAAAACACTAAGACAAAGGTATGGTTTTACCCATGATCCCAGCGCTGTGTGGCAGTAATGCTAATTTGTGTGCCACCATACTGCCCTAATATGTCTTGCATAGCAAACTTTTAGGGAACTATTTATCATTGGCACCAGAGTCCCAAAAATGATTGTACTTATTAATGTCTATCGTGATAATAAGAAATTACTGTTTGGGGTTATTTACCACAGAAAATATAGGTTGGCAGTATCATTTTACTGCCAGTTAGAATACCATGAACGTGCATACACAAGATGCAAAAGCTGGGATGGGAGGAGCCCAGAGGCTGCAGTAGATGGTTCCATTACAAAGCAGCTAACGCAATCTGAAGATGGCATTAGCAAATGGGGCCAGCTCTGGAAAGCCAAGCTGTTCTGAACTGGGAAATTGGCCCTGACTGCAGTCCACCTTTAGACTAATGGGGACATAATTTGCAGAGCTGGTTTGCCCACTGACATTTCCAGTGACGTGCAGTCAGGGTAGGCAGGGGAGGCAAAGCCTAAGCTGTCATACTCCAGTATGCTCCAGGGTTTTGTCAATAAAAAATTATTGACACAGAAGATATTTATAACTTAGAAATACTTAATTAAGGTGTGCAAATTAGGGCCCCCTTCCCTTTGTAACTGATGTATTTATACATATTTCTGAAGGTAGGAGATGCCTTCATCCTAATTTAGCTCCCTGCCCCACCTACCCTCACTGATTTTAAATAGTCTAGCACTTTGCCTGCATATGTAGAATGAGCACACTGAGGTAAGACTCCTACATTTTGGTTAACTATGGCAGTCAATATTGGGGGGACTCTCTGGGGTGCGGGGCTCCCTGTGCCTGCCGTGGCTGGACGTCCCTGGGGCATCGCAATTTAACACTATTTCATTACACTATGGCACTTATAGTTTGTCTTATATACTGTATATGTAACACTTTCACATTATTTTCTTTTACTCCTCACATTACTCACACATGCAGCAGCAGCTGCTCCTACCTCTTTAACTCTTTATTTGTATCACTCTTGCGATGCCCTGGGGTTGTCTGGCTTGTTGGCTCTGGGGTGTCCTGCCCCCCGGACCTGAACCCCTATAGTTAGTGTTAGGGACTTACCCAATGAGAGGCTACCTTGATGCGGTGGGTAAGCTCATAGCCCTGGCCAGGAATATGCTAAGTGCCTCTGGTTATTACAGGTTGAGCTAGTGTGAGATAGTGCACCTGCTACTTTTTCCCTCTGTACACTGTATTAAGTCTCAAGCAGAGTAGCACCTCATTACTTAATTAAGGTGTGCAAATTAGGGCCCCCTTCCCTTTGTAACTTAGAAATAGACTTTCTACATAGTATAAAATAAAGTCCCCAGTAGGTGTCTGTCTGTTTGTTCGGGTTAATGTCAAGAATACTGGACAGATTTTGATGCGTTTTTCACATTTTTATAAAGCATTTGTCGAGGAAGGTTTAGGTGTATGAAACACTAATCTCTGACAAAAGGAAGCCGAGCAGTAATGTATTTAGTGAATCAAGTCAGTAAGAGAAGAATGGTAGGGCCCTACAGTTCCACACAATGGCCAAGAGTGTAGTAGCTGTGTTTTTGCATTAGAGCCTTATGCAGTCCAGATATCTGTTTCCAAGGGAATAGCTATCGCGGGTGCAGGGAGTGTGGTTGCTGTGGGGCCCGCATCACCAGGCCCGGCTACAGGGGGGTTAAAAGGGTACCCCCGTACCGGGACCCAAGGATTGAGGGGCCCCAAGGTGTGGGGGGCACCAGCAGCATAATTCTATATACACATACACTAAAAATATATTATGAGGGCTAGCACCGCACCTGCCCGGCCCGCACATGGAAAATATGTTTAATAGTCCGGCGGCGGTAACGTAACCCCCAGGTCCCGGGAAATTCCCTGTGTCACTCTGACCTGTAACGTCATGCATCATGTGACGTATGACGCTACGCACCGCCCACCCACCCTTCCCTGTTTCTCTCTGCCTGCTGTGGCGTCGCATCCTCCTTTGAGGAACAGGCAGGCTGCGGGTCGAGCACCAGACCAGGAGAAAGGGAGCAGCACAGCAGCGGCCTGTCAGACTGCAGTGCTGGGGGACAGGATTGCTTTGGTGACCACTCTGGTGAGTCAGCGTCAGTGTCATGTTTTTTTTCTAGTCTGATTAATCTAAATTTGATTAGAACTCAACCCTATACCTACCAGTTATTATTACCAGCTAAATCTGTTAAACAAGAATCTCACATTGAGGTCAGACATATGGATAATTTGTGATTAACAATTGGTGGCCGGATCAAGCTTTCTGCTCATAGTGGGAGTTTACTATTGCACTTGCAGTGCATCTTGCACTGAATGCTACACAATTTCTGTGAAAAACACTAGAGATTTATTGGACTATGCTGCAATAGACTTGGGGGTTCATTCTGACTCGATCGCACGCTGCAGTTTATCGCAGCGGCGCGATCGGGTCAGAACTGCGCATGTGCCAGCACCGCAGTGCGCTGGCGCATGCGATCAACTCGGAATAACTCCCATAGTTACTAAACTGAGACTTCTTAACAGGGCTGTTTCTAGACGATTCTAGACAATTCAAGGCATTAAAAAAAAAAATGCCCCCCCCCTCCAGACATTCAAAATTGCATTCTGCAAAACTCCGCCCCCGAGGAGTAGTATGCTAGAGGGAGGAGGGGGAGCAGAAGGAGCCACAAAGTGGCACGACGGCTCTCCGCCGCAAGAAACGGCACTGCTTCTTCAAGCAGATACTTCTCTGTGAGTTTGACTCTTAAATTTTCAGTTAAATAAAAAAACAGTCATGTTTCAGTAAAACTAACTCCAGGTCTACATGGAGTTTTAAGGTTATGCTATAAATTTCTTGTTTCAGTTAGGCCAGTGACAGGCAACTTGATACACTTCAGGGGCCGCATGAGGTGGTGGCCCTACAACCTTGGCAAGGGACTCCCATTAGCCTTAATCGTTTAGTTGTATGTTGAGTAAATAATACATTTAATCAGAAAAAGGTATACCCATCTGTAATAACATGTCAAATATAGAATTCGATGGCAGATCAGAACCACTAGGCCTACAGTATCCACATGTAAATACACACACACACACACACACACACACACACACACACACACACACACACACACACACACACGTTATTTATTTATTTATTTATTTATTATGTTGGGAGCCAATTAACCTACCAGTATATTTTTGGCTTGTTTATGCAAACCCATGCAAATTCAGGGAAAACATACAAACTCCACACATTTATGGCCATGAAGGGAAATCGGACCCGTAACCTCAGTGCTGTGAGGCAGTAATGCTAACCATTACACCATCTGTACTGCCTGCCAGTAGGCATACAGTATATGTTACAAGCTATAACAAACAATTCTGGCAATAAAACATGAAGGAGCTAAGGGTGATTGGTCAGTGAGCTGAATACGACCCTAGCACCACCTATTGTCGTCACCGCTCTAGGCTCTATCACATTCACTTTGGTGGAAATTTAGGCATTACATAATCATTCTTCAGTAAATTAATAAAAAAATTATTCATTTAGATTAGGCTGAAGAAAGTGAACACAATTTGGTTCTGATACTGAGCTGACCGCACTTCTGTTTGTAGAGTGTATCTTGCATGTCTTTGCACTGCGCATGCTCCAGAACTGATTTGCACGCAAATACAATGCATATTTTGATCAAATCTACACTTATGAAAGAAGAGCCGATTAATGGGGGCGTTTTCACGTGGGCAAAACACAGTTTTGGCGCAAAACACATATACGGTTTACTCTCAATTCTGTATCAGGTCCTTTATGTATTAAAAAATGTAGTTGAAATAATATTATTTTCACTCTGCAAATATATGCCCTTATTTATCAATGAGTGATAAATTTAATTGTGAGTGATAAATTGCACCAGCCAATCCGCTCCTAACCAGGGGTTAAAGTGAGCCGGAACGGGGCGGAACTGCGTTCCATCAGTTCCACTTGGAGACAGAACGCAGTTCTGCCTCCTCCGGCTCACCTCACCCGATGTTAGCCCGGCGCAGCAAGGAGATGCCGGGCGCCCGCTGGTAAAACAATCTCAGCGGGCGCCCGGCATCTCCCTGTAGCACCGGGCTAACATCGGTGATGGAACGCAGTTCTGGCTCACTTTAACTTAATAAATTGCACCAGCCAATCCTGGTTAGGAGCGGATTGGCTGGTGCAATTTATCACTCACAGTGAAATTTATCACTCATACTGAGCTCCGGCATCCGGCTCTATCAGTGCGCGCTATGGGAGAGACGTCATGACGTCTCTCCCATAGTGCCGAGGAGCGGACACCAACAGGACTGCATCGGCCGGACGCTGTAGCGAGGCACGGTTAGTATGATGTGTTTTTTTGTTTGTTTTTTCATATGTGTAGCGGCGCGTCTACTGGGGGGTATTACTACTGGGGGGTATTACTACTGGGGGGGGCAACCTACAAGGGGGCATAACTACAGGAGCATTACTACTTGGGGGCATTACTACTTGGGGGCTAAACTACAGGGGGGCAAACTACAAGGGGGCAAGCTACTAGGGACAAACTACAAGGGGGCAAGCTACTGGGGTCATTACTACTGGGGGCATAACTACAGGGACATTACTACAAGGGGGCTAAACTACAGGGGGGCTAAACTACTGGTGGCATAACTACTGGCAGCATTACTACTGGGGTTAAACTACAAGGGGGCAAAACTACAGGGGATAAGCTACAAGGGGGCAAACTACTGGGGGCATTACTAACGGGGGCTAACTACTGGGGGAAAACTACATGGGGGCTAAACTACAGGGGCTACACTACTGGGGGCATAAATGCAGGGGGCATTACCACTGGAGGCTAAACTAGATGGGGCAAACTACATGAGGGCCAAGCTACTGGGGGCATTACTACTGGGAGGCTAAACTAAGGGGGGGTAAACTACTGGGGTTATAACTGCAGGGGCATTACCACTGGGGGATAATAAAGTCAGCCTGGTCCCAGATCCGCTGCAGCCGCCCTCAGCCTCCTTTGCCGCCCTAAGACCTCTGCACACCCACAGCCTACTTCTCCGCAGTATCTCCAAGGCCCACAGCCTCCTCCACCCCACGCCTACCACAGCCTCCTCATCCACCGCACCGCAGACCACCGCCGCTGCTAAACAGGTAATCTTACCCTGCTGCCTTTCTCTCTCCCAAGTCCCTACTGCATGCCCTTGCTGTCCCTCTCTGTCACTTTCCATGTCCCTGCTGTCACTCTCCCTGTCCCTCTGTCACTCTACAGTATAATGTGAATTTCGGCTCATACCGTGTGCTATAATGTGAATTTCGGCTCATACCGTGTGCTATAATGTGAATTTTGGCTCATACCGTGTGCTATAATGTGAATTTTGGCTCATACTGTTTGCTATAATGTAAATTTTGCCTCATACCGTGTGCTATAATGTGAATTTCGGCTCATTCTGTGTGCTATAATGTGAATTTCGGCTCATACTGTTTGCTTTAATGTGAATTTAGGCTCACACTGTGTGCTAAAATGTGAATTTTGGCTCATACCGTGTGCTATAATGTGAATTTCGGCTCATACCGTGTGCTATAATGTGAATTTTGGCTCATACTGTGTGGTATAATGTGAATTTCAGCTCACACTGTGTGGTATAATGTGAAAGGGGCACCAGTAAGGGGTCCTACTATTGTGGTGCATAATGTGTATAAGGCGTACATGGTGTGGCAAACTACACTGAAGGACACACCGCCTTCTGAGTGGCCATGCCCCTTTTTCCAGAGTGTGTGCGCCTTCGGCGCGCACATAATTACAGCCTTCACTTGTCCATACTCCCACTTCGACCACTGGGTGCTACTACTGTGGGCACTATTACTATTGTGTGACCACGCCCCTGTCTTTTCAAGACCACACCCCTTTTTTGACGCGCGCACCCATGGCGCGCACAATACCTTTATTACGGGTGTAGTATGTGATGCCAGTGGTCGGGCTCCCGGCGGAAAGCATACCGGCGCCGGAATCCTGGGCGCTGGCATACCGACAGCTGGGCGAGTGTAAATGATCCCCTACGCGCGCCACGCTATCTATTCTCCCTCCAGGGGGGTCATGGACCCCCAAGAGGGAGAAAAGCTGTCGGTATGCCGGCGGTTGTGATTCCGGCTTCTGTATGGTGGTCGTCGGGAGCCCGGCCGCCGGCAACCTGAAGACCACCCCTTTATTACATGGGCGCCGTGGGGAGGGGGGGGGGGTGAGTTCCACCACCTCTCTAGGAGCACTTTAAGCACTGCTCCTAACAATCATTTTTCAAACACAGTCTGTAACATGGCAGGTAGGAAATGATTGGCTGGTGCAATTTATCACTCACGTTGAATAAGGGCAATAAAATGTTACGCTTTGCGTATAGTTGTAGTAAATAAAGTTTACTGCACCTCCCAACATTCCTGATTGTTGTGGGATTGTCCAGAGTCAGGGCTTACCAGAAAATGTTTAGCAGTTTGGTTGTTTGAGCACATTGAGAGCAAGGATTGGGCAAGCCAATCAATTTGGGCAGCATGGTGCCATAGTGGTTAGCGCTACTGCCTTACAGCATTGAAGTCATGAGTTCAAATGCTGATAAAGGCACTGTGGGTCATTCTGACCCTTTTGCACGCAGCGGTTCTTCGCTGAGGTGCGAATGGGTAGGAAATGCGCATGCGCGGCGGACGCATTGCACACGCGCGTCGTCGCCGGGTAACGACGCCACCAGCGAGAAATGTGATCGCAGCGGCGATTGCAAGAAGACGGACAAGCGGGAGGCGTTCCAGGGCAGATACTCACCGTTTTCCAGGCGTGGTGAGTCCAGCGCAGGTGTCAAGGCGTTTGGAAGGCGGAAGTCTGATGTCAGGACCGGGACCTACATCGCTGGATCCGTCGTACAGGGGTGAGTAACTGCAGCCCTGGTCTTGTTTTACTTGAAACTTTTTTAGCATAGCAGGGCTGCACAAGCGTTCGCAGCCCTGCTATGCTAAAATACCCTCCCCCATAGGCGGCGTCAGATTGATCGCACGAGCAGCAAAAAGTTGCTATGTGCGATCAACTCGGAATGACCCCCACTGTCTGTGTGTAGTATGTATGTTGCCCCTTGTATTTGCATGAATTTTTCTCTGGTTTCCTTTCACAGGCCAAAAACTTTCTGGCAGGTTAATAAGTTTCTGACAAATTTAATTCTAGTGTACATGCGATTGGGAACACAGAGTGCTATTCAGAGTTGATAGAAATTTAGCAATAATCGCAAATGTCCGTGTTTCGACCGTCTGCGCATGCGCAGACTTTCAATATGCGATTGCATCCTGGAAAGATGCGATCGCATAGTGATTGACATGCGGCAGACGGTTGGGGGCGGCATTGGTGGGGAGTGGTGCAGGAAGCGCAGGTGTATCAAAGCCGTTACCTGCATTTGCTGCGATAGGAAATGTGACGGCAGTGCGCCTGTATATGCAGCCTGGCTGCGTATACAGGGGTTGACCTCTATTTGCCACTTTCTGCAATGCAATCGCAATTGAATTGCAGTTGCATCGCTGGGCAGCGCTACACATGCTGGGCGGTCTTGCTCTGTGCGGCCCCCAGCATGCGATTTTATCAGTAGCAGTTTTAGCGTTTTTTGCAAATTGCTACTGACTCTGAATAACCCCCATAGACTATACTGGGGTAGTGACTGATGTGAACGGTTACATATTCTCTGTGAAGCACTGCATAATGGGGTGTCATTCCGAGTTGTTCGCTCGGTAAAAATCTTCGCATCGCAGCGATTTTCCGCTTAATGCGCATGCGCAATGTCCGCACTGCGCCAAGTAAATTTGCTATGCAGTTAGGACTTTTACTCATGGCTTTTTCATCGTTCTGGCGATCGTAATGTGATTGACAGGAAGTGGGTGTTACTGGGCGGAAACAGGCCGTTTTATGGGCGTGTGGGAAAAAACGCTACCGTTTCCGGAAAAAACGCAGGAGTGGCCGGAGAAACGGGGGAGTGTCTGGGCGAACGCTGGGTGTGTTTGTGACGTCAAACCAGGAACGACAAGCAGTGAAATGTTCGCAGATGCCGAGTAAGTCTGGAGCTACTCAGAAACTGCTACGAGGTGTATAATCGCAATATTGCGAATACATCATTCGCAATTTTAAGATGCTAAGATTCACTCCCAGTAGGCGGCGGCTTAGCATGAGCAAATCTGCTAAAATCCGCTTGCGAGCGAACAACTCGGAATGACCCCCAATATGTGTGCTCCATATACTAACTAAATAAAGGAAAAAGGTTTAATTCTCGTCCTGATTTTGCACTATTAAATGTTCAGTGATCTGATGTAATTATACTACTACTTACAGTCATAATAATAATAATAAAATGTAAATAGTGTAACCAGGGCGATTTATGTTTAGAGGATATTTATTAGCAGTCTGTAAGAACTCTGACATTGTAAATCGATAATCACTGTGACAAACACATAAATGTAGGCTGAGTTAAAGAGATGCGGGTCTGTTTCAGTACTGAGATATATTGCCAGACTCTGCTCCGACGTACATGTCAGCCAATGGTAATTATAGTCATCTATCAAATGCAGAAGGCGCCCCCTTTTTCTGCATATTATCTTCGTTTCCACAGAAATGGGAGAGGGAAGAGGAAGGCAAAGAGCTTGGTCTCAAAACAGACTCTTTAGTAGGCAGTTTGAAACCAGAGCACAGCTGGTGAGACAACAGCCCCAAACACTGTGGCTGTGTCACTCCTCATCACTCTAATGCCCCGATCTCATCTTTATTGCATGTCTTACGTGACAGATGTTTTGACAAGTAAAGCAGTGACTGCAACATTTCGCATTTCAAAGCGGTTTGACTGAATTAATATTTTACATCCTTAGAAACAAACAGGAGACTTAAAATTTGATTCTTAGAATGCCTGTACTGCAACACTCATTACCTATGCAGGAATGTATCAAAAAGAACAACTTGTAAGTAACACAAAAATATTGGTTCAAAAAGATAAAACGACAGCAAGAAAAATGCATGGGGGGTCATTCCGACCAGTTCGCACGCATCGGTTCTTCGCTGTGGTGCGAACGGGTCAGGACTGCGGCTGTGCGGCGCCCGCAATGTGCACACGCGTCGTTGCCCGGCGACAGTGGTCACCGGGCACAGACGCCGCCAGCGCAGAAAGTGATCGCAGCGGCGATCGCATGAAGACGGACAGGCGGGAGGCGCTCCGGGGCGTATACTCACCATTTTCAAGGCATGGTGTGGCGAACTCAGGCATGTCCAGGTGTTTGGAGGGCGGATGTCTGACGTCAATCCCGGGACCTTCGTTGCTGGATCCGTTGCACAGGGCAAGTAACTCTTACCCTGGTCTTATTTTGCAGGAAACTTTTTTAGCTAAAATACACTCCCCCATAGATGGTGTCAAGTTGATCGCACGAGCAGTAAAAAGTTGCTACGTGCGATCAACTCGGAATGAGGGCCATAGAGTGGTGACTCAGTTTTGTGATTTATAAATTGCTGGTTCTAGCGCAGAGCAATTAACTTTACAAACATGAACTTACCAGTATTATTCATTTGCTTTACTATTTTTTTTTCCATTTATAAACCTAAGGCAGAACACTGTAACCACGGTGACAGTGTATATGTGTTTAAATCACTCTTAAGAACACATGTGGCATGTCCTATTTATACACTACTTAATAGATATTTATACAGTATGTATAGAAAATACTCGTCTCTGCTTGTGGTTGTAACATACTAAATAAAGCAATGTATACTGGCATGTGTGCAACATGTATTTTTATACCTGTACAAGTAAACGTTTCTTGAGCATTCTATAATGAGAATTTAATACTGGGTCAATAACTCTAGCTTACTGCATGTTGCCACAAGATGACTTTAATTTTAATCAAATCTAGATGGAAGCACAATTGACGGCTTTTGCAAAACCTCATCCGGGTGAATCCTGGATGGAGCAATTATGTCAGAGGTGCAGGGGGTGGGCACCACCATCAAAATCGGTCTCCCCTGCACTGTTCAAAGCCGTTATTACTGGCATTTTACAGGGGGAAAGGGGCCAATTTAATGCAAACTGGGTCATCAAACATAAAGGCAGACCACTTCACAAAGGACATTGCCGGAGAATTGGTAAGTATGCATGAAAGTAAACCAATGACTTGAAGTGTCTGGTAGCTGTCGTATAGCTAACATACTGTATATGGATTAACCATTATGAAATACGTTGTTACAGTGGAATAAGCAAGTAGCTCTTACACTTGTTGGCATGGAAACAACATTATCTATGAAAGTCAGATTTGTGATTTTTTTTAGATATATTGTCAGTAGAGAAGTAGTTGCTTTCAATAGGGTATATTTATTATTGATGGGAATGGAAAGAGTGGAAAAGTGAGCCAATGGAGAAGTTGCTCATATCAACCAATCAGCTTCTATAGGGTGATTCAAAATTCTCAGTACACCCTTTTGTTTAAAAAACTGTGCAGGAAATGGGAAAACTGAATACTCCAGTAAGGTATGGGTGAGGTGGGCTATCTTTTAGGGTATGTACCGAACATGGGCGCCATCTTGAATTTAAGTCAGTTTTCCCATTTCCTACACCGTTTTTTAAACGAAAGGGTGTACTGCGACTTTTGAATCACCCTGTACATATCATTTTTTTTCTTATTATTTCTACCAGCAGAATAACATTGCAGGTCATACAATCCGTCACATGTACACAAAGAATGTAAGAGGGAAGAGTATGTACTGAAGGACATACAAAGAATGAACAGAGGTAAATATCCCAAGAGGTCTATCAACTGGCAAAACAGTAGGGCGTAACAACTTTAAGACCGCGTAGCTTTGCATATAAGCTATAGATGAACTCATGAGTTTTTTTAATGTTTTTAATGGAGTGGGCAGGGGGTGGTGGAAATGAGTGGACAACAAAATGAGGGAAGAACAACTTCAAAGGACAGTGTTAATTGAAAAGAAGGTATCAGGAAAGGGGGGGCATTCGCTTTCTATCATTTTATAGAATTTATTTTGGCAGCGTGGATGGTGTAATGGTTAGCATTACTGCCTTACAGCATTGAGGTCATGGGTTTGATTCCCATCATGGCCCCAACTGTGTGGAGTTTGTATATTTTCCCCATGCTTGCGTGGGCTTCCTCCGGTACTCCAGTTTCCTCCCACAATCCAAAAATATACTGGTAGGTTAGTTGGCTCACAACAAAATTAACCCTAGCGTGAATTTGTCTGTGTATATACGTGATAGGGAATATTGGGCCTGACTGACTGGCAGAAACGGTCGTTGGGCGGGAGGGGGAGTGCCAACGGCGTTAGAATGCAGGCGCGTCCGACCATTGCAGACGCGACAGGTGCAAATCCAGGATGCGACAAGTACAAAAGCATCACCGCCGTGCGATGCACACCGGTGCGGGGGGAAAGGGTGACGGGGGCAGGGCCTGACATGCAGGGTGGACTAGCCCTGTGCTGGGCGTCCCCCTCGCATGTCAGAGAAACTCTGAACCACCCCCATAGATTGTAAACTTCACTGGGGCAGGGACTGATGTGAATAGCCCAATATTTTCCTGAACCTCAAAAGTGACAACTAAGATATAGTAGCAGGACCATATAGAAGACTGTTAAAGACCATAAAGAAGATACAAGAGATTCTCAAAAGGCGTTGAATGGTTTATTTGTATATTTTATATGAATGGTGGAAAAATGATAGCCTGGGAATACTGGGAAAATGCAATGTGAATTTGGGGTTGTATTGTGGGAAACAGTTTCTCTTATGAGAAGTTCTAAAGGTTTTTCTAGTATTATTGTTACGTGTATATCATTACACTTAGCAATGAAGGGATGTAGTTACTGTAGCTGTGCGGCAATCATAATGCCGACAAGCGATATACTGTATAGACTCTGGAAGGAAGACACCAATATGGCAACCACTGTAAATTGTTGCTTAATGCATTTTGCCAGCAGCAGCAGCAGCAGTACAAATATAAACGTGATCATTTACAATCATGTCAACAATTATAACCGACGCTACCTTTGATGCAAGTTGTGTTTGAAGATATCATACGCTTGTTGGTCTTTACTACCTGCAGTCTTCAATGGCGGGTACAGTAGTAGGAAGGCACAGGTCAGTCTTACGTATGGCTGCGATCGCTCTCACATTTTGCACGTGCGCGGGCTGCCATGATGCGACCACATCTCGGATGGATGCGTTCGCATTATGATTGACAGGTGACGGGTGTCCGGGGGTGGTAATGAGGCGTTGGAGGGGATGAGAGTAGGAAGCGCAGGCGTATCATGGCCATTTTCAGGGCCGACCAGTAACGTCGCCTGTGTTTCCTGCAATAGGAAATATGGCAGCGGTGCCCTTGCCTATGCAGCCATGTGATCACAGTTCAATTAGTTAGTGCAGCACATTCACTTACTCACTGAGCTCTTTTACCTTCAATAAGCACGGTGTTCACAAGAGAAACATCTGCCTCGTGTGGCACCAAGCATGCCCCTACCCCCCCCCCCCCCCCCCCCTTCAAATATTTATCAGTCACTTATCATATTAACATTGCACCTCGGTGCAATTGCCATATTAAAACAGAGAAACATGACAAGATGGAGAAGATGTATTGCATTAACACCCAGGTGCACTTTTTGTATCAAACAAACTGCACTGTCATCTGTACTTTATTGCTCTGTCAATACAGGAACCTGCTGAGAATGTACTGTAAGTGAAATGTTACACCACTAATAAAAGACATGCATGGGCATAGCCAGTACTTTGTGGGCCCCATAGCAACATATTAAAGCCGGGGGCCCCTGTCATAATGTTTCTTGAGAGACACTTCTCTGCAGCAGTTGTTTATTTTATGCCCTATTATATTGCCCTAGTTCATTTTCTGAACCATAGTAGAGCCTTATTTAATGTTATGCCCCATAGGAGTGCTCTGGTTTCTTGTATGAATCGCAGTAATGCTTAAGTTCACCCTATGTCACATTTCAGAGCTGACAGTACACGTTATGCCGCACAGTACCCCCAATTCACATTATGATATATAGTGCCCCCTGTTCATATTGTGCCTCATTACAGTGCCCCGGTTCATATTATATAACATTAAAATGCCCTCCAGTTCATTTTATACCACACTACAATGAGCAGGTCCAGGAGCATACCTAGATATATTGCAGGCCAAAAAGGAAAAAGTTTGAAAGGATCCCTACGTACCACCCAATGGCGAAAAATGTATATAACACATGTAACATTAACAGGGAAGGTGGGTCCCTTTCAGATCTGGGGCCCATAGCAGCTGTACTGCCTGCATCTATGGTAGCTACGCCCTTGAACACATGTGATATTTGTATAGATTTCACCTTCTACTTCATGCATGAAAAGTCTAAGAAATAGCGAAAGCATTAACAAAACACCAAAGTCAAGTCAGGCTACAGTATGTCATAAAGATTATTATATTTATTATCACTTCAGAGCATTATTTCAGTGCTGTACGTATCTTCTATCCCAGATCTCCAGAACAATATACAGTAAATGAGACGTTATTGTAAATTCTCTTCTGCCTTAGTACTCACATTGAATACTGCTTGTCATAGGTGCCAGAAGACAGCAAGGCATCGCGGCATCAGTAGATTAAATGAGCAGTGACAATGTGAGAATGTGTGCCGCAATATAAAATAGGACTCGCTCACATCTGCGTTTGTGGTGTTTTGAAATCAACAAACAAACAAGCGAAAAATAAATAAATCACAACATGTTTCTTGGGGCCCTATTTATCAAATTAAGTATTTCTTTAAAACAGGTGGAATTAGTACCAACACATTATAGTGAAATAAAAAATACAATTTGATCATTCACATTGGTCTCTGTCGTTTTGTGCTCTGAATAATCTATCACACAAACAATAAATCAACAAAACCATAATCTGGGTATTTTTTGTTTTTGCTTACAGTGGGAGGAAACACATATAAACATGGGGGCAGCATACAAACTCCACACAGATAATACACTTGTCAGAATGGAACACATGGCCACAGTCCATGCCAGGCAACAATGCTAGCCAGTGTGACACTATGGGGTATATTCAATTAGGGTCGGATCCATTCCGAATTTCCGACATGCATTTGTCGGAATGGATCCGGCAACCCCTATTAAAAAAAGTCAAATTGAGATGAGACCTGTGAGCGGAGGAGAGGGGGGAGACCAGCGGGGAGAGCCGCGGGCAGACGGAGGAGAGCAGTGCTGCAGAAGGATGTCTCACAGCCGCCATACCTCACGGCAGTGTCCACCAGACTCCAGCAAGCGTGACCGGGTGGAGCTGCCGTGAGCGGTGCGGCTGTGACACATCCTTCTGCAGCGCTGTGCTGTAGCGCTGCTCTCCCCTGTATGCCCGCGGCTCTCCCCGCGGCTCTTCCCCCTCTCCTCCTGTAAGGTCCCTCATCTCAGTCTGAATTTTTTTTATGTCGGACTGAGATGGTCGGAAACTGGGCCAAATCCTGTCGAATTTGGCCCCGTTTCCCTCAAAAGTACGTGAATCGGCAGCTATACCGCCGATTTATGTACTATTCGACAAGTCGAATTCCCCGACTTGTCGAATAAAAACAGCGGGGACTGAATAGGTCGAATCACGCTTCGACCTTAAAATGTCAAACTGACGTCTTTTTGACAGACGGCAGCTTTCGACACTAATTGAATATACCCTCTATGCCTGCCATCTAAACAAGTTCCTATATGGTTCAAAGATGCATACATTGTGAATATTCCAATTGTATGGACTGTACGTTATTGCTTTCTTTCAAGTATATCACCATCTCCAACTGAAATGTATTTTAACATTTTTATAATATGGGACTAATAGGGGGTAATTCCAAGATGATCGCAGCAGGAAATTTTTTAGCAGTTGGGCAAAACCATGTGCACTGCAGGGGGGGGGCAGATATAACATTTGCAGAGAGAGTTAGATTTGGGTGTGGTGAGTTCAATCTGCAATCTAAACTGCAGTGTAAAAATAAAGCAGCCAGTATTTACCCTGCACAGAAACCAAATAACTAGTGATGAGCGGGTTCGGTTTCTCGGAATCCGAACCCCCCCGAACTTCAGCCTTTTTACACGGATCCGAGGCAGACTCGGATCTTCCCGCCTTGCTCGGCTAACACGAGCGCGCCCGAACGTCATCATCCCGCTGTCGGATTCTCGCGAGGCTCGGATTCTATCGCGAGACTCGGATTCTATATAAGGAGCCGCGCGTCGCCGCCATTTTCACACGTGCATTGAGATTGATAGGGAGAGGACGTGGCTGGCGTCCTCTCCGTTTATAGAGAAGAGAGTAGAGAGTTAGAGACACTATTTACTAATTTTGGGGAGCATATTAGGACTGGAGTACTACTACTTGCTGATAGTGTGACCAGTGACCATTGACCACCAGTTTAATTAATCCGTTCTCTGCCTGAAAAAAAACGATACACAGTGTGACACAGTCACATACCATATCTGTGCTCAGCCTCAGTGTGCTGTATCATCATATGTAATACTGTATATCTGACTGTGCTGAGTGCTCACTGCTCACACAGCTTAATTGTGGGGGAGACTGGGGAGCAGTTAGAGCAGGAGTACATAAATAATATATTTTAAGTACAGTGCACACTTTTGCTGCCAGAGTGCCACACTGCCAGTGTGACTGACCAGTGACCACACTGACCACCAGTATATTGTGATTGTCTGCTTAGGACGGAGTACTACTTGCTGATAGTGTGACCAGTGACCAGTGACCACCACCAGTTTAATTAATCCGTTCTCTGCCTGAAAAAAAACGATACACAGTGTGACACAGTCACATACCATATCTGTGCTCAGCCCAGTGTGCTGCATCATATGTAATACTGTATATCATTATCTGACTGTGCTGAGTGCTCACTGCTCACACAGCTTAATTGTGGGGGAGACTGGGGAGCAGTTATAGCAGGAGTACATATTTTAAGTACAGTGCACACTTTTGCTGCCAGAGTGCCACTGCCAGTGTGACTGACCAGTGACCACTGACCACCAGTATATTGTGATTGTCTGCTGACCACCAGTATATTGTGATTGTCTGCCTGAAAAAGTTAAACACTCGTCGTGTGGTGTTTTTATAAACGCATTCTGCAGACAGTGTCCAGCAGGTCCGTCATTACATAATATATACCTGTCCGGCTGCAGTACTAGTGTGATATATATATATATATATATATATTTTAATTTTATCTCATTATCATCCAGTCTATATTAGCAGCAGACACAGTACGGTAGTCCACGGCCGTAGCTACCTCTGTGTCGGCAGTCGCTCGTCCATCCATAATTGTATACCACCTACCCGTGGTTTTTTTTTTTTTCTATCTTCTTGATACTAGTAGCTTACTTTAGGAGTCTGCAGTGCTGACAGACAGTGTCCAGCAGGTCCGTCATTACATAATATATACCTGTCCGGCTGCAGTACTAGTGTGATATATATATATTTTAATTTTTATCTCATTATCATCCAGTCTATATTAGCAGCAGACACAGTACGGTAGTCCACGGCTGTAGCTACCTCTGTGTCGGCAGTCGCTCGTCCATCCATAATTGTATACCACCTACCCGTGGTTTTTTTTTTTTCTATCTTCTTGATACTACTAGTAGCTTACTTTAGGAGTCTGCAGTGCTGACAGACAGTGTCCAGCAGGTCCGTCATTACATAATATATACCTGTCCGGCTGCAGTACTAGTGTGATATATATATATATAAATATATATTTTAATTTTATCTCATTATCATCCAGTCTATATTAGCAGCAGACACAGTACGGTAGTCCACGGCTGTAGCTACCTCTGTGTCGGCAGTCGCTCGTCCATCCATAATTGTATACCACCTACCCGTGTTTTTTTTTTTTTTTTCTATCTTCTTGATACTAGTAGCTTACTTTAGGAGTCTGCAGTGCTGACAGACAGTGTCCAGCAGGTCCGTCATTACATAATATATACCTGTCCGGCTGCAGTACTAGTGTGATATATATATATATATATATATATATATTTTAATTTTATCTCATTATCATCCAGTCTATATTAGCAGCAGACACAGTACGGTAGTCCACGGCTGTAGCTACCTCTGTGTCGGCAGTCGCTCGTCATCCATAAGTATACTAGTATCCATCCATCTCCATTGTTTACCTGAGGTGCCTTTTAGTTGTGCCTATTAAAATATGGAGAACAAAAATGTTGAGGTTCCAAAAATAGGGAAAGATCAAGATCCACTTCCACCTCGTGCTGAAGCTGCTGCCACTAGTCATGGCCGAGACGATGAAATTCCATCAACGTCGTCTGCCAAGGCCGATGCCCAATGTCATAGTACAGAGCATGTAAAATCCAAAACACCAAATATCAGTAAAAAAAGGACTCAAAAATCTAAAATAAAATTGTCGGAGGAGAAGCGTAAACTTGCCAATATGCCATTTACCACACGGAGTGGCAAGGAACGGCTGAGGCCCTGGCCTATGTTCATGGCTAGTGGTTCAGCTTCACATGAGGATGGAAGCACTCAGCCTCTCGCTAGAAAAATGAAAAGACTCAAGCTGGCAAAAGCACAGCAAAGAACTGTGCGTTCTTCGAAATCACAAATCCACAAGGAGAGTCCAATTGTGTCGTTTGCGATGCCTGACCTTCCCAACACTGGACGTGAAGAGCATGCGCCTTCCACCATGTGCACGCCCCCTGCAAGTGCTGGAAGGAGCACCCGCAGTCCAGTTCCTGATAGTCAGATTGAAGATGTCAGTGTTGAAGTACACCAGGATGAGGAGGATATGGGTGTTGCTGGCGCTGGGGAGGAAATTGACCAGGAGGATTCTAATGGTGAGGTGGTTTGTTTAAGTCAGGCACCCGGGGAGACACCTGTTGTCCGTGGGAGGAATAGGGCCATTGACATGCCTGGTGAAAATACCAAAAAAATCAGCTCTTCGGTGTGGAAGTATTTCAACAGAAATGCGGACAACATTTGTCAAGCCGTGTGTTGCCTTTGTCAAGCTGTAATAAGTAGGGGTAAGGACGTTAACCACCTCGGAACATCCTCCCTTATACGTCACCTGCAGCGCATTCATCATAAGTCAGTGACAAGTTCAAAAACTTTGGGCGACAGCGGAAGCAGTCCACTGACCAGTAAATCCCTTCCTCTTGTAACCAAGCTCACGCAAACCACCCCACCAACTCCCTCAGTGTCAATTTCCTCCTTCCCCAGGAATGCCAATAGTCCTGCAGGCCATGTCACTGGCAATTCTGACGAGTCCTCTCCTGCCTGGGATTCCTCCGATGCATCCTTGCGTGTAACGCCTACTGCTGCTGGCGCTGCTGTTGTTGCTGCTGGGAGTCGATGGTCATCCCAGAGGGGAAGTCGTACTCGTAAGACCACTTTTACTACTTCCACCAAGCAATTGACTGTCCAACAGTCCTTTGCGAGGAAGATGAAATATCACAGCAGTCATCCTGCTGCAAAGCGGATAACTGAGGCCTTGGCATCCTGGGCGGTGAGAAACGTGGTTCCGGTATCCATCATTACTGCAGAGGCAACTAGAGACTTGTTGGAGGTACTGTGTCCCCGGTACCAAATACCATCTAGGTTCCATTTCTCTAGGCAGGCGATACCGAAAATGTACACAGATCTCAGAAAAAGACTCACCAGTGTCCTAAAAAATGCAGTTGTACCCAATGTCCACTTAACCACGGACATGTGGACAAGTGGAGCAGGGAAGGCTCAGGACTATATGACTGTGACAGCCCACTGGGTAGATGTATGTACTCCCGCCGCAAGAACAGCAGCGGCGGCACCAGTAGCAGCATCTCGCAAACGCCAACTCTTTCCTAGGCAGGCTACGCTTTGTAACACCGCTTTCCAGAATACGCACACAGCTAAAAACCTCTTACGGCAACTGAGGTAGATCATCGCAGAATGGCTTACCCCAATTGGACTCTCCTGTGGATTTGTGGCATCGGACAACGCCAGCAATATTGTGTGTGCATTAAATATGGGCAAATTCCAGCACATCCCATGTTTTGCACATACCTTGAATTTGGTGGTGCAGAATTATTTAAAAAACGAGAGGGGCGTGCAAGAGATGCTGTCGGTGGCCAGAATAATTGCGGGACACTTTCGGCGTACAGGCACCACGTACAGAAGACTGGAGCACCACCAAAAACGCCTGAACCTGCCCTGCCATCATCTGAAGCAAGAAGTGGTAACGAGGTGGAATTCAACCCTCTATATGCTTCAGAGGTTGGAGGAGCAGCAAAAGGCCATTCAAGCCTATACAACTGAGCACGATATAGGAGGTGGAATGCACCTGTCTCAAGCGCAGTGGAGAATGATTTCAACGTTGTGCAAGGTTCTGCAACCTTTTGAACTTGCCACACGTGAAGTCAGTTCAGACACTGCCAGCCTGAGTCAGGTCATTCCCCTCATCAGGCTTTTGCAGAAGAAGCTGGAGACATTGAAGGAGGAGCTAACACAGAGCGATTCCGCTAGGCATGTGGGACTTGTGGATGGAGCCCTTAATTCGCTTAACAAGGATTCACGGGTGGTCAATCTGTTGAAATCAGAGCACTACATTTTGGCCACCGTGCTCGATCCTAGATTTAAAACCTACCTTGGATCTCTCTTTCCGGCAGACACAAGTCTGCTGGGGTTCAAAGAACTGCTGGTGACAAAATTGTCAAGTCAAGCGGAACGCGACCTGTCAACATCTCCTCCTTCACATTCTCCCGCAACTGGGGGTGCGAGGAAAAGGCTCAGAATTCCGAGCCCACCCGCTGGCGGTGATGCAGGGCAGTCTGGAGCGACTGCTGATGCTGACATCTGGTCCAGACTGAAGGACCTGACAACGATTACGGACATGTCGTCTACTGTCACTGCATATGATTCTCTCCCCATTGAAAGAATGGTGGAGGATTATATGAGTGACCGCATCCAAGTAGGCACGTCAGACAGTCCGTACTTATACTGGCAGGAAAAAGAGGCAATTTGGAGGCCCTTGCACAAACTGGCTTTATTCTACCTAAGTTGCCCTCCCACAAGTGTGTACTCCGAAAGAGTGTTTAGTGCCGCCGCTCACCTTGTCAGCAATCGGCGTACGAGGTTACATCCAGAAAATGTGGAGAAGATGATGTTCATTAAAATGAATTATAATCAATTCCTCCGTGGAGACATTGACCAGCAGCAATTGCCTCCACAAAGTAGTACACAGGGAGCTGAGATGGTGGATTCCAGTGGGGACGAATTGATAATCTGTGAGGAGGAGGATGTACACGGTGATATATCGGAGGATGATGATGAGGTGGACATCTTGCCTCTGTAGAGCCAGTTTGTGCAAGGAGAGATTAATTGCTTCTTTTTTGGTGGGGGTC